>NC_139344.1:30719488-31139488 GCF_055883805.1 Amblyomma maculatum
CATCTTAAAAAAAAATGTCTGTCTAGCTCTGTTTTAACGACGCCTTTGATTCTAGCTACATTTAGCATTTATGCGTGACAGAATTACCGGGCCATTTCGGGTCCAAACGAAATAATCCATTTTCCAGAAAAAGAAAGTAACAAGGATGTCGCGAAGTTCCCATAGCTACCATGGCTCGACTAGAAACTACTTTGTGGCACTCACTTTCCTTCTCTGACTAAGTAGAACGATTTACTAAGCGACATTTATCTAAATTTTCTTACGGGATCATCGAAGTCGGTATTCCGTAAGTCCACTTTGATGCGGGGAGTATGCTGTCCTGGAAGAGCAGCCTGGCTGGCTACCGTATCTGGATGCTTGTGTGTGTCTCCCAGAATTATATGTAATAGGGTGAAATTAATGATGATGAAAGTAACTAACTATCTATAAATGAGCCTAATGGAACAAGGGTGCTTTAAATCTAACAGTAGAGAACGAGTTGGCGTACTTGAAGCACTGAAGGTCTTAAGCCGTTCATAACTCTACTGCGAAGTACTGGGCACTGAACTTCGGCTCAAATGCTTTCAGGATTTTCTCAGCATTGCAACATAGATGATGTCTACCGCAATTACAGCCTATAGCGGTTTTTACATATATTTCCCACGCTGAAGGGTCGGGGTTCGATCCCTAGTGTTCCCGGCGCCCACCGATAATAGAAAGAATGCAAGTTTCCTCTCGCCTTGCGGCCTGCATCAGGTCACAATGTCTTGCATCTCTCAGACCCAATCTTATGTAGTCGAAAATACATTGCGCCACGAGTGAAGTTTAGGCCAATGCGGTCGTTGTGCCAACAACGCCCACAATCCCAACATAATCAGCATCTGAAAGGATACAGCGCACCAATCCTGCAACATGGGTTTTTTCCAGAAGCCACAATTCTAACGGTGGGATTGAGTTGATTCGCGGTTAACTATTGGTTATAGATTGCATTCGTAAAACAATAAGTTTAAAATAGCGTCAGTGCTTAACATGTTAGGCATCAAATTGGTGCTTCTGTGAATGCGTCTCTTGCTTGCATAGAAGCGCAGATTAGGCACATCTCAACACTAAGCTCACTAACGATTCTGCAGCGTGTATACGCCTAGCGACACTTGCACGATGTGGGTACCCCTTCGCGCGCTGAGTTCCCTGAAAGCGAACGTGACAGCATTGAATGTTCCATTCGCCAAAAATCCGGCACCGACGTTGTGGCCTTGAAAAAATCAAGAACACGCCTCTGGCAGATGGTGGTTGGCAGGTGCCATGGCCCGGCAGTCTTGCGGGTCGTTGCGCGACAATACGACACAGCCGTTTTGGCAGGAGCTGCAGCTCCTATGCGAAAGAACCGTTCCTTAGGCTCGGATTCCGAGTCAGACACTTCGTTGCGTGGTCTACTTATTCTACGTTGCGTGGTCTTTCACATAACGTCGTAGCCTAATTGAGACTGTATGAATATGCTTACAAGAGTGCCATGAAATGAGGGATTGACGAATAAACGAGTAGCAGAATGCATGCACGCCAACGAGAATCGGCAAGCCTTGCTTTAAACCTGAGCCATTAACGATGCAGGTTAATACCCTTAAAAGTGCACCGCATTGGTCCCTCCTTTTCTTTGTCACTGGTGAGACTAATTCTACGTAATTAAAAAAACGTACCGCTCCTGCTAATTCACTTTTCAACGGTCGTATTGACAAAGGTTTTTTACTGAAACTTCGAAACTAGCATCGCCTCCAATGCGGCCTCCATTTACGGTTTTTGTTATAAGTGGACAAGAAAATCCAGGTGGAACATAATCTGACGCTATTTCCAGAGTTTTGTAGCCAGTTTCTTGCTCCAGCGTACCACTAATGCTGTGAGAAAATAGGCGATTGCAGTTCATTGATATAAACAGCTATATTTGCAGATATACGAACTTCGATGGTGTTTTTATCTGAAAAATCTTTATCTTTATCTGGTGTTTTTATCTGCGTTACGGCAGAACTGTTCTGCATAAATAAACACATGCGCTCAAATTCAGAAGATCTTTACACTGCACACGCCTAATTTTACCTGCATGTTTTGTTCCTTGTGCTAATTAATTGATGTTCGATTACAAAGACGACGACGTAGTGCTTACCCGCGGGACGGTTGAATAGATTAGAATTGATTTTTTGTTGCCCTGCGTTTGTCTGCTCGAACGAAGCACGGTAGTGACGTGTAAGAAACGCCCAAATCGCATGAGGCGCGGATACAAAACTCCGCCCTAAAGGGTATGAGGCGATAGCGCAAATGACTCCCATCTGTAAACTCAACCTGGCGAATTCTAGTTGCCATACACCTTCTTAGCTACTCGCTTATTCAATATTCGTTTATTTCTTTATTATCCGCCATACTCACTAGGAAACCATCACACCATAGATACTACGCTTTAAATAAAGGGGAGGATCGTGGCTGCATGCCGTCACACAACCCGACCACTAATCATTGTACGACGATGTCAGTTGCCGCCTGCTTCCGCTCGCAACGACGATGCTGCGATTTCTGAGGGGAAGGCAATCGCGTTGAAACGCAACCGCAGAGCATTTCGTTCCTCGGCAAGAGCTAACTCACTCCGCACTCTGGCAGCTGCCCCCTTCTAAGACGCCGTCAAGACAGGCTCTGGAGCTGGGCTTCGTGATGGTCCAGCGGCACTACGTTGCTATTCGATGGAGCGGTCGCCATCCATGCATACCACATTGCCTGTGCCAGTTTCATCTTGATAGATGCTATATTGAACCTAGTGAGCGTGGGACGTCCAGCATGCGTAAACGAACGCCGTTTAGTGTTGCAAGCTAGGTTGCTTTTTCCACGAGGCCTGGTGGTTTGTCGGTAACACCCGTGTAATATATGGCTCTCTCCTAGTCCATGTTGTCACTCCTCCCCACTCCTGCCCTTCCTAAAGGTTTGCAACATTTAGCGAGTGGGAGATATCTGAATCCAAATCGATGGAGCCAGATGTGTAAAAACTATACAAATGTCGGCAATTATCTTTTATTAGACGCCCCAGTGATGTCTTCCATACCCACTTCAAATGTGCAAGAACAGTCGTTTCAGCTGGAACATATATAAATATTTTGAACGTCAAGTTGAATTCGAACAACATTCAAATACCATACACGTCACTTGACACTTCCCACATCCTCACCTTGCGTAGGGCATGTTTATACTCAAATTAACATTCTTTTTTTTCCCTTTTATTACACGCGAGCTCTTCTCTGCCTGTATTTTGCTGTGCGGCTACGCCGGTGCACTTTGTGATATAACGTTTGCTAAACGCTACAGGGGACCACCTTTCGGCCTCCGGTAGCAATGAAGGTGCCCAGGCAGCGGCGCATGGTCTGCAGGAAATACCCTCCGATATCTCAGGAGGGGTCCAGCCTGGAACTGGTGGGTGATGTCGATTACTGAAGAGTAGTCACATTGCGATTGAAGTTTCGTCCAAGCGGTACGGATTCAATCCTTATCTGAATGAGCAACAGTTAAAGTGTGGGCAGATCGTTCGATGTTTATGATATTTGTCTCTCTCTTTTGACATTTCCGTGCAACTGTATGTAATGTCAGAAAGTTCCCGTTTGCTCTTCTCAAGCTCTCATCTGAAGAATGTATGAGTTTAGCCTAGTTGAGTTCGGAACGTCGAGATGAGGAGTAGCGGTAGGCAGATATAATGTTTCTGATCCATTATATGATGCTTTAAAGGATGTCGCACACCGTAAAACAGAGTAACTGTTGTAATCTGTGGGGTACAACGTGCTTTAATATTTTTATACCGCGGACAGACAAACACAACAAGGAACGAATTGGTCTGAGGGGTGTAGGAAAGAAGCGATGGAGAATAGAAATTGAAAAATAATACAAACAGACTTCGAAAAGAATTATACTGCAAAGTGACGGACAATCGAAAGAGGATTGGTATATCATCTCAACTGGGATAAAATCGCTACGCTCGGGTTAAAATCTAGCTGCAATAAACTGGCAGGTGCAAAGTCATTGCATGCAAACTGAAATAGAATAATAATTGCAACAAAATCGGATAATAAAATGAATATTGGAATAGTCATGCGGAGGCGATTTGCGAATGAAGCACAACGCAGTCATCATTGAAACATAATGCCAATTAAAATATGCTTGAAATTGAAATACATTCTGCCTGAAAACAAATGCTACTACATTTCCTCCGCATGAACCACCTACATTTCTTTAACTGGAAGCTTGGGAACGTTCTATAGCTTTAGCTAAGAAACCCAATCGCGGTAAATTCTGAACGTTAGCTGCAAATGCTGAATTCCGTGCTGGCGTTCTGTGAAACTCTGGCTTGATTCTGTTCCACATACAAAAAAAAAAAAAGAACCACTGGGGTAGGTTTGGTGCACCAATTTCAAATTAGCAGGATTATCGAAGACCGTTTTTCCGGTACGTGACCAGGAGGGAAAATGTGAGTTCCAAGCGTGTAGAGGGAAAGCAATACTTCGTGGGGTAAATCAGGGGAAGGAGTTAGCTCTGGTTTAGGTTGTTATTAAACCTGGAGTTACGCGAGAGCTATCTGCATGGCTACGCTTAGGTTCGGCTTGAAAGTAAAGACGTGGCTTTTGCACACGGTAATTTTACTCTATGGTTTCAGCGTTATTTATACCATAGGGGCCATTTTTGACCACGAAAGTGCGACGAGGCGAAAGCCTCTATCACGCGGTGGTTCGAAGCCCTCCACTACGGCACCTCTTTCTCTCTTTTTTTTTCACTATCGCGATGACGCAATAGCGTAAGCTACCAGCCAACATACAAAGCCCCGCTTTAACCGAGCCGAATGAACGTGCCTGCGTTCCCTAGGGATAACGTGAATGCAAGGGTTTTGGCGTGCTGAGTTTGATATCATCCTCCCATAAGCATGGAGAGACCCTAGTTGGCAGCTCTTGCCAAACGTAATGTCAGAAAGCCCTACGCGTCCATTTAGTGCTCGGCCATGTTAGCTGCCAGCTATCGCCTCCCACAACTACTACTACTACCACTACTACTACTACTACTACTACTACTACCACCACTACTACTACTACTACTACTACTACTACTACTACTACTACTACTACTACTACTACTACTACTATTATTATTATTATTACTACTACTACTATTGCTACTACTACTCAGAGGTGGGCAACCTCATGAGGTTTCGACCTCATGAGGTCGACCTCAACCTCAAAATGACCTCAACCTCACGGAGTGAGGTGAGGTTGAGGTGAGGTCGGTGACAGCTCAAAATTTTTTGAGTGAGGTCACGAAATTGGACCTCAACCTCACGCGTGAGTTTGAGGTTGAGTGAGGTCGTCATTGTGTGAGGTCGAAATTGTGAGGTCCAGGCTTTTTGCTGTTGCCGCGGCTTTCTTCGAAGAGCGCCCCCTTTGACGCGGAGCTCGAGCGTACTGCCGCGGTGTGCCCGCCGACTCTCGGTGTTTTTTTACCCCCCAATCGGACGACCGGATGCGGCAGCCCCTGCCCAGCTTTCGGCATTCCACCGTAATGTCCGCAGCCCGAGACCGCTTCCCTCTGGTCTACTTGGAAGGAGATATTTTTTTTTACTTCACGAACTCCTCATGTCCCCCGTCAGCCACCCCCGTTTCCTCTGACTTGTTTGTGCCGATGCTTGCGGCAGGCTCAAACACCCAGGAGCGCGCAGAGCACATAACTCACGTTGACCCGCGGTGCTTGTGTCGGAGGCCGCAAAGAAAGCAGCAAACTAAAAAGCGAAGCAAATTGTCTTTGCGCAGACGGCGCGGAGCAGAACTGTGTCTTGTGCATGCCCGTTTCCAGGCTGCTGCCTTACATTCGATAAAGGACCCTGCTGTACATTACACGGAAACTTAACAGAAAATGGTGCAGCGAAATTGTTAGGGGACGTGATACTGACAGATAAAAAAAAAAACATGAACAAACCAGAAAAGCCGGCACAATACCATCTGGGCATTTTATCGAAGTCCTCCCTTTCGAATTGTACGTCATCGTTCTATATTTCGGCCCTGTAAATTTATATTCTTGTATTTTCCAGAAGAACCTCTCTTTGGTCTTTGCTGCTTGTTTCTTATACAGATTCACAGGTGGCCCCGAACAACTGCAATGGGATGAAATGGACGGCACATCTTATAAGACGCAACTGGTATACAGGAAAACGCATGCGCATGTTAACCATTTGCCGAGATAGAACAGACAAAAAATATATGGGGCTTGTATGCAGTCAAGCGCAATGAAAAAAAAAAATGATTTCGCTCCGCTAAGGCCCTTTATTTCTCTCTCAAATTCTATTGAAATCAAGCAATGCAGGAGGAAGGAGGAGAGTAAGAGATTCTTAACTTCATAATATCAGGTTTTTCTTGAAATCTCTTATTCAGGCGCAGAAAAAAAAAAAGAGAACAGCGTTCTCCTACATGTTTTTATGCGCTAGAAAGTATTGAGATGGTTTCCGGCTGGACATTTTGGTGTCTAGACGGACGAATTGGTGTGGCGAACTGAACGTGTCTGTTTTGTGCTCCCGTCTGCTCGAGACGGACAAATCAATCGGATGAAAATTTTTGTGGCCAGATGTCGGAATAATTTTTTCAGATATTTGTTTTTTTTCTTTAAAGATCAATTTTAATGTACGTGATGTGAAGCCAATTACATGCAGGCACTGAGGAATGCCATAATAAGTCGATGTCTCAAACCTTCTATAAGCTCTGGGAAGCGCAGTTCTCTTCTGTTTTTAGTGTGCGATATTTGTTATTACTTTCGTCAACATGGTATTTATTTATATATATTTTCTTGTATGTCAATTAAGTTCGTACACTGCCGAAAAGAGAACAGGCTTCTTCCCTCACATTAGGCTCTTTTTCAGAGGCCCATAGCCCAACCCTCCTTTCCACTTACCCGCGCGGTCATTTAGTTTTTTTTTTTCTTTTTCTTTTGCAAGTATTGGAAAGCGCGATCTAGTCTCTGAAAGCGGAGCTGGCACACATACGCCATTGCCGTTTGGTGTGTATTGGTGACAGTTGGGCATTCACCGCATGAGCATAACCAGATGCCTACACACCATGCATGGCAAAATTACTTTTGAAAAGGAATTAAATTACATTACTAATTAATTTGCTGAAAATCTAAGAAAAGTAATTAAATTACATTACTCATTACTGCTCCTAAAAAGTAATGAAATTACATTACGATTACTTCTACTCAAAAATTAAATTACTTTTAAATTACTTTCTAGTTTCCATCCATGCAAAAACTAATCAAAGCTAATAAACAAAACAAAAGCTTGTTCTTCGGACGCGAAGGACACACATTCTTTCGTCTTCCCGCCAAATTCTGTCCCAGAGAGCTATTCCTTCCCTCTCTCCTACAGCACGGGCCATTACAAAAAAAAAAAAAAAGAACCGCGTGGTCGAACAGTCGTGAAATGACCGGCGAACCCAGCGTCTTGCTGGCACAGAGCTGTCTCCGCCATTTGAAGGGCCCGAAGAAGCTAGGTTATTTATTGCTTCCGCAGTCCCAAGAATCGACGTCGGCACATTTGTGCTCACTGCTCAGTAATGCTCAAGCCACGGTGCCTCACGTCATGGACCCTTCCGCCTATCTCCCCCAGCCCCAATCCTCCCTCGCACCGTGGTGTTGAGTGCAACCAGGCACCACTGTGCACTAGCCGACGCAGCAGGGAGTGCCGCTGCGCCACGCTCGCAACCAGTTTTCAGCTCCAGCCTTTTTGCTCCATTTCTCCCTTCGGGATTCCCTTGACGCCTTGTATCCTGCTACTTGGAGAATGGTTGCCCCTGCTACACACGAGGTCTCAGACGCACTGTTATGCTTAATCTGTCCCCCTTTGCCGATCCGTTACGCTGGCTTCGCTTGCCGCACGTCGTTCTTGCTTTCGCGGCACTCTACTTCGTTGACTATTGAAGGAGTAGTGGCGCACTTTAGTAAAAGTAATTTCGAAAGGAATTAATTACTTTTGCTGCGAAATTACTGCCAAAAAGTAATTCATTACATTACTAAATTACCAACCCGAAAAAGGAATTAATTACATTACAAATTACCGAGAAAAGTAATTCAATTACAGTATTTCATTACTGTAATTAAATTATTGCCATGTCTGCTACAGACGGACGGCGAAGGGAGGAGCGCGTGCACAGCGGGGGGCGCGGTCCCTCCGGGCTGCTTGCTCGCCTCCTTTCTGTTGTTCTTGCCTTTATTTTACGTTTATGTGCTGTAACTATACGACAGTAACGGGGAAACGGTTTCTCTAGATTCACCTACGGTGCATGCGGCGAAGCAGCTTCGGAGACATCACCGTGCAATTTATTAGTTCATTCTTCAAAGGAAAACAAGTGAATACCACAAAGAAGCTCGTCTCAGAATTGGCGAAATGGCATCCAGTATTCGGTTCGGACGTACAAGTATTTATATCGTGTGTGTGTGTGTGTGTGTGTGTGTGTGTGTGTGTGTGTGTGTGTGTGTGTGTGTGTGTGTGTGTGTGTGTGTGTGTGTGTGTGTGTGTGTGTGTGTGTGTGTGTGTGTGTGTGTGTGTGTGTGTGTGTGTGTGTGTGTGTGTGTGTGTGTGTGTGTGTGTGTGTGTGTGTGTGTGTGTGTGTGTGTGTGTGTGTGTGTGTGTGTGTGTGTGTGTGTGTGTGTGTGTGTGTGTGTGTGTGTGTGTGTGTGTGTGTGTGTGCGCGTGCGTGCGTGTGTGTGTGTGTGTGTGTGTGTGTGTGTGTGTGTGTGTGTGTGTGTGTGTGTGTGCGTGCGTGCGTGCGTGCGTGTGTGTGTGTGTGTGTGTGTGTGTGTGTGTGTGTGTGTGTGTGTGTGTGTGTGTGTGTGTGTGTGTGTGTGTGTGTGTGTGTGTGTGTGTGTGTGTGTGTGTGTGTGTGTGTGTGTTTAGGCGGGTGGGAGTAGGACATTTTGCTCCGGCGAAATTTGACGGGCGAGCCGATGTTCGCGACAGCAAAGTGGTTCACGTTTACCCTTTTTCCTAGCAGTTCCGACCCTTGTAATTTTTTAATGTAAGCGTGGTGTTCGAAGAAGCGATTTCGCCAATTCTTGCAATACGCCACGGGATCACAGAATTATAAACTAACGCCCAGGATTGGCCGGTTGGGACCTCATAAGATAAACAGCATTCCTCATCGAAATTTTCTGAAGGTTTATGTGGCGTTGGCCGAGTTTTATGATTAATTGGTGTTTTGCTGTCTTTTCCTCTTCTGTTTGTTTTGTTGGGGATTTAGTCTTCACAAGTCGTTTCATGAGTGGCTTTTACGGAAAATTTGTGCCCCGTTAATATGACATCCTTTAATATGGAAGACCCGAATTATGGACAGTCTTTCTAGGGGTGAAGATTTTTCAATGTATTTATGTCTCGTTAATATAGAAACTCGCTCTCTGAACAATGGAGATGGGATGAATGCACACAGCCTATTCGGCCCATGTATTTGTGTCTCGTTAATATGGACATTGTTTGAAAAAAGCAGAAGAGTCCGAACGCAAGTTAAAGAAGGGTACGCAAGCCGGGAACTTATGCGACAGCCGATACGGTCGGATGCCTGAACGAGTCCTGTGGAGTTGGAAAGAACCAAAGCGGGCGTGTCGTCGTTCTAGGAGAGAAGGGAGAGGGGGGGGGGGCGCAAGAGCGGGAAAGAAGGGAGGAAAAGGAGAAAAGGAGGGTGGATGACAGGGATCGTACACAGCAAACCGAGGGTCAGCTAAGAAAGACCCCAAAAGGAGGGAACCGGGAAATTTCTGGGTGCAGCGGCAGCGCCGCAACTAGAGGCCGCAGTCGGGAAAACAGCAACATGTGGTCGCAGAACAGAAGAGAGGCCCGTAAAAGCGTAAGAAAGAAACAATAACAAGAAAGACAAGCGCCAAAATTGGGGGTGGGAACTGAAGTTTTTCTATCCCTGAACACAAAGCGTGTTCCATGAAGCCGTTAACGCTTTTCGGTCAGGGTTAAGACACACTCACGAAGTAGAGCGACAAAAGAAACGCGACGACCACGCAACCAGGACCGGGCGTCCCGGTCTGGACGCCCTTCCTTCTCATGCTCCTGGTTTTCGTCACTGTTGCGCTGCCGAAATACCACATTTTGCACCACAGCGATCCGCATGTCGGCTTCGCCTTGAGTCAACGATGCGGCCTTGACAAGGTCTGAGCTCTTCGTAGTCGGCTAGCCATCGTTTTAAATTGTACTTCAGCTTCCAGTGTTTGTTTCATAGGAACACACACAAACGGTACAGGAAAGGGCTGTTTGATAGCCCTCTGTATAGTAGCCTGCCAACTTGACTCCCTCGCTTCTTTACAAAAACAGTACAAGGCAAGAAAGAGAATCAGAAAAACGGAAAGTCAGGGAGGTTAACTTGGGAAAAAGAGTGCAAAGAAGCAGTAGCCTGTAACCCTCAACTTTAGTCTGACTTTTGGCATGGTGGGAGCTAAACGCAAAAGAATGGAGCTGAACTTAGGCGCGAAGCGGGACATCTGTGAATACAAGCGGCAAAAACAATCTCAGTCAATCCAAGCCGTGAAAGACTGGACCCAAGTTCAACTAGGCCTCAGCCTCGTCGTGTCGACGGTATACCATCTATATATACCACCGGACTCCGATAAATGGCTCAACGTCGGCATCACAGCGTAAGCCACAGTCCGACAGCGCCCAGCACAGTTCGAAGAAATGGAGTCAGCCTTGTTAATGTGGTTCGGGAATGTGCTCGCGAATGGTGCTGTCGTGAGCGACGAAATGCTTCAAGAGAAGGCTTGCTGCCTCGGCAACATTATGGGTGCTTCTTCTCCTCCGTCTTGATAGGTTTTACCTGTGATGACTTAGGGAATTTTCGTTCAGTAAAACAGGGAGATGTTTACTGAGAAATATTCTACACTCTGTCTAGGCGTAACTGACTTCAGCTACTCAAGAGGATGGTTGACAAGGTTTAAGAACGAACATGACGTTTCGGGTCGACGGATTTATGGAGAAGAGGCTAGCATCGACATCTCGGCTGTGTTTATATACCCAAATTAATTAAAACAGCAGCCATTAATTATAATTTTTTTTTATAAATTATATACTTTTCGTTTTTATTCATGACTCGTTATTATGGATGACTCGCTTTATGGACAGTTTTGGTCGGAAACCAAAGCGTTCATACTAACGAAGCACGACTGTATTCCTATTTTTTCTTAATTTAATGTATTCTGTCGCAAAACAATGTACAGTGTATTAAAAAAAAGCTCGGCAATCATCAATTTCTTTTTTGAATGAAAAAAAAAGAGCAAGGATGAAAGCTTGGGCGCGTTGGTGTCGGTTTTCTTGCCTCATAGCGCTAAACAGACAGGGACACAGCCAGACATACGGGATGGGGATAAAAAAAGTGCCCGTCCCGTGTGTCTCGCTGTGTCCTTGTCTGTTTAGCGCTATGTGGCAAGAAAAGAAAAAGAGCATATCGGCATTGTTGTCGTCGTCACTAGGGTGAACACCATTTGTCTTTTCAGTTTATAGTAAGAACTGGCTTGTTTTATTTCTAATACGAATCTTATTCACGTGGGTCAGATGGGATAAACTCTTTGTATTGCATTATGGGCCTATGCGTAGTAACGTGGTACCCATGTAGGCCTTAGATTGAAACCGACCACAAAAGGGTAGGCGAGGAGGGGGAGAGGATTGCCACTTTAGTCCAGAGTTGGACATGTAGTGTCCAGAGTTTCTCTGCTTTTATCCAGGATATTAATTGTAGTATAAAATTAGGAGTAAAATACAGCCTTCATACGACAAAATTCTGGCTAGCCTATATATACCCCAGGATTACCGAGAAATGTATATTTGCTTTAAGTTACGGTTTAATTTAATGATTCTTTTTTTTTTGAGGTCGAGCGCCTGACCTCAACCTCACATTTTGAGTTTGAGGTGAGGTTGAGTGAGGTCGCCAATGGTCACCTGAAAAGTGAGGTGAGGTCGCCTGGGGGACCTCAACCTCAATTGATGAGGTTGAGGTTGAGTGAGGTCGCCAAATATTTTTTGAGTTTGAGGTGAGGTCGAGGTTTTTGAGGTCAAATGCCCACCTCTGCTACTACTACTACTACTTCTTCTTCTTTTTCCTCTCGATCTTCCTTCTCCTCCTCCTCTTCTTCTTCTTTCTTCGCTCTTCGGACAGGCACGGCGAAATGGCGTGACTGTGGCCAATGTAGCTCTTGCTACAAAAACAAAAAACAGGGGGTATCTGTGAAGCCTCGACCTCCGACCTTTGACCAGCGCCGGCCGAGCGGGTAGGCGCTACCACCTCGAGCTGCGCCATTGAGATGGGAAGGGACAGGGATACCCAGCCTGCCACAACCCTTGCATCCCGAATGAGACAGGTTCCATTGCAGTCACGCTCGTACAGCTTGGTCAAAGCAACGCTCTATTTCTACGTCAGATGGTACTTCATAAAGTCTGGTATCTTGTTGCGGCATGCTAATTATTATGTGTGGGATAACAGAGGTTAATAGCCCAGTGCATCTAGTATGACGCGCAAAAAAAGGAGCCATTAACGCCACAAATTTAGACTCGGAGCTTGAGCGTGTGCGATTCACATGATTTACTAAGATGAGACACAACCAACTTGTGCTTTCGCACCTTATTAGCTACTTTAACCTTGGGGGAAACCATACCTCATCACCGGCCTTTTCCAGGTGTCCGGCAGCCCCAACGTCAATCTTCGGCGACAGAACAGATAGCTGCCAGCGCTTCCAGTACAGCTTTATACCCCATGGCACTAACAACAGCGCTGGAGACGGCGGCCGGCGGGGGCGCAAGATTTTTATATGTTACGGCAAGAGAGGAATGCACACGTGCAGACGGCGCCACCGGGACTGCTTTGGAATACATCACAAAATATCTGGCAGAAGGTCAAGAACGTTTCCTGATTTAGTTCTGTTTCTTAGTGATACGGTTACATTTAAACACGCTAAATAGCTGAAGGCCCACCTCCAAAGACCTGCTAATGCACCGTCCGAGTGTCGAATGCGTTATCATGAGTATGTTGCATTATCAAAGTGTAGCTGCAGGGTCTTGAGGCAGCTGATGAGCAAAGTGCACCTTGTGTGAGGGCCAATAAGATTTGGCTTCGATTTTTCTTCAGAAAGTTATTGAAGACTTTCGAGCAAAAGGAAAATTACGTGTCTTAGCAAGCATCTTCAAGAGGCCAGTTCTTACTGGGCAGTTTCTTCCAGCCTCACAATAAAAATTTCTCGGATGAGCGCGACGTTGCGCACAGCTTGGAACAGAAGCTACGTCACCATGTGAAAATCTTCCGATATGATACATTCATAGGTGAGGGTTAGGAACAGTGTGAGGATGGTGATGTAGAAATGGACATATGTTTTTCCGACTTAGACTACGAGAAAGCATTTGACACAGTCGAAAGCTCATCCCCAGTGATGCATTCATTACGAAGTCAGGGTGAAGGTGAGCCATATGCGAAAGCACTGGAAGATATGTTGTCTGCATAGCAACCGTAGTACTGAATAAAGAAAGTAATAAAATTTCAATAAGGAAAGGTGTCAGGCAAGGAGACACGAACTCCCCAGTGCTATCCACAGCTTACTTCGAGGACGTATTGAGAGACAAGGAAAAGCAGCAGTTAGTGATTAAACTTGACGAAGAATACCTGAGTAATCTGCAATTCGCTGTTGATATTCCCTTGCCAAGTAACTCAGGAGACAAATTGCAGCCAATGAATAATTACCTAGGCAAGAGAAGTCGAAAGGGAGAGCTAACGATTAATATTCAGAAGACTAAGGTAATGGTCGACAGCTTGAGAAAGGAACAGCATTTTAAAATAGGTAGCGAAGCACTGGAAGTGGTAGGCGAATATCTCTACTTAGGACAGGTAGTAACCGCAGATCCGGACCACGAAAGGGAAATAACTAGGTGAATAAGATTGGGATGACGCGCATTTCGAAGCACTCGCCGAATATGACAAGCAGCTTACCGGCCTCACACACGAGAAAACTATATAACAGTTCCAACTTACCGATGCTCACCTATGGTACTCAAGCAAGAAGGCTAACAAGAAGGGGTTTACTTAAGTTAAGGACAAAATAGAGATCTATGGAACGAAAAATGGCAGCTCTAACGTTAAGAGTTAGGAAGCGTGCTTAGTGCACCAGGGAAATAATTCGAGTTTCCGACATTCTAGTCGAAACCAAGAAGAAGAAATAAGCTTGTGGCTGGGTGTGTACTGAGAAAAATGGATAACCAATGGCCGCTAAGTGTAACCAATTTGGATTCGAAGGGAAGGAAAGCGCGGAAATAGCCAGAAGAAAATTATTTTCTGGATATGGTTAAGAAGTTCGCAGTTGTGAAGTGGATGCAACTAGCTATGGACCGCGTTATTTAAATGAAAAGAGGAGAGGCCCTGCAGTGGGTATAGTCCCACTGATGATGACGATAATGAAGCTTTTTGGCCCGGGCAGCGGCTTGGAATTTGGCTCTGAGACCCGAGCCGCAGTCGCTTTAGAACCCCCCCCCCCCCCCCAACCTATGCATCATTTAAGAGATAGACACGTCTGTTGTACTTAAGCTGAAAACTCATCTGTATGTGAAACTCTTATTAATATTATTGGAGCTTATTTTCATGACAATGTTCTAACTCCGGCTCAACTCTGTTAGTCTTCTTCTTGGTCGGTTATACCTGGGCGATATTTGCAGATACGATGATTCCCCCGAGGGACATGTGCCTTGTAGATATAACGCATTAGAAACAAAGTGCAGGTAACTACTATTGAAAAAAACTTGGAGAATAATTCGCCCCTAAAGCTTGCGAGAAATATAGCAGATGATATAGCGAACTATATGCGTTAAGCGGTTCTCATCAGAAACTGTTCTAGAGAGAACACCAAATTTGAAACGATACTTATAGGGTACAAACTGCGGTCTCGAAGCTTAACGCTCGCAGTTCTCTGCTTGCGGGTCTCGAAGCCCAGTCGGAAATTGATGTCGACTAAAATGATCTGAAAGCAAAGATGTTCCTTTACGCAGGAGGAGCGCTCTTCGTGGTGGGTGCATCGGGACATGATGAAACGGGACCATCAGCCGTCAGCGTCCCGCGGCAACTCACAGCATCAGAGAGACTCAGGGTGCAAGTACGCAACAAAGCAGCCGTCATCAAGCACCTGAGGGCTCATGTAAGACATAGGGTAGAAAGCGGCGCTAATTATGAGGATTCATATTTGATGCTAATAGAGGGCACCGCGTACAGCACCACCGAAAATACCGCCAGAGAGAAGCGTCAGTTTACTGTGACGCTAGAGGATAGCAATTTTAGGAATTTCGCTACCTTGAGACGTAATATCAACTATACTTTGAAGTTTGCAGTGCACATGTTTTTTGTTTTGTTTTCCTAGCGCGAGAAGCAGTGCGAATAAAGGAAGCGTTGAAACGAAGTCATAATATATTGCGTGCATTTATACTTAAGTTACGAAAGGTAAAAGCTCAAACAACAACGAAGTGCAGCCGATTTGCGCAGTTCACCAATACGAAGCAGAGCAGCACCCCTTCGTCACGTTAAGGTACGTCAAGCAGCCAAAGCTATTCGAAGTCGAGCAGAATGGGGGGTGACAACGGCCGGGTGCGAGCGTCGAGGCGCGTTCACGCTTGCCAATCGCGAAGGACGTGAGACGGACGATCGCCTCCAGGCTTATATCTTCACACTCGCAAGTGAGACAAGTGGATCGCCTTTTCCGAAATCAGCTCGTCTGAAGCGAGCGCTGTCGACCTCGACTGCTATCGTCAACGACAAGCCGGATACAGAAGCGGCTTTCGTTCACTTCAGCTTCGGTGGTGCTTGGCTTTTGGTTTCGGAATCGCAGTCTCAAAGCTGCAAAATCTACAAGCATGCAACTGGCCTGCGACTGTCGCTTTCCTACCAGTGCAACCATTGGCGATTGTGGCATTTGGCCCAAAATGGTCGCGTAATCTCTGCGACTCGCAAATGTGAGCGAACCTTTAAAGAATGGAACAAATAAAGCTAAAGAAAATGGCACCCGCTGAGGCGAACAAAAAATGGGTCATCATGAGTGCGCCAAATATCTTAACGCATTCTAGCTAAGCAATTGGAACGGCTGGTCGATGGAACCCAATGGGAGCGTTACTTTACAACTTGTGTATTTTCTTTTTTTTTTTTCAATAAAAGGCTCAGTGAGGATCTTTGTGACTGCCTTCATCTTATGCGGCAAAGGTAAATTTCGTGCACTTACAAAAAAAATTGTTATGAAAAGTTCATCTCAATAGCGTCACTTAACCTCCCTTCCCTGTGTGCGTTGTCTCCGTTCGCTGTATTATCAAGACGGCGACAAAAGGATTTAAAGGAAGAATTTCCAATCGGCGGAGCTCTCAAGAAGCGTAAAGTAATATATCAGGTTTGGCCAAGTAGGGGTCGACGAGGTGAACCGGAATACTTAGAGCACGGATGAAGGTTTAACTTGACAGGTGCTCAGAGGTGATGAAAATTTGCTACTCCCTGAAGGGGGTGAAAGCCGCATAACATGTTTTGGTCACGCCTATGCTCCCTATGGGAAACAAGTCCCAAGTTTGGAAATAATCGAGACTGGCGGAAGTTGAAGACAGCGCAGTGACCTGTTCGAAGCGAAATTGTAGGTGGATTGTTGGAGAGCCGAAAATATACAGGGAAGGGAGCGTGAGTGTGATAAGAGCTAAGATTAACAATAGGAAATGGGAGAGCAGGTGAATAACGGTCACGAAGGTATATATAGATTCCAATTCAAGGCAAATAGCGGGGTATATGGAGCTTGCATGAAGCGATGCATGCTGGGTAATCCACCATGATGTTCTCGTAGGCAGCAGACAACGCAGCCCGGCCTTGTCCACAACCTCGTCTACATTGTCGCGTATAGTGCGCGCAGACAATGCTGGCGCGATCGAACTGGAACACTGCGGGTTCTTAACGATTCCAAAAATACGTCTGCATGAGTGCGAGAATGTAAATGATGCATCTAGCGAATGGCTCGCACGGGCCAACACACGCGAGATCGACGTCAATCCGGGCAGATATCAAACTACTCGCCGGAATTGAAATCATGAATGTCGGCGATGTCAACGAGCGGCCAGTTCCAGACGCAAAGTGCACTCAGTCTTTCGCGTCTTTCATTTCTCATAGAGCGCTCGATTTTTCGGGCACAGCGTCGATGCGTACGTTGCTCAGGAATCTGCCAACAATTGCACGCACGTAAGGGCAGCGCACAAAAAGCCGCGTGTTTGCTCGGTGGAGCGTCGAAAACGACAAGGCACTTGCTTATTTCAGCCTGGCTGCGCTGCCCGCCGTCTGCTGCCAGCGACATCATGGCGGATTACCCAGCATTCATCGCTTCATGCAAGCTCCCTATATGGCCGCAGCTGGCACAATACCGGGTTATTCAGAAATGAATGCGAAAACGCGTTGGTCCTGTAGTGGGCACAGTTCTTTTGTTTATTATTAATAATACTGCGAGAAATAGAGAAGCAAGACAAAACACACATGCCTGGTGCGAGTCAACTCTGAGCTGCGCAGAAAAATATGAAATTGTAAAAATCATGCATAATGCTTGCATCAAACATGACTCTTCGGTTAGAGTCATTTGCTCTGGCCTTTACCGACGTGCGTCTCTATAGCTTCGATCGGCTGCCGTTCACTGTAGTTCTCCCGTCACGAGAGAACACGGCTGCAGCTTTGGTAGGCGGCCACGAATCATGAGTGTCATGCATCTCTTTACTCTCAGGTCCTGAGGCCCTTCCGCAGAGCTGCTTGAGGATTTGGCGGCCTTTCACAGGGCAATAGGGGCAACCTTTGACATTATACAGCGTTCACATTGGATTTTAGGACGACTGACGAGTATTCCGGAAAAATGAGTAACCCGGCAAAACTAGAACGCTGCGGATAATCTGCATGGGCACCTCAGTGCGGGAAAGTTTCATTTTCTCTCAAGAGCTGCTAACATCACTTTCTGTGGTCTTTGTGCTCAGAGCCGGATGCTAACGGTCGCCACTTTTGGCGCAACCTTTTCACTACCTGAACACAGCAATGGGAATTTGAGGAAAGTTAGGGTTCTTGCCTTTGCACATGCCGAGGATTGCAGATTTTTGAATTCATCTACGAAGCAATCTATTGATTTTACGTGCATGTGGATTGCAGCGCCGCCCGGTGTTGCCTCGGGAGGAACAGCGGCCACTACCACCAGTGCCGGCCCGTTTTGCCAATGTTGTGAGGTGAGCAACAAGAGCATTTTGCCCATACTGCCTGCCGCATACCTTCAAAGGCAGCAGCACTCGCTAAGCCCTATTGTGCAGTGCGTGGGCATGGGCTGCGGAACATCATCTCCTGCTACGGGGAGCTTCTTAAGCGACCACTATTCGAGATTCCGGTGACGTCGCTAATCCCATAGTCTGTTAATTACATATTTATTCGTTTTCAGAGCCTTGTGGTTAGTGCCAGTGGTAAATTTGTACCTGCGGACAAGACAATAACCTTTTCATAGCCTTTTTTAAAGAAGAGATACAAAGAAAGTAATTTCATGAAAGTAAAGGCGAAGAGGCCAGTTTGCGGTAAGGCGACTCTGGAAAAGAAAAAAATTCTAGAGGGCGCTGTGGACCACTAAAGTGTGATGAGGCGCTCGTAGCCCTCCAATACGGTACCTCTATCTTCCTCTTATATTTCACTCCCACCTTCCCCCTTCCTTTAAGGCGTGGTTCATGTGTCCACGAAGAATGGTGACAGATACTGCGCCGTTTCTTTCCTGTAAATCAATTTGAAACGCCGCTGATGCCTGCTCTACTAACGCCTCCTAGACATCTGGGTCTGCTTCTATTCGCTGTGTGGTGCGACGTTCGAGGAAGCGGCAAATCAAAGGCGCCGCACGGACGCCTGGATCGGATGCCCAGTGGGGTCAGCTTCATATATGCATCAATCACCTGGTGACGTCATTACGTGTTGTGACGGTACATGTCACGCCCTTTGTCGGATACAACCAGCATTTCATCAAACGCATCAAAGTTCACCAGCGTTCTAAAATTCATTTACAGGAAAGGAGAGGCGCAGTATTTGTCACTCGCGGAATCCCGCTATCATCCTCACAGTAAACAAGAGGAATTATGAAGAGCAAGGATAAAGCTCTGTGCTGGGGATCCAAGGGACGGAGGTTCGATTCCCGGTTGAGACAAGGTTTATTATATATGTTTAACTTTCGCTCTTTAAAGCGTGACACATCTGTTGACAACCTTCTGTCGACAACGATGAGGTATTAAAGGCTTTCGCCTTTAAGTAGGTAAGATAAGGGTGGGATTGGAATGATGGTATGTCATAGTACAACGGAATGCTTCAGGTGATCGGGTTCAGGTTAGAAGAAAGAAAAAAGGTGGCTACGCAGTATGAAAGAGCATTGAACGAAGGTTGATAGGCGGCCTCAGTTCGCAAGCCGAGCCAACGTTTCGACAAGTGGACTTGTCTTCGTGTGGGCAGCGCGAGCATCGATTTCTGGGGTTCAAATACGTTTCTGCTTCCGAAGAAGTAAAGCCAGGAAGGAGGGAAGTATTAGGAAGGGGGAGAAAGAAGTGGGAAAAAGAGTTAATGTCTCAATTCCCTATAAAATTATTCTGGAACCGCTGATACCGCTGAAAATAAAAAAGAAAATAAAAAGCGGCAGCAGCAGGAAAAACTACAATGCGGGCTGGATGATGAGTTCGATGCTGACACGCCTTTCCTGAAAGGGGACATGCATTTCAAAGCATCCTGATAAAGAATACAGCTGCGAGGCAACAGTTATCAAAAGCTTTCCTTAAGGAGGGAAGCAGTACAAAGAATGAGAATAATAAGATAAAGTGAACCACACCTACCATGCCCATTATCGGAATAAGTGAGGGGGGAGCCAAGGTTGATGAGAAGGAAACATTTGGAAAAACACGTGCAGTTTATGCTATTGCGGAGAGGGAATAGAGGGTACACCTGCTGCGAACAATCCATGGGATTGTCATGGCGCGGAGGGAATATATTTCAGGGATTCTAGTGTACTTTTATATTTATTCCCGTCAATTCTAGCGTTCTAATTCTATGCATTAGATATGCCTCCCTATATTTGAATATTTAAAGCATGAGTGGAGAATAAATAGTTTTATTTCTTAGAAAATCTTTGCTTACAGCGCGTGAACAGTGTTACGAATTCGCTATGTTTGAACTAGCTACCAGACTGTACTAATGTAATTGCAATTAGTTGATATTACCTAGTTTTTGGGGCATTTGAACAATTTTTACAGCATGTGATGTGCACATCGGCTGTTTACGTATTTTATGGTCTGCCGCGGGCCAATGTCTCTGTCGTTTTTTTTTTTCGTTTTCTTTGTTTTTTGAAACGAAATAGAATCACAGCGCCTTGTATGACGGCTAGCTTGGTGCCGCAATTCGGCAGTTCAATCAATCAATTAAATTTTCTCCATATCCGCTGGATATGTTTCGGCCCATCCATCGTTCGGGCACCGCAGATGAGCGCACAGCGTTGAAGCGGCCTAGTACGCACCGCACATTCGGTAAAGTATGCAGGCGAATGCACTGGCGTTTCTGCCAAGAGCCAGCATGCAAGTTTCACACAGGAATATACGGCGGGTGGGGGGTTTCTTGGACAATCACTTGCGTGGTTTTTGATCGCGAGCAAGCAGAACAAAGGGTGGATGATGTGGTGCGATTACTCGGTCTCTTCTAACTGGGGTGCAAAAGAATTACAAGGTGCTGTGTTTTGGTCATATTAGTTCACCGTACAGCACATTATACTTTCTCACCAGCTGCGAAAAAAAAAATTAACTCTACGAATGAGACTACTGCGTGAAAAGATATGTCCCTATCTGGTGTAGTGTTGAAGACGACTGACGTCTGCCGTGAGAGTTTTTGCTTGAAATGTTTAATTTACGGTCATCCTATTCGAGGAATCGTTGACGCACCCAATAGTGAATTATCTTAGGAGGATAAAGGTGTAGGCCAATTAGTGCAGCGACATAATGACTAAAACCGCAACAAGCGCAGGACGCTGACAGCAGGCGACAGCACTGTTGCAAGTTGTGGCTTTTATTGTCATCTGCCTCCCTCCCGTGTGGGTAGCGGTTTTTAGACTACAGTGAACTAGAATACGATTACATTCCAGGTCACTACGCCCACGTGCTGAAGGGCTGCCCAGCGCAATTTCACAAGTTAGCCGACCTTTGTGCGACTTTAGGACCTTTCGCGATCATGAGACAGAAGGTATTGTGCGCAGTCTTCACTGGTGTCCCGTCCTTCACGTAAATATACCCACTGGTTCTCGTTTCCCGCTCTGCGCCCAACAGTACCATGGCTAGGCGCCGGCGACGCGATCTGCTTTTCCTCATTTTTATTTGATCCTATATGATCATTTTGCAGACCATTTTGGGGAGCTGTTTCATTTCTCTCGGGATTTTATGATTTTCGACGTCATTAGCTTGCTCCATATTTTTTAAGAACGAGTAGAAGAAAAAATCAAACATTCCGAACTTGACGTGCTCGTTCACGTCAAGTATAAAATAGTTGTATTTTATGCCGGGGTAGAATGCACACGCCATATTTAGAGCATCTATTTATGAATTAACAAAAATTTTGTAATTAACATTTTGTTTATCGTAGTTGGGCGGGTAATTCCAATGGGCAGTTTGATGCCGTGCACGAGACGATGCCAAATCACTTTTTGCAGCGAAGGAAAACTCATTTTCTAGAGCATGCAGCTCGATGAAATCCGAAACTGAGCGCACGAGGAGCTCCAGAATTATGGCGCAAGTGCAACGTCAGCTGATGACGTGTCGTAATGGGTGCAGCGCCCAATTCGAAACGCGGGTGCTCATTTCCTTGGCTAGGGAGCACTTGAGCTTAGACCGCGTCCGGCGTTATCGCCTGCGTCGTCACTTGACGTAAGAAAAGGATAGTCATCGTCAGCCTCGAGGACATCGGTTCTCAGAGACCCGATGGGCTGAGCCGCAGTTTTATTTTTTATTCACACTTCTGTCATGGCTTCCCGGCGAGCTCGACTTGAGTCGTCGTCATGCATTCGTTTATTCATTAGGTTGAGCTTCTATTTTCGTATGATCCCTGCATATGGGGTGAACGGTGTCCGAAGAAAGGGTTTGTCCGCATAGCAAGGGGGGCTGTATGCTATCAGGCTGTTCTTGCGGCTCTAAGCATGTACAGGCGCCCAAATCTTTAACTGGCGTGCGCGAGCGGCGACTTTTCTGTGCGTCAGCGCCATATGACGGAGCGAAGTTGGAAACAGGATGAGGCTAAGCGCATGCTCACAAAGCACGCTCAGCTGGACGCGTCGTCTGCCAAGCTGTTCCTTCTTAAGGACGTCACCCCTCCTTATCGCGTGATTGGGTGTGTTCGGCTTATCTTTAAATTTTCTTTCCTCTCTTGGCTGCTGCGACGCTGTTCTTCGGAACGTAAAATACGAGCAAAACCATTCGCCTACTCACGCTGGCTGCTCGTCGAAACGCGATAAGGAGGGGTGACGTCCTTAAGAAGGAATAGCCTGGCAGACGACGCGCCCAGCTGAGCGTGCTTTGTGAGCATGCGCTTAGCCTCATCCTGCTTCCAACTTCGCTCCGTCATAGGGCGCTGACGCACAGAAAAGTCGCCGCTCGCGCATGCCAGTTAAAGATTTGGGCGCCTGTACCTGTTTCTCAAAACGCTCAGACGTTTGCGTTTCAGGTGCCTTTTTTTAGATGCGCATCTGACAAGGCTATTGCAGTGCAAGGGTTTCAAATCACTTCAATGTGTGGAAATGCCGCCTGAGTAAAGCGTCACGTTGCCTCGTGTTAATTGTGGGAATGGCCACGCCAGAGCAACTCCGATACTCCACAGCCGAGAAGGTGGATCTTGTGATCGCTAATTTCTGCCTGATAATCCAGACTGTACGCTGTCCAACAACCTGGTCGCTATGTGCCGACTTTTCTCCCCTTCATATCGATATTTAATCGATTTAAGACTACTGTCTCAGTCCACGTTGAGAAAAAAGACCATGTGGGTGGAATTGATAACTTTGGTGCCCTCGCAACGTTGCTCTCAGGCCGGGAGCAAGTGTTGGGTAAATTGCCAACGCGTACGGAGCCAGCCCGGCTCCACTTTGATCATTTTCAAGACACAGGTGCAAACCATATTTGTGTTTCAAATGAATCTGACATCAAATGACTTTTAGCAACGGATTGATTTTTTGCAAATGGCGCCTATATAAATGTAATGAAAATTCGGAATTTCTGCACGAAATGCTTGGGATAAACGAGGCCTATGTAGAGACTCGGATGTCAGTTTGCACAACGCCCATTATTGGCGCAACAGAACCCACATTTGGTATACGTCAGCACAAGCATCACAAAGACTGTGAGAAAATGCTTGGTGTGGCATTTATGACGGCCGAATTGTCTGTGCTTACATCATCGAAGGAAGCCTTAATGGGAAAAGTAGACATACTGCCTTCTAAACGGTGCCGCCTCTGAACTTACAGCTGAGCTATCACTGGTCGTGTAGAAAAAAAAAATGGTTTTAGGCTTCAGCATAAAAGAGCCCCGCCGCATTGTTTTCCTTCGGCCTTGTAATTCCCGGACAGCACCTTTCCCAACCAAAGCATATAGCATGGGGGGGGGGGGGGGGGGGGGGGCGAACAACCTCACCTGGTCACCCAATTTCTCATCACTTAATACCTTCCTCCGCGGATACGTTAAAACAAAATTTTCAACTTGACAGAAATAACGCAATGCATGCCAATATACCAGTCCCGTTTAGCGTGGTGCGTTTCTTTCACGAAGCTAGCGACGAAATTAAAAAAGCTCCCTTCGAAGGTAATCCAACTGGCAGAACGCCAGGCCAGCGCTTATCAAGGCTCTCATAACATAGCTGACGATGACTATCCTTTCTGTTGCATGGAGCAACGAAGCAGACGACAACGCTGGCCGCGGTCTAAGCTTAGCGGCGAGGCTCCCTAGCCAGGGAAATTAGGGCACGCGTTTCGAATCGTGCGCTGCATTCAATACGTCACCAGCGGACGTTGCGCTTGCGTCATACTTTCTCCGCTCCTCATGCGCTCAGTTTCGGTTGTGTGCGGGAAAAAGCATCCGATTTCCTCGCTCTGCAGGGTTCTAGACAATGAGCTTTTCTTCGTTTCAAAAACTGATATGGCTTCGTATCATTAATGACAGCAATCTTTAAATTGGGACAAACCGCCCAAATACAATAATAAAGAAGTTAATTAGTGGGTTTTTGTTAATTAGATGGAGAATTAGAGAAGCTTTAGTAGAAGATTATGTGGGCCACTGGAGAGAGTGTATTCCCGGAATTATTTCCTTTGTATTGTGCACTGACTCTTCTTTTAAAATTACTTAGCCTTCTCTGCTACACCCTATAGTATATATATATATATATATATATATATATATATATATATATATATATATATATATATATATATATACTATAGGGTGGCGCTGGTGACCACTCTCAAGGTTCGTATACAGACAACATAAATACCCAAGAAAGTAGCAGGGGGGACAGCGGCCGATGTAGCTCAGTTGGAAGAGCACCGGACGCGTTATTCGGAGGTCGTGGGTTCGGATCCCACCATCGGCACGTTGTTCTTTCTTCTACTTTGTGTCTAATTATCTTTCCCCTAAACAGATTACATTAATAATTTCTGTGATTATCTAAGTAAACATTAAAAAAAAAAGACAAAGTACCATACCCAACGCTTTCCTTGGCCTCGCTGACTGTTGGCTTATTTCCTTCATATATATATATATATATATATATATATATATATATATATATATATATATATATATATATATATATATATATATATATATATATATATATATATATATATATATATATATATATATATATATATATATATCAGTAGGGGCATAGAGGTGAAACAGCCGCTCGCGTGTCAGAGGACCGTGGCTCGAATTGCGGTGCCGCGAAATTCCAACCTGATTAATATGGACAAAAAAATCATCCGCGTGCCGATGAAACTGCTTACACAGGTTTGGGGTGTGACCAATCCGGTGCACACCTCTGGAAAAGCACTTCCTCACCAGAAAAGGATTGGCTACCTTGGTGTAGTATTTCACCACAAACTCTTATGAATACTCTAAGAAGCCCTAGGACCTCAGTCCCCAGCGGCTGCAAAGCAACAGACCCCGGTCGCGGTCAGACTTGCAACGCAGCAAAGGGTGCTAAGAATCTATGGCTCCGAGCAGACCGCCACTGGGAACTGACCTTGGTAACTTTTAATACTAGAACCCTAGCTAGTGAGGCTAGTTTAAGAGGAATAGTGATTTTAGGAGGCCAAATGAGGCCGGAAGTACGAGCATGTATTGTGTTATTGAGGTTTGCCTGGGAGACGAGAACTATCAGTAGAGTTCCTTGTCAATAAGGAACCCAACTAACCGAAGCATTTGAGCGTTGCACTAGCGCCATCCTCATCCCTATCGGCGGATGAGGATGGCGCTGGTACACGCTCACAGGTTTCGGTTAGTCAACATACATACCCAAGCAAACGGAAGATTGGACAGCCGTCGATGTAGCTCAGTTGGAAGAGCACTGGACGCGACATTCGGAGGTCGTGGGTTCGACTCCCACCATCGGCGCGTTATTTTTCCTTCAGCTTTGCATTCAATGTTCTTTATCCCGATAATTACTATACGACTAATTCCTTTCTATGCGAACAGTACAAACACTAAAAAAAAAAAAACGAAAAGGAAGAAACCCAATGTTTGCCTTGCACTCGTAGACTGTTCGCCCCCTTAAATTCTTTAATAGCGAGCCAATCGTTTCCCTTTAAGTTGTCTGCCTAATAGACTGCGATGGTCTCGGCAGTCTGGAGGTCGCAAAGGTAGTGTGCGTGCGTGTGTGTCATCAACCAGACTGTATAGTGGTGGTGTCGACTGAGGTTACGGGCACAGAAATTAGGCGGCCTGATGCGACCTGGGTGTGGGTTTGGTTTTCTGTGCCGCCATGAAAAAGGAGAGCAGTGTCTGCCTCTCTCCGGACTGATTACTGTGCATATAGGCCTGACTCAGGTCACATGTAGCTTCCTTTGCCTGCAATGGCTATGTATTTCGCATTTGTGTGACGGCATTTTGTTCAGTACCTACCATATTGTGCATTGTGCATACGGCAGAGCAAAGGGGAAATTGTCATTTCTCTAAGTGACACCTCTACATACTTCGTACTTACACGTTCTGTTGCAGAAGAGTGGACGATCGATGGTCCCCGGCATGCTGCAGCCCCGCAGAGGACGCGGGTTCCCAAAGCGGCGACCTTCAAGAAGAACCCAGTACGTCCAGCAAGCCGCCTTCCGCCTTTTGCGCACCGCAACACTGCATGCCTTTCAGTTGTGTTCAACTACAGCCCTTTCAAGCATGAATACCTCCAGCTGGAGTGCTAATCATGTTACCAAATTATAGAGACACGCTCTGTGAACGTACTGTGTCACCTTAATCGTGGAGATCCAAGCTGTTGCATGCTACGACTGAGAGTAGCAGGTGGCAGCGGAAAGCTCCTTGAAAGCTATCGAAAAATCGCGTCCCCTTATAACTGCACCACCGCTTTAGAAAATGTTCAGCTTCCTCGTGGCTTGCTCGCGTGGCGACCTTCACACATCGAAGTTTTAGCAATGTATTGAGCTCAGGCTCCATTTCAAAAGCGATAAAATGTTAGTCGTTAATAGCCGCTAGCATATTGGCTGCTTACGTACGTGGTACCAAAAACGTGCAACTGAAAATTTCGCGCGCATAGGCATATAGGCGCATAAACGTCGGTTAAAGGAAGTTCAGTGCACTTTTCAAATTTCGTGCTATCCTGCCCCCTTTCGCCACTAAGGGCAACCCTATGGGAGATGGCAGCCGTCTGACTTTCTTCAAAAAGAGAAGAAACAAATGCACGGTATGACGCCAGCAGCTTGATCTGATTACTGTCTCTGCTCTTACGTAAACGTGTTGATCCTGGGACAGGCATTATAAAATGTAAAGAAGACAAAGAACTGAAAACGCTGTGGCATCGCCATCACCATCGCTTGTCTCCGGCGCCCATCTCTCTCGCGCTGAAGCTGTGCCCTGCGGCTGGTATCCCGATCCTGCTGTGCCCGATTTACTGCCAGCGCTAGACCTTCAAACCATCTATTAAATCCACATTTCACTTGGTGGAGGTCAAGCTGAGGTTCCCTGTACCCATCTCGCCCTGGAACTTCGAAGCAGAACGTTGACTACCCCAATGGCGGAGCCTACTTCATCGCACCTACATCCGCCAGTCACCTGCACAGGTTCCCTTCGCCAACGGGACCCCGCTACCTTCAGTGGAAGCAGCGATGACGACGTCGACGATTGGCTGTCCACTTACGAACGGGTCAGCCGCCACAATAGCTGGGACGACAATCGTAAACTTAACAATGTCATCTTTTACTTGAGCGACGTCGCTAATCTGCCCCCCGCCCCCCCCCCCCCCCCCACGCCGCCCCACCGTCCGAAAACTCCGCGCGGAACAGCGTCTTCGATCGCGACTACAGCTGCCCGGTGAATCGTTCACCAGTTACATTGAGGACATTGTTGATTTGTGTCGCCGTGTTGACCCGACCATGACCGAGGCCGTTAAAATACGTTATGTCGTCACAGGAGTTAATGACGGCGCTTTCAACATGCTCGTCGCCAAAGGCCCCACTACGGTCAAGGAAATATACGAACTCTGTCAAAGCTACGACGAACTCCGCAAGGAGCGTGTTTTGATTCGCCAGTCTCAAGCATCACTTGCTGAACTTGCCGCGGAGAGGGAGTCATCTAGCCTCTCTGAAGACATCAAGGCTTTTGTACGTCAGGAGGTCGCGCGACAACTGTCTCTGCAGCCATATATTAAGGAGTCGACACCAACTGGCCTTGTTCCGGAGCTTCGCCGTGCAGTCCAGCAGCATGTGTCTGAAGTCGTCCCTAATCCTGTTCCTCAATCAGCTCCGGTCGCACCCTCAATGCCGTTCCCCACGCCCACAATGTCATCGTCCGGCGTTGCGCCACTGAGCTACGCTCCAGCATTCGCGCCGGCTCCTCCTCAAGTATTGCGTGGCACGTATGCCGAAGTCACTTCAAGTCCACCGCCTGAGCCAGCATATGCCTATGCTTCGCCCCCCATGCGGTCCGCACCAACAGCTTTTGCTCCCCCCTGCGTCAGACACCATCTCCATGGCGCACTGCAGACAACAGGCCTATTTGCTACCACTGCGGCATCCCTGGACACACTACACGCTACTGCCGGCGCCGAATAAATATGGCCTTTGCTGCACGGCCTGCGCCACCTTATTTGGCCTCCCAGTTCCCCGTTCCATCGGGTCCTCCAACAGCATCCCCCGATCCTCCGGACTTCCTGCCTCGTCGTTCGCCATCACCACGTCGCCGCTCCATTTCGCCAATGCGCCGACGACCCACTACTCAGCCGGAAAACTAACCGCCGCAGTTCGCGAGGCACGAACTGCGTATTTGACAGAATTTCAAAGTCCTCGTCTTAATCCCGCGAATGTTACTGCTGTCATCGTTGAAGGTGTTTATACTCTTGCGCTCGTCGACACCGGTGCCGCTGTATCAGTTATCAGCCAAAAACTCTGCCGCTCCCTCCGAAAAGTGACTACGCCCCTCGAGGGACTATCGCTTCGTACCGCATCCGCTCACAGTATACAGCCGACAGCTGTCTGCACTGCTCGCGTCGTCATTGCTGCAGCCTTGTACATCATCGAATTCGTCGTCCTCCCCACATGTTCTCATGACGTCATTCTCGGCTGGGATTTCCTGTCCAAGCATCATGCTATCATTGACTGCGCCAGTCCTCAAGTAGAGCTCATTGAATCGAGTGATGCACCGTCTGATGCCCTGCTCCACGAGCCGCGTCCTCGTTTTGCGGCCAAACTCCTCGTAGCTCATGACACAACCATCCCACCCGTTAGCGCTGTTCTGGTTCCCCTCACTGCCTCTTTTACTACCGCCGCGACAGTCCTCTTTGTGCCCTCTAACGTTGTCTGCCGCCGCCGCCACTTACCGCTCCTGTCTGCCGTCCTTGACATGAACAACGGCGCCAGCACACTCCTGGTAGCCAATCCTCTTGCGTCTCCCGCTATGTTGATCGAAGGGGAGTGCCTTGGCCACATCGAGCCCGTGGACCTTCTGTTCGCCTTTGATGATGAGTCGTTCCCTGTTTGCCAAGTTGACGCCTTGACCCCAACTCGTGTGGCTTCCGATCAGCTACAGCGGGACCTTTTTGACCATTCTGTAGACAGCGCTCTAGAGCCGCGCCACCGCGAGCAACTACTTGATCTTCTACGCCAATTCCGCTCCTCCTTCGACATCCCGCAGTCTTCCTTGGGTCGCACGACGACCGTTTCCCACCTCATCGACACTGGCGCTCATCCACCTCTCCATCAGCGGCCATATCGTGTGTCCCCGACTGAGCGCCGTGTTATTGCCCAACAAGTCGATGACATGCTGCAACGCGGAGTAATTAGAGAATCCTGTAGCCCATGGTCTTCTCCTGTGGTCCTAGTTAAAAAGAAGGATGGCTCCATAAGATTTTGTGTAGATTATCGCCGCCTCAACAAAATTACTCGTCGTGATGTGTATCCCCTCCCACGAATCGACGATGCCCTAGACTGCTTGCAAGGCGCAGAATTCTTTTCCTCACTCGATTTGCGCTCTGGATATTGGCAGGTGCCCATGGCAGAGGAGCATCGCGCTAAGACCGCCTTTATTACTCCAGACGTACTATACGAATTTAATGTTATGCCATTCGGACTCTGTAACGCCCCAGCCACATTTGAAAGAATGATGGACACTGTACTGCGCGGCCTAAAATGGAACATCTGTTTATGCTACCTCGATGATATCGTCGTCTTTTCAACCGACTTCCCGACCCACCTGACTCGACTTCGCCAGGTCTTCACCTGCCTAACCCGCGCCGGTCTTCAACTGAACCTCAAAAAGTGCCGCTTCGGTGCCCGCCAGCTCACAATACTCGGACATGTTGTGTGCAAAGATGGAATTCTGCCTGATCCTGAGAAGCTCCGCGCCGTTGCTGACTTTCCGAAACCGACCACTTTGAAACAACTGCGAAGCTTCGTGGGCCTCTGCTCGTACTTTCGTCGTTTTATTCGCAATTTCGCAACCATCATAGCCCCCCTTACACAGCTCTTAAAAGGCACCCCTAACCTCTCCTCTTGGTCGCCAGCCTGCGATGATGCATTCGCGACACTGCGCAATGTTCTGACGTCACCGCCAATCCTTCGCAATTACGACTCTACTGCACCTACAGAACTTCACACCGATGCCAGTGGTGTCGGCCTCGGCGCCGTCCTCGCCCAGCGCAAGCCTGGCTTCTCCGAATACGTTGTCGCCTACGCAAGCCGTGCTCTTACCAAAGCCGAGTCCAACTACTCCGTTACCGAAAAGGAGTGCTTAGCAATCGTGTGGGCTATAACGAAGTTCCGCCCTTACTTATACGGCCACTCCTTCGAGGTAGTTACAGATCATCACGCTCTCTGCTGGCTCGCGTCTCTCAAGGATCCGGCTGGCCGACTCGGGCGCTGGGCTCTCAGGCTTCAGGAATACGACATCCGTGTAGTGTACCGTTCTGGCCGCAAGCACTCTGACGCCGACGCTCTTTCTCGGTCACCGGTGCACTCGCCTAACTCATCGTCCCCTCCTCAAGCATCCTTGTCAGCACTCACCATTGAGGATATGCCTTTCGAGCAACGACAAGATCCTTGGGTCTCTAACCTGCTAGATATCCTTGGCACTACTTCCGCGGCTACGCATCCTCGGGCACTCCGCCGACAGGCCTCCCATTTCACCATTCGGGACGGCCTTCTCTACCGAAGGAACTACAACTCAGACGGCAGAACGTGGCTTCTTGTCATTCCGCGCCACCTACGCTCCGAGGTTTGTGCCCAACATCACACTGACCCGCAAAGCGCTCATGCCGGCGTGCTGAAAACCTATGATCGAATTCGTCAGAGGTACTACTGGCGGGGAATGTACAATTTCGTACGGCGCTACATTCGCTCTTGTACCGCCTGTCAACAACGCAAGACTTTTCGCCACCCCGCTGGCCCTCTCCAGCCATTACCGTGTCCAGCTCGCCCGTTTGATCGCGTGGGAATCGACCTTTATGGTCCGCTACCATGCAGTGCCGCTGGTAATCGATGGGTGATCGTCGCCGTCGATCATCTAACCCGTTACGCCGAGACTGCTGCGCTTCCCGCGGCGACAGCCCGAGAGGTAGCCCATTTTCTTCTGCACCACTTCATTCTTCGACACGGCGCCCCTCGCGAGCTACTCAGTGATAGAGGTCGTGTCTTTCTTTCCGAAGTAGTCCAAGAGCTCCTGTCGTCTTGTAAATCGATACATCGGGCTACAACTGCGTACCACCCACAAACAAACGGCCTCACGGAGCGCTTCAACCGTACGCTTGGGGACATGCTCGCAATGTATGTTACATCTGAATCGGGAAGCTCCAACTGGGACCAGGTACTGCCATTCGTAACGTTCGCGTACAACACTGCCACCCAAGCAACAACTGGGTTTTCGCCCTTCTTTCTCTTATATGGCCGTGAACCATCTTGTACTCTGGACACAATTTTGCCATACCATCCAGATGCCTCTGAGTACAGTGCTTTGTCAGATATTGCACAGAAGGCCGAGGAATGCCGCCAGCTAGCTCGCACGTTTACCTGCAACACTCAAGGCTATCGCAAAGATCAGCATGATACCGATACCCCTGCTCCCACGTTCCTGGCCGACAGCTTCGTTTGGCTATGCGTTCCTGCCACCAACAAACTAGACACCAAATACCATGTACCTTATCGCGTCTTGGAACGCACATCCCCTGTGAACTACGTCATCGAGCCAGTCACCCCTTCTTCCGACCACCACCGTCGCGGCCGCGAGGTTGTCCACGTTAGCCGCCTCAAGCCATATTACAACCCTCTGGTCGTCTCCTCTCCCTGAGTCGCCAGGATGGCGACTTCTTCACGCGGGGGAAATGTAAAGAAGACAAAGAACTGAAAACGCTGTGGCATCGCCATCACCATCGCTTGTCTCCGGCGCCCATCTCTCTCGCGCTGAAGCTGTGCCCTGCGGCTGGTATCCCGATCCTGCTGTGCCCGATTTACTGCCAGCGCTAGACCTTCAAGCCATCTATTAAATCCACATTTCAAAAAATAGAACAACGGGAAAATAAAGACAGCAGAAACGAATGGGACGAGCACTCATGGCGGAGTACTTTGGTTCCGTTGCTCTTCGTTCCATAACATGTTATTCATGCAACAGTTTTCATGCTTTCCGTCGCGGCCATGTCGTCACTAAATCTGTAGCAGAGCGAACCATGTTGAACATTAACCCCTGTAAAATTGCGCTACTGTGTTAGGTTGCACTCCGAAACTAGTAACAGCGCTGTGCAGCTACTTTTGTCCAAAGAGTGCCCGCGATTGTAAATTATCCTTTTTTTTAGCACCACTCTGATAAGTTGCAATAATGACTTTTTTTCTCAAACCAGGCGCACTCCGTCGGATGTCCGACGCTCTGTTTGCGTGGGTGGACGCACTGTCCCACCGCTTTAACACCTTAAACATCCGACGACACATGTAAGTTCACTTTGTCACATGTACAGTTATGCTGTAATTGGCACTGTTTTCAAACAAATGTGAAAATCCTGGCATAGTCAATTTTAGAAGTTACGACAACTCTGTAAACATAGCAAATTCAGCGGCTTTCTGGTCGGTATGTATTTTTACAAAGCAGAGGCAAAATTATTTAGAAGCTTCCCATTACACCCGTGTGCCGCTTTGGCGATGGCAAAAATTTATGGGGAGGGGTGGCAGGACACTTAAGCTCCGCCTTTAAGGGCATGCCGTGACAGTCTTAAAGGCTTCCGTCCACGGCTTCCTTTGCGTGTAGTTCGCGTATGTGCTACAGTTTGCAACTCGCTCATTCCCAGTCCCTTAATGCGTGCCGCTGTTAAATCATACATATATTCTAGCTTACAGTCGTTATCTCACTACGAGCAAATACCGCACGAGCCATAAAGCCCCGCTCAACCAAGCCGCATGAATGTGCCCGCGTGGCTCAGAGATAGAATATCTGACCCGAAATGCTCGTTTCCACTCACCCTCTTATCGGAATCCGAGTTGGCACCTCCTACGAAACCGGCCATGTCACGGCGCTGTGTGACGTCATCGAACAACCCTGCGATGTAACAGCGCCCGGTCGGGTCAGCTACCACAGCGATACCCAACATTTTTCGCTCCCAATGCCAACATTCCGACGCCCGAGTTTCTGGAAAGCAGAGACACCACCGCGTTATTATGACGTCGAGGGAGTAGGCCTCAGATTGTTTTGTCTACCATTAACTCGTGTTTGCCTTTACCATTTACTCACTTCACATTATTTCATACCGATCTCTTGCTGCAACAATATATGTGTGTCCTAGTCCCAGTCAATTCCACACGTACACATCTGTGCTATCAATTAATGTATTTTATTAGTTTGCGGTACTTACATTCATTTTTCAATACCTTGCATGGTATGAGCTCAACGAAAAACCCGTTTTGACAGTTCTCTCAAGTCTGACCAAAGGACCCCACAGTATACTCTGTTAAATTCATTTGCACGGTATGTTCTAGCTTGGGCATCGTGCCCTGGGCCTCCTCAAGCTAACAATGACGGCCTGGAGCCTAGGTGACCCTTCAAAAATGTCCTGAAAGTATAAGAATCATCATCATCATCATTAGCCGGATTTTACCCTTTGTATGGTAAAGGCCTCTCACATTTCTCCAACTAGCCCGGCCGTGTACCAGCCGCACCCACTTCGGCCCTGGAAACTTACTAATCTCAATTTGTCATTTAAATTTATTCCGCCCTCTGCTACTTTCTTTCCATTCGGATCCAATTTGTTACCCTTAGCAACCTTCGGTTATCCTCTCTTCGTACTACATGTCCTACCCACGGTGGTTTCTTCTTCTTCATTTCGACTAGAATGTCATTATTTCGAATTATTTCTCTGTCCCGCTCTGCAAGCATCCGATCTCTTAACGTTACGCCTACCCTTTTCCGTTCCACAGCGCTCTGCGTTGCCCTCAAATTAAGTAGAACCCTTTTCATTAACCCTTATGTTTCACCCCTATAGGTAAGTACCGGTAAGATGCAGTTGTTATGTACTTTCCTCTTGAGCAATACCGGTAAACTGCTAGTCATAATCTGCGAACATGTGCCAAATGCGTTACATCCTAATCTTATTTTCCTAGTTGTTTTCCTTTCGTGGTCCGGATCGGCGGTTACTATTTGTTCTAAGTAGGCATATTCGCCCATCACTACTAGTGCTTCGCTACTTATTTTCTTTTCCGAGACGGTTGAATATTGTCTTACTCTTCTGCACAATATTTTAAGGCTGCTTACTCTGTCTATGAAATTTATCATCCTTCGCTGTTCGTCTCCTAAGTAACGCAGCAAAGCAATATGATGAACAAATCGCAGATTACTTGAATAATCTCCATCAACCCATATCCCTAACTGCTCCCATTTCAGAATACTTCCTCTAAGCAAGCTGTAAATGTACTGGGGAGATTGTGCCTCCTTGCCTAACGCATTTTTATGGGAATTTTATTACTTTCTTTATAGAGAACTACACCATGCAGCCACTATACATACCTTCCAGTATTTTCACATATGGCTCATCAACGCCCTGATTTTGCGATGCCTTCAACCTGCTGATTTTTCGACTTTGAGTGAATGGTTTTTCGAAAGAAATGAATGCTATGCACAGGGGCTGGTCACATTCCGGTCATTTTTGTATCACTTGGTATCGATATCATCGACGGTAACGTGCCCTTTCCGAAATCCTGCATGATCATTTGGTTTCTTTATGTCTAAATTTGCCCTGATTTTGTTAGTGATTCCCTTAGTCAATACGTTGCACGAAACGGACAGTTACCTGATTCGTCTGAAAGTTTTAAGTTGTTAGCGTCATCTTTCTTATGAATTCAAATAACTCTACTGTTCCACCAAGATTTGTCATGAGACATTGCTTATACATTGTGGCCACTTTCTCTAGCGCAATATTCTCACCGTCCTTCAATAAATCTGTAGTTACCTGATCCCGCCCAGCCATTTTCATAGCTTTAAAAGTTTTCGCGACCTCGTCCTTCGTTGCTAGCGGAGCGTTCGATTAACATTCACTACTGCCAATATCATTATTTTCTTATTTCGTCTATGTATAGGTCAATATAGATCTGCTCAGATACTCTGGTTATCGTGTCCATATCTGTAATGGCATTGCCGCCTTGTACTTTAAAGCAAATATTCGTTTTTTGCCGGTGGCTAATTTCCTTTTCACCGCTTTCAGGCTACCACCGTTATTTAGATCACGTTCGACTTTAGCCACATACTTCCTTATGTGAGACACTTAACGTGTATTGATTAGCTTTGACAGGCCTGCCAGTTCTATCCTGTTTGTTGGGTTGGATGAGACTTGCAATTGCTGTTTCGGCCCTGCAGTTTGGAATGAGCTGAATTAGAAGGTAACAGAAGCTTGCTATTGTGTGGATCGTAGGCCCAGCAGGTATGACTGGAAGGATAGCCGAAGCTAATGTGCCAAGTTCTGGCTAAGCATTTTGCTTTGGATGCAAATGAATTCTAGTCACTTTTGAAGAAAATCAGAACGTCATCGGCGTGTCTACAAATCATCGCTAATTTTATACTGTCAGTTTTGTTTCATGGACTTCTTCAGTCAGATTAAAGAGAGGTAGTAAATAAAGCAATGCAGGAACCAATATATGGCCCCTCCTTTTCAAGGCGGGCTAATTTCACAATATATAGGTCGACATCGGCAAAAGGATAAAAGGTGCAAAAGCCTACCAAGTATTATAGCTGCTTAACTTTGAAAAGCCGCGTTTACAAATAACTAAGTCGAAGCTCACAATAACGAACACGGATGCAACGAATAATCGAATAACAGGAACTAAAATCAAAGTTTGGTGGGTCTACGGTTTATATCTTTGGCAGTTCTTTCTGTAAAGAAAAATTTCAAAATTAATGCTGGATCGGTTATAAAAAGGAGTTATTTCGTATTAAAAAGGCAAAAACGTTTTCAATCAATCGAATCGGCCGCCACAGATGTGTGTTTATATCGCCCGGAAGTTTGCGTGCCGCGTCATCTACCGGTGCCGACAAAAATTAGCAACAACGGCCTTTGGCCTCATAGATCCCACCTTTGCTCGATGGTCACCGAGGCCAAGAACGGACATGGTCGGACTCGAGCGTCGCCGCCGCACTCGCTGCTTGAGTCCACCCTGCAAGGACTGACAGGCATGTGACTGGCATGTCATCACCATTACTTCCTCATAGCGTGAGCCCCTGCCATGCATCTGCCAACGGCCGGCCCGTGCGCGCGCGCGCGTTATTGCCCCGAGTCTGTTGGCTCCGTCGCGCAAATTGTACGCGGAAGCAACATCCCTTCTTAGTATTCATTTTTGCTCTCCAGTATGGAACACGAAATGAGATTTCATATTTACACCAAGCTTTTAATTACAAAATTGCGCGTTTTCGCACCTTTGTGTTGTCCATATTACTACGCGTTATGTTTCTTCTTATTGGCAAACTTATTTACAGGAGTTTGGGGGCGCATTTCTGTAACAAATATAGGATATAAGGAACATATTTCTGCTCCCCATACTACTTCGTTATAACGAGGTTCGACTTTATATTGCTTCGCTTGGGGGGGGGGGGGGGGGGGTGGACGTCAATAAGTACTTAGTGCCTTATTACACATCTACTCCGCCTTGGGGTTTCCCCTAAATATCCGACCAACCCTCTGCACTCTTGCACGGCGTTTAGTTACAAACCGTGAGGCAGTGAAAAATGCAGGTGTTTCACATCTACTGAGAACGCATGAGTGGCGTGGTCGCTATCTTTCCGTGGTAGCAGACCTGCAGTCCTTTGCCGCTTGGCAGCCCATTCCTATCGAGCATGCCTCCCCCCCACCCCCTAGGTCACTAAGCGACCTGCTGCAAATCAACTCCCTCCATCACCCCTAAATGTGGGAACAGAATTTCCAATTCCCCACTCGGCCGCATACTAACCGGGGCCGGTGGCAAGCGACAGGTGGTGCTACGTTCACAACCTGGGTACGCAGGACGCATCTCATCTGTTACGTCTCGGTTCCGGATGATTGCAGCGCTTAGCAGCAGGCTGTGTAAAATCATACGCCCGAGGTAGGCCAGTGCCATCTGTATTTAAAATGCCCCCCAAGGGCCACCCTATAACAGCCTACCGCGCAGTTACGCCTATCGTTACGACGACGGCGACTCCTCAAGGTAAATGGCCTCGTACACCGCCCAAGGCTTGGAACGGTTGCCTAAGAACTGCCTTCTAAAAGGCGCCACTTTCGCAGGGATAGCAGCCTCTTTGCTATAACAACAGGGTGCTCTGGTGATGCCCACGCTCATGTTGGTACTGTATACGTGACCCAGCATTTCTCTTTTCCGCCTGATGCAGTTGCCAGAAGGAGGGGCCCGATCCCCAGGGCCCTGCGGCCGCTGATAGCGAACAAGCAGAAGAGAGACAAACCCGCCAAGTTCGCGGAAGGCCTCACGCCAGAGCCGAGCGGTAAGTCAGAAATAGGGAATCTAGAACGCGAGCGAAAATCAGGAAAATGAAGTTTTGGTTAAATGAGATTGACCGATATTGAAGCGACGTAAAACTACTTCGATGAAGCGATCTTGGTGACTACATGATTTCAATTCTTCTCATAAATGGTTTCACTAGGTGTAGTTTGTTCTTCACTTCCCCGTTCCATGAATTCAGCCATTTCTCTTTCAGGTATCTTTGTACAACTTCTATTATATCTGCATGCGGTATGCATATTGATGCGCAATGATGCAATGCAACTGTTTCTTCTCGTTTCTCTTGTACTAATCCGTTCAAATCATTGAAGGGTGTTTAGGGACCATCGGTGTAGAATGCTCTGTGGCTTTTGTACCCACAGGAACCAGTGTATCCTGACCAGGAACCCGTGTATTATGCCTTTGTGCAGTGCCAACCTTTTACGAAACTGTTTCAGTGTGAGGTCGCATTCAGAGAGGAAACAGCACGAAGGGGGTACTAGTCTGGGACTATTGGCAATATCAGGCAGTGTATCATTTATGATCAATTGTGGGCATATTTCTCTTCCAAAAGAACAACAAGCTGTTTGACAGCTTAAGTTTTTGTTAACGAAGAGTTTAAATAGTGTACGCTTTGTCGCTATTGCGTAACATAAGTGTTATGAGAGGGACCAAAAATTTATTACGTAAGCACACATAAACTTTGACAAGCGAGGTAAGGACCACCAAAAAAAAATATCTTATAAGCGTGCAGCAGATTGATACCGTAAAAACAGGCACTGCTATGCTCGTCATTAATCTGGGGAAATGCGTATGGCAGTGAATGAATTTCAATATTTAGCGCTGGAGAATATATCGAAGCAATATGTTTGAAGCAGAGAGGAACCTGTGGATGTGGTGCTTCGCATGGCCTCCCACATGGCATCAGTGCGTGGCCGGGTGGGACGCAATGGTACTCTCAAGGTGACAACCGTGCTGAAACTATGAATGGAGGAACCTTCACAGGCGGTCCCGCTATCGCGAAGCAGTTTGCATTAAAGTAATCAATATAGTGAAGGTTGGTTTAGCTTATGTACTTTAATGTACCAACGGGACTCATGCTTTAAGACTTTGGCTTTGAGTCTCCGGAAATTTCAACTACCAGGGGTTCCTTCGATCTCGCCCTAAATCCTGCTTCCCCCAAGCGCAATCCCCGTGAACGGATCTTTTTTCCAAACAAGGCATATTACCACCACTGCTTGCTATTCCTCATTGACCAAGTAGAACGACCGCTCGAAGACTGTTGATTTCAGTGTTTCCGGATTTCCTCCTTCCGTCACACTAGTGCTGATGGTTAGGTATCCGTTTCGAGATTCGCGCCACGCTTTCGCCTCTCACGCGTGGCTGTTGTGGCTTGCTTCTGGCCGCGACATAGTCTGGTTAAAAGCTTCATATCGCACCTATTGGAAACATTAGTGGGGCTTCATTTGCTTCTTGTATCTCGGCGCCGATATTGCAGTGGTAGCCCCTTGCCGGCGCAGTGAAAGCACACATGTATGGCACACGGTGAGTTGGATGAGCTCACCGAGTACAAGGCCACAGAATCAACCTCTTGCTCATGTTCGAGTTTGCACAGTTTTGGAAAACCAAATAAGCCGCTCACCTAATATTTATTTGAATTCCTGCTCCGGAAGTCAACTCAGTTATAGCAGGCCGAGACGGGCCCTGGGCCCACTTGCACGAAACGATCTTAAGACTGTCTTAGCCAAGTCCAGACTTAACTGAGTCTAAAGGATAGGCTACTAGCATGGCCGCTTAAGACTGGAGTAGAAACTGGGCTTCAGCCCTGACTTGAATAAGTCGCTTGCACGATTACGACTCTAGTGCCGTCTTAGTTAAGACACAAGGACGCCAGTTACCTCAGTAGAGAAATTAGAGAAATACAGGGATGCGCTGACCCTGTCCCCGCTGTAAGATGTAAACATTCCGTCATTATTGCGCTGCGTAAAATCCGTGCCATTGCTTTTTGCGGCTTAAGATTGTGTCACGAAGTAAAATGCCCCATGTGGTTGCTGAGGGCATTCAGGGAAGCCACTCTGGTGAACACGAGCCGAACCGAAGCGTTCGGAACCCGAGTTGTCTTAAAGAATTCTGGACTTGCTAAAGACACTGTTTAAGTCTGGACGTAGCTCGGACTTTATCGTGCAAGCCGGCCCTGGTCTTAAATTTATTTAAGCACAGGACGAGTCGGGCTCAGGCTTCATTTGCGTCCGCTCAAGCCGGGTCTCCGTTCCCGACATTGGGCCGAGCCAGGCGCGGGTTAAGAATTTCGGCCATGCTCACCTCTAAAACTGTTTCTTCTATGAAATTAAGCCTGTGCTTTCTTATGAGCGTGCGCTTTAAACTAGGTTATAATTAGACGAAACACCCCGTGAGATGTGCTGGCTCATGTGATGCGCCACAGCGCTCTGTGTGTCGGTGTGCAGCAGGGGCAACCAGGGAGCCGATAACGCAAGAGCCGAGGCGGCCAGCGCGAGACGCCCCACCTCGAGCGGTCGTGGTCCGCTCACACGGTAAGGCAAGAAGCATGACGACACGACATCGGCGTGGCATATCCTGGCTGTTCTTCCTTGATGCAAGAAAAACCTTTTTTTCCGTCAGTCTTCAATTTCATTTTTTTTCTGTAAACGATATTACGTTCATGCTGGACTGCCGAATATACGAACATTAATCAAATATTGTTAAGTAAATTGCAAACCGACATTTTATTCGTCCGCCTGCTTCATTGACGGGTGGACACTGACTTATTCAAACTATTTCTTTAAATGCTCGGGCGTAGGAATGTCGGCGAGCTCCGTGAAAATGGTCTTGCCTGGTTAGTACGTATTTCCGACAATGCAGCCCTATTGCGTCGCCGGTTTTGTTCATCGGCGAATGAAATCCCGCGAACTTTAAAGAGCATCACGTGTCAACGCGCGCTCCTCTTTAAGTGTTCCTCAACGAAAGCGCTCTCATCCGCCACTGAGTAATGCGCTACCAGATTCCCGCCTACCAGACACCGCTCAAGGCTTGGAACGGTTGCCTAAGAACTGCGCTCTAAAAGGCGCCACTTTAGCAGGGATAGCGGCCTCTTTGCTATGACAACAGTGTGCTCTGGTGATGCCCACGCTCATGTTGATACTGCATATGTAACCTGCATATGATACTGCATATGGAGGACGAGACACACACAGCGCTGTGTGTCTCGTCCTCCCTTTTTGTCCGTGTTTAGCTTGCGCTGTTTCCCCCTTGCTTATTACGTAAGCACACATAAACTTTGACACGCGAAGTAAGGACCACCAGAAAAAAAAAAATCTTATCAACGTGCAGCAGATTGATACCGTAAAAACAGGCACTGCTATGCTCGTCATTAATCTGGGGAAATGTGTAGGGCAGTGAATGAATTTCAATATTTAGCGCTGGAGAATATATCGAAGCAATATGTTTGAAGCAGAGAGGAACCTGTGGAGGTGGTGCCTCGCATGGCCTCCCACATGGCATCAGTGCGTGGCCGGGTGGGACGCAATGGTCATCTCAAGGTGACAACCGTGCTGAAACTATGAATGGAGGAACCTTCACAGGCGGTCCCGCTATCGCGAAGCAGTTTGCATTAAAGTAATCAATATAGTGAAGGTTGGTTTAGCTTATGTACTTTAATGTACCAACGGGACTCATGCTTTAAGACTTTGGCTTTGAGTCTCCGGAAATTTCGACTACCAGGGGTTCCTTCGATCTCGCCCTAAATCCTGCTTTCCCCCAAGCGCACTCCCTGTGAACGCATCTTTTTCCAAACAAGGCATATTTCCACCTCTGCTTGCTATTCTTCATTGCCCAAGTAGAACGACCGCTCGGAGGCTGTTGATTTCAGTGTTTCCGGATTTTCTCCTTCCGTCACACTAGTGCTGATGGTTAGGAATCCGTTTCGAGATTCGCGCCACGCTGTCGCCTCTCACGCGTGTCTGTTGTGGCTTGCTTCTGGCCGCGAAATAGTCTGCTTAAAAGCTTCATATCGCACCTATTCGAAACATTAGTGGGGCTTCATTTGCTTCTTGTATCTCGGCGCCGATATTGCAGTGGTAGCCCCTTGCCGGTGCCGTGAAAGCACACATGTATGGCACACGGTGAGCTGGATGAGCTCACCGAGTACAAGGCCACAGAATCAACCTCTTGCTCATGTTCGAGTTTGCACAGTTTTGGAAAAGCAAATAAGCCGCTCACCCAATCTTTCTTTGAATTCCTGCTACGGAAGTCAACTCAGTTATAGCAGGCCGAGACGGGCTCTGGTCTTAAATTTAAGCACAGGACCAGTCGGACTCAGGCTCCATTTGCGTCCGCTCAAGCCGGGTCTCCGGTCCCGACATTGGGCCGAGCCAGGCGCGGGCTAAGAATTTCGACCATCATCATCATCATCAGCCTGATTATACCCACTGCAGGGCGAAGGCCTCTCCCATATTTCATCACTTAACCCGGTTCTGTGCTAGCTGCATCCACTTGACCCCTGCGAACTTCTTAATCTCATCCGCCCACCTAACTTTCTGCCACCCCCCGCTACGCTTTCCTTCCCTTGGAATCCAGTTTGTTACCCTCAGCGACCATCGGTTATCCTCTCTTCGCGCTACATGTCCTGCCCATGTCCATTTCTGCTTCTTAATTTCTACTAGAATCTCGGTAACTTGAGTTATTTCTCTGACCCTCTCTGCACGCTTTCTATCTCTTAATGTTATCCCTACCATTTTTCGTTCCATAGCCATCTGGGTTGTCCTCAACTTAAGCAGAACTCTCTGGGTTAGCCTCCACGTTTCAGCCCCATAGGTGAGTACAGGCAAGATGCAACTGTTGTGTACTTTCCTCTTGAGCGATACCGGTAAGCTGCTAGTCACAATCTGCGAGTGCTTGCCAAATGCGCTCCATCCCAATCTTATTCTTCTTGTTATTTCCGTTTCATGGTCCGGATCTGCGGTTATTACCTGTCCTAAGTAGAGATATTCGCCTACTACTTCCAGTATTTCGCTACCTAATGTAAACTGCTGTTCCTTCCCGAGGCTGTTGAACATTACCTTAGTCTTCTGCATATTGCTTTTCAAGCCTACCTTTCTACTTTTCCTGTCAAGGTCATCAATCATTATTTGCAGTTCATCCCCCGAGTTGCTTAGCAAGGCAATGTCATCGGCAAATCGCAGATTACTGAGGTATTCTCCATCTACCCTTATCCCTAACTGCTCCCATTCCAAGTCTCTGAATACGTCCTCTAAACAAGCTGTGAATAGTACTGTTGAGATTGTGTCTCCTTGCCTAACACCTTTCTTTATGGGAATTTTGTTACTTTCTTTATGCAGAACTAAGGTTGATGTGCAGCCACTATATATATCTTCCCGCACTTTCACGTACGGCTCGTCTACCCCCTGATTTCGCAATGCCTGCATCACCGCCGAGGTTTCAACTGAGTCAAATGCTTTTTCGTAATCAATGAATGCTATGTATAAGGGCTGGTTATATTCCGAGCATTTTTCTATCACCTGATTGATGGTATGGATATGATCGATAGTAGAGTACCGTTTCCGAAACCCTGCTTGATCCTTTGCTTGATTGCAGTCTAAGGTTGTCCTGATTCTATTAGCGATTACCTTAGTAAATACCTTATACGTAACAGACAGTAAGCTGATTGGTCTGTAATTTTTAAGGTCCTTAGAGTCCTTTTTCTTGTGAATGAGGATAATGTTTGCATTCTTCCATGGTTCCGGTACCGTCGATGACACCAGGCACTGCGATACAGGGTGGCCAGTTTTTCTAACACGATATCCCCCCCGTCCTTCAGCAAATCTGTAGTTATCTGATCCTCTCCAGCTGATTTCCCCCTTTTCATAGTTTCTAGTGCTTTCTTGACCTCGTCCTTCGTCACTGGTGGAACGTCTGACTGTTTTTCCCTACCGCTAATCTCATTACGGTCCTGACTACTTTGTCTACTGCAGAGATCTGTATAGAACTCCTCGGCTACTTTGACTATCTTGTCCATATTAGTGATGACGTTGCCCGCTTTGTCCCTTATCGCACACATCTGGTTTTTGCCTATGCCCAATTTCTTCTTTACCGCTTTAAGGCTTCCCCCGTTCTTTACAGCATGCTCAATTTTCTCCATGTTATACTTCCTTATATCGGCCACCTTGCGCTTATTGATTAGCTTTAATATCTCGGCCAATTCGATCTGGTATGTTGGATTGGAAGCTTTCATACTCTGGCGTTTCTTAATCAGTCAAGAATTTCGGCCATGCTGACCTCTAAACTTGCTTCTTCTATGACATTAAGCCTGTGCGTTCTTAGGAGCGTGCGCTTTAAACTAGGTTATAATTAGACGAAACACCCAGTGAGATGTGCTGGCTCATGTGATGCGCCACAGCGCTTTGTGTGTCGGCGTCATGCAGCAGGGGCAACCAGGGAGCTGATAACGGAACAGGCGAGGCGGCCAGCACGGGACGCCCCACCTCGAGCGGTCGTGGTCCGCTCACACGGTAAGGCAAGACTACACAGCATGACGACATGACATCGGCGTGGCATATCCTGGCTGTTCTTCCTTGATGGAAAAAAAAAAAAAAAACCCTTTTTTTCGTCAGTCTTCAATTTCATTTTTTTTCTGCAAACGTTATTACGTTCATGCTAGACAGCCGAATATACGAACATTAATCAAATATTGTTAAGTAAATTGCAAACCGACATTTTATTCGTCCGCCTGCTTCATTGACGGCTGGGCACTGACTTATTCAAACTATTTCTTTAAGAGCTCAGGCGTAGGAATGTCGGCGAGCTCCGCGAAAATGGTCTTGCCTCGTTAGTACGTATTTCCGACAATGTAGCCCTATAGCGTAGCCGGTTTTGTTCATCAGGAAATAAAAGCCCGCGAACTTTAAAGAGCATCACGTGACAGCGCGCGCTCCGCTTTAAGTGTTCCGCAATGAAAGCGCTCTCATCCGCCACTGAGTAATGCGCTACTAGATTCCCGCCTTTTGCGACGCTCACAACTGAGCTTTGCGTTGATGCTTGCTCGTAGAAAGCGCCAGCTGTTGCAGTCAAGGTAGCTGAAGTCGATGCTCCGCAAACCCGAATCAGGCAGTGGTTTACCAAATTGCGGATGACACTGCTGTAATCGCGGCGCAATCAGGCACGCGGAGAACAATATCAGGTGATATTATTTAAACTTCGCGTGTTTCCTTTTCGGCTGAATGAAAAGGGCTGTGCTGTAACATCTTCTTCGAAAGAACCTGGGTCAGACCATATTGGTGATGTTGGACATCTGTTCTATTTGCACCTGAACGCTTGTACCGATATTTAAAAAGTTGGATTATGTCGAATAATTATATCGGCAAGCGCAACTAAAACAAAGTGTGCCTTACAGGAATCCTAACGACATTCATTTACTTGAGTTCAATACGAAATAATATTCACGTTTTTGAAATCGTTGTCCCCCTTAGTGGTAGAACATGTAATTGTGTTATAACACCAAGGTCTTCTGAAAAATGCCTTTACGCTCCAATCCGAAACCAGCCCGATATGTTGCCCTGGGGTTACTCCATGCGTCATGAGCTTCGTGTAATAGCTACGCGGCTGATCCCGCTGGCACTTTTTTGCTGTCCGCTGGCTTTTTAGTTCCCAGGCATTACTACCCGCATTCTTGGTTTTGCCCAGTGAACCCTTCGAGCAACCATTCAAAAAGAAAAAGAACTATAATAAAATCAGTGCGTTTATAGCGCAGGCAGAGACTTGCTTCGATGACCGCTATGGTAGACCACTGAGCCTTTTAGGTACTTGTTTTTTTGACTGCCTACACGAACAATGAAATGCAAAGCAACACAAATGACTATTTACAACGCTAGACGGTTTGTTGATGTCCACAGCTGTCAGTGTTTCACGCTGGACTTGCAATTTCGTCGTCTTCAATGTGTTCATCTGTGCTGAAAAAGTGGCTCTAAGTACTTAAACTACACCTTCTACATCCTTGTAAGTATTCAGAGAGATAGCAAATATTTAGCTTAGCTAAACATGAAATGTTAGTCAATTCTTCGTCTCTGTGCTGCTGTTGCTGCCACTAATATTGGCGGTTATGAAGACGACGGTGGTGCAAAAAGATAGAAGAAAAAGCCTCACTTAGCTAAGTGTGGCAAGGCGTCGCAAAGCAGGGCAAAACAAGGCATAGCTTAGCTAAAGGACTGCTAAACGTGATTTCTATATTATAGATACGTGCTTAGCGAAGTTAACCTGTTGCTTTTTTTTTTAAATTGCGTCATCAGCACTACGCCAGGTTTCAGCCCGTCGCGTAAACCCGGCCGGCAGCCACGTTTGACCTTTAGAGCGACCGCAGATGGGCCCCCTCTTAGCCGTCGGGTAAACCAGGTCGGTAGCGCCACGCTGCGCCACAGCTACAGTTGCGCCGCTGCCGAGTGGAGGCGCTGGCATTGCTGAGGGAGAGGCACTGAGCTCTGGCCAGAAGTTTCGGAATGTGGAGAGGAGGTGGAAACTGAGTATAAAAAATTATATATCTGTTTTGTCGTCGTCCTTTTTAGCGCAGTGCGTTTTTTCGGTCATGTGTAATTACCAACTCGCCCAACTTTCTACCTATACTGCATAAATAATGCGTGATCGCTCGCTTTGCCCGACGATTCGGCATACTGTCTGATAAACAGAAAGAGAAGCTACGTGGGCTTGCTACAGCCAGGAACCAACAACGGGCTCAAGAGACGGAGGAAGAACGCGAACAACGCCTTGCCAAACGGCGCGCTCAAGACGCTGCTAGACGAGCGCGTCGTGATTCTCTCGAAGCCGAATCGTCGGCGGCTGGTGATACTACCGAATCGACTCTTTTCTCTGTCTTATACTGGCTGCACCCACCTATGAAAGAGCGGCACAAATATAATCACCAGAGCTTAGTCTGCTGCCACAGCATTGCCTTGTGCTGTGATAGTTCCAAAGTCAATGAAGCCATCAAATTTATATGTTGACTTATTGAATTCAACTGATTGTCTCAGCTTGACTTCATCTAGTATAAGTGTGCCAAGCCTCTCAACAATCGATTTGTCTTTGAAGAAAGTTTGGATTGTCTTCAGGGCAACCTCGGCGGCTGGTGATACTACCGAATCGACTCTTTTCTCTGTCTTATATTGCTTACGCTACCTACCGGGTTTAACTGAAGCTAAACCTCAGGTAAATGTTGTTGTTTTGTTTTTTTTTTCAGGCAGAAAGGTGACATAATCGTACCTGTCACGAAAGCCGAACTTTAATGGAAAGTGTGATAATCGGGTGGATGTGAAACTAATACCACAGGCGTATTTAGCCTCGCAGGAACCTTATTTTTCTACTTGCGGTAATCTAGCTCGCTACCTTGTTTAGGACGTGAATCGCAACGGAAGTTTGGGCAAATATAGTGGAAAGGAAAACTTTTTTGGGGGGTTTGTTGATCCTGCCTACACATTTTCTCTTTATCATTCAGCTTATGATTGGTCTGCGAGATTCCTAACCATACGAGAATTGGCATAGCAAGCTTCATTACCTTTTATTTGTAGCATCGAATATATGGGAGTTTTGTGCTTACCTTCCGTTTATAGTGGGACGTGGTATGCTACTCTGTTGGCTCATTCGCGTGTGCCCTAGTAAAACTGCTGCTATAATTTTACAATATCTAAATGTCTTGTTGATTACGCTTACATAGTTGAGAAGTTGTAGTATGTGAACTTCTACATCCAGAAATATTGTGGAAGCCCTTGTGGAGGAAGCAGGACGTCCTATCAACTGGTTTCTTCAATATGCTCTGGCACTGTACAGGTGTATTTGATATCCACACAACGAGCACCCTTCCTTCTCTATATCTCACCTCTTAAAGTACAGAAGAATCCTTCACTGGAAAAAAGCAGTGAAACCTCAACCATTGCTAACTGGAGTTCAGGTATTTTCCATGGAGTTGAAATAAAAAGGGGTGAGGGGCGGGGGGTTCTATATTTGGTGCAGTGGTGTGAATGCAGGGGTGGCAGAGGGGAAGCGGTAGTAATTTTTTTCTGTATTTAATGTGTCGCGTAGGAATCTGAATGGTTGACTACGACACTGGTGAGAAAGGCTGCAAACAATTATTTCACTGTTAAAATTCTTCGTTGTGCGTAAAAAATATTAATTACAAATTAAGGAATTACTTGAGAAAAACCAGGTTTTGTTAGGGAACTCACTGCTTGAGCCGGAGTAGTCGACATGGCTGCAGCGAGCGGTGTAAAATCACGCAAACTTCGGTGAGCGCGGCCAGCAGACCCCGCCGTTTTTCCGGAGCTGGCAGCAAAACTGGCTTCTCGCTCTTGACGCTTCAGGAAACATTTAGCTCTCAGCCGACACTTCTTGCAGTGAAACCCATCTTTCATGTCGCATACCTCACGCGATGTGTCACAGCTTATGCCGCGTACAGATGCATACCTGTGTGGACGTGATGCAGGTCCCAGGCGAAGCAAGTCACCGAAGACGCCTCCTGCGATGAGGCCGCCGAAGCTTCAAGCCGCGGAGAGCCTCACGATCGCCCCCGAGGACGTCCTCGGCGAGCGTTCCAGTGAAGAACCAATCGCTACTGCCCGGTAGGTGTTCAGCACGCCTTTACCTGGCAAGAGCCTGTGGCTCTTATTTTGACCCGACTGTCTTTATGGGGAATCACTGGACCTGAATTATCTCTTCCCGGCAGTATTGTTAGCGTGCGCTTTAATGTTTCATGCGTTATCGCAGTGATGAATCACATCATCGGCCATAGAAGAATGATGGAAAGTTTGGCAAGTTGGTGTCGGTCTGTACTGGAACGTGCAGCGAGAAGAAGACACGTACTGATGGAAGACCACACAGACGAGCGTTTTCTTAGTGTTGTCGTTTTCCTGGTCTTCTTAGGTCGCGTTTTATGAACATCGTCGACCAACACAAATCAATTATTACTTTGGATGTAGTCATTATAATTAGGTGAGACGTTATGGCGATGTGGGGCGCCGCGAGACCCTGTGATGGGGTTAGGGTGCCTTTAAGGTGAGAACATCGAAGCACCCTATATGCAGTTTCGAACGACGTAAGCATCTCTAATGGCTGCAGCTCACTATCTTCGCTCGTCACGTGCCGTCAGGAATGCGCATGCACCGCTGAATCATGGAGGTCACAGAGCAGATTCACTCACATCAAAGAAAGAAGCACTAGAAATCAAAAGTGCGATGCACGCTGAAACGCAATCATCAGAAATTAGACTATACGTTTAGGTTTCCTTAGAGGGCATGACCTCTCGGCGGGTATATAAAAAAAGAATAAGCTTGGTATCATGCGTTCAATTTCTGTCTTTTTTACAGTATATATGTAAACGCTGACGGCCATAATCATTCGAATAGCTGATGGAAATGTTATAGTTGCATTTCGGATCATTCACTTTAAGCCCGTTCCCCACTTGGCCAAAATGTCAGCCTTTTTCAGTTAGCATTTTTATCATCATCAACATGCCTCTTCGATCAGTTTTCAGCGCTCTAGTCTACATAAACTTTCGGACGTGGACACCAAAGGACCACCGAATACATTACCGCGGAGTACCGATCGGCTGTCCACGATCGAGAATGGAGGCCTGCTTCATGACGATGTTCAATTCTGCCAGAAAAATCACGGAAAATGCTCAAAACTAAGAATGCGAAGGGGGAAGTTTAGTTGGGACGCTTCGTTAAACTTTTCACACCTTTTATTTACACTCCATAGCATCAAACACCCGCAGCACAAACTTCAGTCACCGCAGATGTGGAACGAAGTTCTGAGACGAGTTCTGAGATACAAAGTGGGCGAGCGTGCTACCGCCGTTGGCATGTCTCTCCAGTGGTGGCGCACTACTGACGTTTTTATTTGCCTTACAGAGGCGCTGTTTTTCTTTTTGTCAATGCCCTCCGGAAAGGGTTGTAGTATTGGCGTGGACACGGTTTACTTACGAGGACCCCTTCTCGTAGGCACATTATGCAGACAGGCTCTGCGGACAACTTCTGGCCTCAGATTGCGTGTCTCGTGGCCAATGTAAAGCTCTCGCCTTAAAAAGTGGCCAGCGCCTGTTAACGATCCCCACCCGCGCGGAAAGCTCTCGCCAAAGCACATGGCACAAAATTAAAGTGCTCCGATTCCTGCTGCAGCACTACCACTATAGCATTAGCACCAAATCAGTTCTCGCAACGCTTGCGACCTCTGTTTGCGACCGCTACGTCCCTCACAAATTCCCTCTACCTGCTTGGTGTTTTTGAGTTCAAAGAATGCAAGTTGCATCCCCTTTACGGTAAAAATAGTGGTGTAGGCCGTGACGTGCACTCTATTTTGCACATTTACATTGTATCGCGCCTTCGCTGAGGTGCCCGTCGGTCAGCATAGGAAGCACTTATTAACTCTGAACATTCTCAGGTCAGACTTGGACGCAAGCAGCCTGTGTTTGTTGCTATTGTGGGGTAACGACGAGGAAATTATTGTTTTATTTTTCTAATCAAAACTGACTTCGTGTCATTGCGACGCTGCAACACGTTATTGTAATTTGTGTCGGTCATCCACGTAACGCATGCCATATTTTTTTTTTTCGCTTTAATGAAAGCAGAATATACGTGAGCTAAATCGATGGAATATTTTGCCCTGGCGGTAGGCATTCTGGCCATGGGGGCCGCAATGTTTTCTGGTTCTCTACTCTTCGTTCTTGTTTTGACTGCAAAAAGAAATATTTTTCATATTTAGATGGCCGATTTTGGAGGCTGGCACATGGAGCCAATGAGCCTTAATAACCTTTCAATAAGGCTGGCACAATAAGGGTGGAAGGAATTTACTCACCGAGTAAGCCGTTCATGCAACAGGCCTTATGCATTTTTTCTTTGCAAGTCCATGCGGAGTCTCCTGCCTTGTAATGAAGTGGCATACCACCTCTTTCCTCAGACAGCGTTTTACATTGTTCACTGCAGCCACTGCCTATTGCACCTTCAAGCCGAATTCAGGCCATTTCCTATCATGGCCGCAACTGCTGCTCCATTTGCCGCTGACCGCTCCTACTCGCTCGTCCTGACCAGCAGAAGCAGCAACAACAGTCACTCCAACTAGCGCTGCGCTGAAATTTGGCTGCCATCATGAGCCACCTACTTGCAGCCAAACTGTGTTGAAGGCAAAGCACTGAGCGCCATCGGGTGGGCGATCCCCCGCCAGATCCAGGCACAAGGAGTTACTCCTAGGGAGTGTGACCGCGCTGCAGTCGACCCTTGCGCCAACGGTTGCCGTGCATTTGAGGGAGCGTGTGGCAGTTTTTCTTTTTTTTTTCATTGCTATGTTTTTTTTTTTCGTCTGCTCGTGTGATTTCGTTGTTCCAGAATTCTTTTTTTTTATTTCGTGTTTGTGAACGTACAGCTGCTTCGGGAATATCTTGTTTAAGTCATCTATTTTTTTTTTTTGTTTTTTTTTTTAACAGAGCGACAAGCCATTGATTTTGTCGCTGCTACTTAGTAGCCGTATTCCTCTGCCGACTGCGACAGGCGGGCCTTTTTTTTTCACCAAGCTAGACCTGCACACGTCAACATGCTGACCTGCTTCGCGAAGGAAAGCAGAAAGCACGGGCAGTGTAGCTAACTTTTGGACAAGCTGGTGAATCACAAAATTTTAACAAGGGATTTCAAGGAGGTACAAAATCCGCAGGATGAAGAAAAAAGGTGTTACAAGCAGACGGCGCGCAGATTGTCCGCGAACTGAAAGTCCTTCGCCGTTCGTTGAAACTAGTTTCAGTGCGAACACAGCTGAAAGTAAAGAGACGTCCGTGTGTTTCGCCTCTTGCATTCTGTACATGTTTTCTGGTACTGTCCTCTATAGTTACAATTTCCAGAAAATAGGCACATATATTTTTCTTCATACACATTGTTTCGTGAGCAGTGGGCTACAGCGATCCATTCCCGGGCTGTAAAGCTCTCGCAAACATGCAGCATGTGCTTCGGTATTTTCCAGCTTGAGGAATAGTCGAAATGTACAAGCATCATCGGCGGTGAAGTTGGGAAGTGGTGTTCGTGGGCACTGAAAATGTGGTGTCATTCCAGCGCAGTTTCCTAAATAGCCCAATTATAAGCTGTACAAATCCTAAAAGCGGCGATCACCAAAGAAGGGATGCGGGACTGTTAGGCATGTATTAAGAGCGTGCGCTTTTGAGCCCATCTTTGAGAGTCTCAAGAGCTTCCTGGTGAGTTGTGTAGCACTGGCACTGCGGACATTATTAATAACGGCAGGTCACTGGGACTTGTGAGAGATCGTGCGAATCATCGGCAACCATTTTTAGCGGGGATGATAGAGAACAGGTGTTTTCCATCTTCAAAAGCATTGCGATAAGATCATAAATAATTTCGGGTATGAAAAATTGGTGCAAATGTCTCTTGTGAATGCGTTGATACTGTCAAAAAGAACTTGTAAGGCAAAGTGCATATTCGGTACATGTTAGTAAAGTGCTCATTTTGAGCATTATTCGGTCTGTTCTTGGTATCAGTTTTGTCGGTGCGTTACGCACATTATTATAATATTGTTTCGAAACGTGGAAATCCATCTTTTAATCCATCTTTAACTTAAACCTAGATTTCAGCTCGTCGCTTCCGTAACGCGGGCTTGCAGTCAGCGCAAATGAAGGCGAATAGTGTTCAGTGTCATAAATGTCTCTGTGTGCAATTCTTCATGAGAGCTGGAATGAGTATACCATGCGCTGCGTTTAGTAATAATGCATTTTGAAGCGCGCCGCTGGCCGAGAGAGCAGGATATTTAAGAAAGGAAACGGACGCGGTCAAGTCCGCCATCCTACGCAGGCGTTAATTACTCGCTTAATTAACAAGGTGCGCGCGCATCGAGGCATGCTAGGGCCGTTGTAAGACTTCAGTGTCCACTGTAGGGTCAATAAAACAGCTAGAAGGAAAAAAATATGGCGTCAAGGCCGTGCATCAAAAACGGGCGAAACAATATGCAGTATTGCCGCCAAGTTTTGTAATGTTCTTACGTTCATGATCAAAGCCGTCGTCGCGTGGTTTTATCACCTTGCTTGTTACGAGGTGTACGACCACGTTACCTCTCGCAATTGCAGCGGCATGCAAATGCTTTTGGCGCCTTATCTTGAAAGCTCTTCGTCAGCTTCTCCGTCCGTCGTCACTGGACGTAGTGTATCCGAGAGCGGCAGGGATTTTGTTTACGACCACCTCGAATCTTTATTGCTTTCGCCACCGCTGAGTTGCTAACGTCTTGAAAGCGCAAGTAAATATAATTGTTTTGTTTTGAGGCCTTTCTTTCTTCCTTCAGCGAGCGAGAACATTTTATGAATATACGCCACATGTCCCCCTTGAATAAACAAAACAAAATGGGAATTAAATCCCAGGGCACTCACGACACTGGCCTGTTTCAACATTTTGAAATATAGACGTCGGTTTGAAGAGAGGGGAAAAAATATTTGCCTCGGAGGAATACCTCAGAACATGAGGCGGTACACAGAGTGTTTCACTGACCCCTTTTCAACATTGCTAATTAAAGGGTGGTTTATGCAGAAAAACATTGAAGAGAGAAAATATGAACACAGCTAATATCGGCAGTTTTGAGAAATAATAGGGGGCAGTTTAACTTAATACGGAAAAATACTTTTTTCATTCTTCATTTATTATAGTCTGGGGGTAACTGAAAGAGCGACTTAATTGTGTCCGTGAAGAAAACGATTTAGGTGCGACGAAGGCAGCTGTGTTCTTGAGCACGAGACCCGAAATACGGCGCAAGAGCTGCGCTGAAAATTCAATGGAAATTAAACGCCCGCTAATCACGCATTATTACCCAAATACGGCGCCCAATTCGACCTACGTTACTGAACCTCGGCATGCGCTTTCATTAGATTGCTCATCTTCAAACAATTCCAGACACTTAAGCTCCTGCCATAAAAATGCGTGTCACGATACCGACAACAGGTCCCTGTAGCGGCCTCTAGGTCCTCATTGCACATAGCATCTCACAGCAGGACCCCTTTTTTCTTACTTTTTTTTTATTTTGCTTATTGTTATTTTCAACGCCTTTGTTTACCGCAAACAGCCGAGGCCGCCTATCAACGCACTCGGTCTAAAAATACTCGATGGTCAATGCCTGTGCGCCACGCTCTTGTTGGCACTCGATCTCTAAGAGTTGACTTTATTGAGAGTGGCATATAAAGGCTCAAAGAGAACCACCAGCATGGTGCTCCGTGTTAGACGAGTTGGCTATTCTCAAGTGCCTTTAGTAACGTAACAGCAGCCAAAGTGTGGTTGTTGTTTTTAGAATGTCTGTTTATGCTTTTCTTTTCGGCTGTGGAATTGAGTGGACAATAAAAGACAATCATCGATGGCCAACGCTTAGCGTGCCTTACTCGTCACCCAGGGGTCTCAGGTTCAATTCTCATCTAGCATCTGCAGTCTTTTGTCACGCCAGTTCATCAATAGAAGAGACATCTGGGCGAGTTGGCACGCCCGTCCTGTTTGTTCGTGACCTCCGTCCACGTCTGTAGCGCTGTTTTTTCATCATGTCAGTTCATTAACTTTACATTTCTACATGTTGTAATCACGTTCGGGTCACGTTTCTTGCTTATATTCATGATTTATCTGATTTTTGAATCACTTTCGATTTCGTGTAGCGTAACGACCTTCTCGACCGCTCAGGATTTTCTCAACACGCTATGGACACTCTGTTTAAACGACGACCACACTTGTAGTGCCGATTGTGATGGTTTTTTTTTTTGTTTTTTTTTTTTTTTTTTTTTTAAAGACGAAAGCCTTTGTATTGGGCACGTTCGTGTCCGTCCGCTTGATCAGTTTGCCGGTTGTATCCGTTCGTCGGGCGTGTCCGCCGCATTTAAAATTTTTTTCTGCACCTGGAATCGAACCAATATCCCTCCGATAGCCAGACAAGCGCGAAATGCCGCTACTCCAAGCAAGGCTCGTGGGAAACCGATCGTAATTCTTATTGTCGAGCGGAGATGATAGCAGTAGTGACAATAACGATATAGTTTGCGAAAATGATGATAGTAGCGATGGTGATGACCCAGCATGATATAGATAATGGTAATGATGGTGATGAAAATGACAGTACATTCATTTAATGATGGTGATAGTTGCGATAGAGATGATGATGATCATAGTGGGAATGCCCATGATGATGCAGTTACTGAAAACAGTACTGCGAAGTGACCTTCGCCCTTTCCGCTCATGAGCATTTTCATTTCCGCTCTAAAACAACATGCAGCGCTACAATCGCGCACGCTGTGTTTAGAGTTCATGCGAAGAAAAGCTCCTGATTTCCTCTAGCGCTTCACGGAGCTTTTTCTTCGTCCTCAAACATATGGTGGAAGTTATCGGGTAGGCGTAATTGAGTGTGGATAGGGGAACCTTCTATGTCGGTGGTAATAGTTTTCAATCAGTCAGTCAATCAATCTCTGCGGATATGAACTTCTTATTCACCCAAGAATGTACTTAAGAAGATCGTTAATAGTCATAGATATGAGAATCTGCTGAACACTACTGCTTTCAAAATTTCTGACATCCGCCGCAGCACACATTTTCTTCTCAAAATAGTTTCCGTCTCTTTTGAGCACCGTATACGTTACGCGAGTGCGTAAGGGTCCCGTGTCGCAAGCCGGTGTCGGTGTTGTTGTCCGTTGTAACGCGAAAATCCAGAACGAATGAAATAAAAAAATGAAAAACAACCTCCGTGTGTATGAAACGCTGTTGCGTCATCAACGGTGGAGTCCTCCGGCGTTGCATCGAACGGAAACAGGGAGTTCCGCTCAAAGTGCACTCGGACGCATCAAGTTTTAAGAAGTGGCGTTCGGGCTTACCGCTTATGTACGTACGTCATCGCCCGGCAGGCCATAAGAGAAAGTATATACAAAATAAAGATAAAAGGTAAAAAAACTATAGTAAAGTATGAGTGAAGCGCTATCGCGTATAACCCTTAATGGCGGAGATTAAGTGTCCCCTAAATTTTGTGAATTTTTCAAAGAACTTTTCAAGTAATTTTAGAAGCCACATTACTAAACAGCAATGGCTGGTCAAAGCTGCTATGGGATCAAGGAGTGCCAAGAGTACCAAATCAACAAACTCCGTTCGCTGTGCCCCGTTAATATAATGCGGCTATATATATCAACGGTCATGAGATGAGCCGATATGAAATCAGGTCCTAAACAAGCGGGGTCATCTTGCCTATTTTAAATTGAATTGAATGGCCTTTATTGCCATAGATATACAATTTATGGGGGATTAAAGGAAAAAGTTGCTCGCGGCAACTTGACGGGCCTTAAACCCAGTCTGAGGGCCCCATCCCATTCTGAAGCTTAAGGATATTACAAGCAAAAGAAATCTACCTATCAATCCGAAGACCTTGTTCTCTAAGACAACCGTAAGCCGACACAATAACGACTTTTTTTTTTTTTTTTTTTTAGACAGTAGGTTATAACTTTCGCTGCGAAACTTTAGGGCTTGAGAAGCTCTATCTTTTTCGTTGCCCGTATACTAGAAGGAGGTCTATTTCAAACTAATGAGCGTGCGTGACAGCTCTTGTGCTTGCGGAAACATATCTAATGCGTGGTAAAAATGGATGCTTACTACCAAACAATGACGGCTTTGCAGAGGTTTTTCAAAGGAGAAACACCCTTACCCACCTCTTCGCAGCTCTGCGCCATCTACGGCGGTTAGGCGCGTTAATTGAAAACAGGCCGAACGTCGATCAACGACACCCCAAGTCGCCGCTTTCTGGTCATGGTTAGTGTTAGCTTTGCTTCGCCTTCTTGTGGCGAAAGACAATGATCACCTCCTTTTAATCACAACTATTGTGTTTTGCTTATCGCTTTACCTGTTGATGACATATCGCCTATCAAAAACGTCCCTAATTTGGGAAGACATCCTCGCGAGATTGAAAGGTTTCTAGGCCGTTCTCCACTGACACATTCCGCGAACAGAGATTCAGAGAGCAGAAAAAATGGCAATGGCTTAGCTCAGCTTTGCCAGGATATACGTAGCGAAAGCTAAGGCATAGATTGGTTAGGCTTGGTTAACCTTGATTGCAAGTCCAGGTTAGTCTGGTTGTCTAGCTATGCCGGCTGCTGTCGCTACTGCTAGCGATCGAGACATCGTACTTTAAACGTGCCCGTCTCGCGGCGGCGTATTCACAGCGTTTAGCCAGTCGTTCGGCGCGCTCTTCCTGTGTTTCTTGGTCGATTCGTTTCCTCTTTATCTCGTTCCGGTCTGGATTAAAGGCCTCCTTCTGCTTAGCAGGCTTGTCGCAGTCATTACTGCCGCCTCGACTGTGGTTGCAGCACGCCAGCTCTCCTTTCACTCCTCCGTCATGTTATCAGGCATGCGAGACAGCTGGCGAAGCGAGCGGCGAAGACTAGCGCAACAACGAGGCAAGTGGTGTTACGTCATACCAAACGGCGGCCGCCGCTCCGAGGCCATTGACCTTAGCGAGACGCGCGGTATCATATCCTGCCAGATGGCGCGGCGTTCGCCAGCTACCGCGGTTGCTAGGCAACGGCTCAAGGTTGTTCTCTGTGCCTCCTCGGAGCACCGCCACAGCGAAATCGCAAGTTCGTGGCAATGTCATGGCAATGTAGCTTTCGCTACAAAATCGTGTCTGGCACCTAAATGTGCCGCTGCAGGGGTATTTCTTCAGCTTTTCGGGCGCGTGATGGCTCACTTTGGTGAAGCCTGCCGTTATTGAGATTGAAGGTTGAGCAAATGTGTCGCTTGAAATACTTCAGAGGAATTTAAATATTTGGAGATGAGCTCCATTGCGTTTCAATGATGTTCTACCCCCCGTATTGACGTCATCGTCGTGGAACTTTGACCGCTGGCTCATTTGTGGCGGCTGACATGTATGAAAAGCTCTCTGTAAATATGGATCGCACATTTGTAGGTGGCCGTTCGCCGCGAAACATGCCCGATAGTTACGGGGCGAGCAAGCAAACTGGAAAGCCATGCGACCTGTAAAACCTTCTATTGCCAATACTGTTCCACCTCAGTAAGAAAAGTGCATAACAAACCACGAACGTGATGGTGCAGCGGCGGGCTGAGGGATGCTAAACGGCCCCAGTCACAATCTCGAATTCTCCGGAATGAAGACAGAAATAAAAAACAGCCTCAACGAACAGCACACCCGATAGGGTCAGCCGCCACATACAATTCGGGCAGCATGGATCGGAGCCAGAGTCTAACGTCCACGCAGCGCTGGAGTCAGTCCAGGAAACACGCTCAGGCATCGTCGGTACAGGTGTAGCGAATGGTAAACGCAGCATATAACTCAATGCATCACGCCTCGCCTGTAAGAGGTGCGCATGTTTGCCGGTAAGAAAAACCATATTTCCGCGAACTATTCAAATCTTTATTTGTTCTTTTTCGACAGCCGCCGGCATGCGGCCTTATCACTGGGATTTCAGCATGCGGATCGTTTCTGTATTCTTTGCTCATGTTAGCTGTCGCGAGACGCGGCTTTGTCATTTCCTTTGTTGTGGCAGATGATTCGAGATGTATCTCGAAGGATTCCCAATCACGCGCTTGTATTTCTACAATGTTTCCGGTTATGCTAGTCACTGTTCGCTGTTTTATCTATGTTTCTACACCGCTTTTAAACTGAGCGCTGGCGAGCGAAACGGGCATTCTAACGACTAACCAGCACGGTTGTTGTTATCGCCGCCGCCGATCCTCTTAGTTCTTATGCGGGCGAAGGTCAGCCCAATGAAGAGTTTCATTCGAGTGAAACGTCTTCCTGTGTGGCTACTGGGCTTGTCACCACTACGTGTCGTCTGGCTACCGCCACGCACATACCACGGCACGGGTAGATTCATTCAGGTAGCACGAGAAAGATTGTGGATGCCGCGCTTGCGTTTTTCTTAGCACCAGTAGATGCGGAATCAGCCTTACATTAGCCTGCTGGAAATTCGCATTTAGTCACATATATGAACATATATTTCACACGAATGCTGGGTCGTCGCCCTTGTTAGGGATCCCTATCTCAGATCAAAAACCCCGCAAGCACACAAACACGCGCGTGTTTGAGTGAGTGAGTGAGTGAGTGAGTGAGTGAGTGAGTGAGTGAGTGAGTGAGTGAGTGAGTGAGTGAGTGAGTGAGTGAGTGAGTGAGTGAGTGAGTGAGTGAGTGAGTGAGTGAGTGAGTGAGTGAGTGAGTGAGTGAGTGAGTGAGTGAGTGAGTGAGTGAGTGAGTGAGTGAGTGAGTGAGTGAGTGAGTGAGTGAGTGAGTGAGTGAGTGAGCGAGCGAGCGAGCGAGCGAGTGCGCACACGCACACTCATTTACTCTTGGAACCGATACAACAACCACTTTTAAGCACCTGCGTAGTATCTTGCATTTACCGCGGGCATATCTAACCGCCTCATCACCACATGCACAGCTCAAACTGTGTTCTGCACCCCAAAATGTGCCCCGTGACGTAGCCTGAATGCCTCGTGTAGGTAATGGCTACTTATAAAACAAAATTTAACATATGTGATGTCGAGTACGTTTCCTGTACCACGCTGCGGATGAAAATATATCACTGCATAGCTAGTCGCAGACCATACCTAACTAAACGATGCGTGAGTTCAGTAAAATCTTGTCTGAGTTTAGGACAGTCTGAGTCCTCAAAGCAGCAAGATGTCTAAGCATAGCGCTTCCTTCCCTTGGTTTCTGTCCCTTTATAACGCTTCCCATGCAGTATCAAGAACGTTTAGGCTTGTTAGTTCAAATCCACAGAGTAACACACACAGAGTGCCTGTGAGAACGAAGCCACAAAGGACGCAGCAACTGTACTGTCTTGATTTAATCCCTTTGTCATGTGCGTCTTTTTCATGCTCCAATGACTATGCTCGATGAACCCAGTTTCGTGTCTCGCATACGATCCTGACAGCGCATGGGCCGTACAGAATCGATCACACTTCTCTTGAACGCTCGAGCGATGCTGTGTGGCGAAATTGAAGTTAAATTCTAAAGCAGGTACTGACCATTACTGGCATCCCTTGGGATCTAGCACAGCCGCTGAGTCATGCAGAAAGCACGAACACAACCACACCACCCCGGACTAAGGAGCTGCGTTATAATTGGAATTTATTTGCTTTACAGCACGCTGCCCGAGCGCTCCACGAAAGTGTGGTCGACTCTGCACTCTCTGAGCTGGATGTTAGAAAAATGTGGCTTTTTGCTACTTTAAAGTCTAATAGGATTCAGAAAGCAGTTTCGTGACGCAAGCTCTGACATGTCGTCCTTCTTGCCACGTTCATGCCCAAAGAGCACCCCGTAAACTCGCCTCTTCTTTGCCTACGCGTTGTACGAATGCAGGCAATTTGAACTCAGAGGGCAACACACACTCCTAATTCTCGTCTTAATGCGGCAGCGTTAAAGGACCCGTTCTCCAGAAACTCCATCGCCAGCGCTGTGAGCGAAAATTTAACGGACATGGCTGACATGGCACTTGTGGTCGCAGGGTAGTGCAACATCACGCAGCCATTTGACACGGCTGATTTGCTGAAGCTAACTCGGTCTGCGCAATATAGATGGCAGGCTGAGAAAAATCGAACCCTCCAAGGCACTTCGGGCATGCTACTCATAGGACACGCAGCCATGGTAGTAGCTTTTTATCGATGTCGACAGGTCTTTGAAGCAATGTGATAGCTCACGACTGTATTCAAAAGAGTATTTGGGAGATAATGCAGGCACGAATTAAATTATTAGCAAAAGTGCATGCACGCGAACAAGGATCTGCAAATGGAGCAGTGGACGGGAGCCATCAATGCTGTCGCTTCATATACTTAAAGGCAGAGCTTAAGAGCCCCCTCTAATTTTTTTCATAGATATGTCGCTTAATCTTTGCAATAGAATGTGATAACGCCAGTATCTTTTAGTCAGGCTTGATGAAACCTTTAGAATGCGACGCAATAATGTTGGCAAGAAGACAATTGCGAAGGTAAAATGTTAATTTGGTCATTCACATATCAAAGTGTTCCCCTAGGTTCCACATTGAGGCATAGTTTAATGCCTGTGGCACACATTCTGTCCATAACTCAATGCTGAAATGTTCGAATGCATGCAGATAACGCGCCGATAACGACTCTTGGCCTTCATAGGGCAGCACTTCCATGTAATAGCTAGCTGCTGTCGAAAAATCACATAGTTTTGCACGTGAGATCTTATTGGAAGAAGCTAGGTCAACGAAATATCGATCAGAGCGTCAAGAAGGGAGGCAGTGGCAACAGCATCTCTTGCTGAGTATGGTGACCTAACGAACGAGGAGCGCTATCCGCTAAATTTATTGTTCTCTCAGCTATATATTATATATAGTGCCGATATGGCAGTAGAAGAAAAAAAGAGCGGGATTTCATAAAGGAAGGCGCGTTTCCTAATTTCGTTTTTCATATACGGTGCGCCACCTAATGCGTACAGGACGAACAACTATCAAAATCATAGCAGAAAAAGCTTTGATAGCCCTGTACTGTTGTGCAGCAAACGAAAACAGTCTACACCATTGATGCTTAATGAAGCGAGTTATTCACTGCTATTCACTATATCATCGTTACAATTTCGCTACCCCACTGAAAGAGCAAGGCCTCAAGGGTAAAGGAGACAAGGTCGAGAGCGAGGATCAAGAGAGGGCGACGTAAGATGATGTCGCGACCACTGGTCCTGCCCCACCGCCATGCACCTGCCGAACTCATGGGGCAAAGGTAAGGTCGCTCGAGGGGCAAACTGGGCTAGAAGGTCAAGGGTGTTCTTCACGACGTCCATGGCTGCGGAGGGATCCTTTAAACGACAAAACTCCCATTTTTCTTTCGCTTATCGAATTATAGGATGTTTCTTCTGTCGTAGTGGAGTTGTACACGTGTGCAGCCACCATTAGTTTGACTAAATGACTGATATTTAAATAAATTAAAATACTAATATTAACTGTTGAACCGCTCCGTTTAGGTTGATCCAATTATAGGATGCTTCTTCTGTCGTAGTGGAGTTGTACACGTGTGCAGCCACCATTAGTTTGAATAAATGACTGATATTTAAATAAATTAAAATACTAATATTAACTGTTGAACCGCTCCGTTTAGGTTGACTACTACGTACGTTGAATTTGCTTTCAGTTGCTGGTGGCTTCTTTTCATACAGAAACTTTTTTTTTTTTTTAATGTGCGCGCACGACACATAGGATTTGCTTCTAAGCCTTGTAACGAAGTTTGTTGCGGTCAACAAACGCTCGATACCTGCGAGCGTTTGCAACCTCGCAGGTATCGAGAAATCTCCTTCTCACCCTACACAAGCTAAGGTATCCCATGAGAACGCCCCAATGCTCGTAAAAAGGGGCAATGTTGCGTCTTGTTTCAGTAATGCCACGAAGAAATCATCTACCCGCACGGCTGTCAACAGTTTTTGCTGTCAAGTTAGGGAGTTTATTACCGCAGGATAACATTATATAAGCAGTAACTGAGGCGATGTTGAACGTTAAACTCTTGCGCCGCAGTAAGCCACAGTAGAAATGAGAAAAATGAGTGTTTTACATTACGTTCATGTTATCTCAAATAATTTGAAACGAACTGGAAAAAGGGTTGCAGTAGACGCAGTGTTTTCAGTCATGTGAAATTGAGAAGCATGTGCGCGCGTGCAAGTGGCCTCAAAAAGTCAACTCAGCTGGACCCGTCTGTCCGAAAAAACAGGAGGTAAATTTTGTGAAATGCGTAGAAAACCTGACGCATTCAATCCCTTTAAGTTGTGGGGATCTTATGTTGGCCAACTAGTCGTTGTTTGAATGATAGTGTGGAGATAGTGTGTGCCACAGACACACTCGTTGGCGGGTCTGCACAAGTATATTTGGCAGGACCCGCTGAGCCAGGCGCGAACGGAACAGCGAACCGCCGGCATTCAATCCTGCTGCCTCGACGAACGAACTGCGCGTGCTTGGCAGGCGTGCTGAGGCTGTCGTCGTCTTTTGCGCCGAAACCAAGATGGCATGTCACAGACCCCCCCCCCCCCCCCCCTTCCCATAGCGATGAATCCATGAGCGAAGGGGAATTGCGAAAAGCGGACACTGTGAGTGCGAATCGTACGCGGCGAGAACTGGCACGATATGGAGGGGTTGCAGTGGCACATGACGTGAGGCAGTTGTGTATAGGATTCCGCTGACATGCGGAAAGATACGTTGGTCGAACGGGACGCTGGTATTATGGTAGGATCCGTGAGTACAAGAAAAATTTAAAACAGAAAAGGGGCGAGAATCTCATCGATCATTGCCAGGAGTGCCAGTGTGAACCGCGTGTCAGTGTGAACCGTGCTTCCAAAGGTCGGAAGTAATAGACCGAAACCGAGAAAAAATAGCAAGAGAAAATATTGAGGCAGTAAACAGCACTTTCCTGACACTTCCAGCGAAGGAAAGGAATTTTTTGGAAGAGAGAGGATGACGTATTAGGACATGTGATGGGACTGTATGTCGACTTTTTATCTACCGCGAGTTCCTATAAATAGAAACGCTTAACGAATAAACATTCACTTGTCAGTTCAGCGCAATGTGTGTTTGCCTTTTTATATCTGTCCGGGTTCTAGCGCTGTTTTAACATAACTTTGCTTGCCAGAAATCACCACAGCTGAATCGCCGGCATATGCAATGCTATACCAGACAAACATTACGCAGATGATTTACTTAAAAGGACATAGTATAGGATGATGAGGCAATCCGCGTGAACTGTTGAGAAACGTTTGTCGCAACATTTAAAAATACATTACGTGAGCTTTATTAGAGCACTCTAATTAAACAAATTTGATGTGGCATTGTTTTGTTTATTGCATTAGCAATGCATTGTTCTCTTCGTGAGGCAGAAAAACGGAATTAACGCGTTAAGCGTGCGAACTGTTTCCATTATACGTAAAAATGTCGCTTTGCATAATTTCTGTCACGGCTGGAGTTCACGATTTCTTCGACCTGAAACCATGTTGACATTATTTCAGTGACGGAGCAAGGAATTAACGAAAACAAAATAAAAACGGGCGCACAACCAGCGCCACGAGGTACATGCAAAGTCGGCTTCATCTCGGTAAGTTGAACCAGTGGTATCAAATTGGTCGAGACATCCTTGTGCCCCGTCACGAATGCACGCAAAAAGAAAATAATAAGAACAAAGGACATTGGAACCTTAATTAGAGTACCCAGCGGAGAAAGGTTAGTTAGTCTGTTACGAAAGGTCCGAGCTGTAGTTTTGCCCTACGCTGCGCTACTGCGCGCAGCGTACAAGCAGACGACAATCGCACTAAATTGCACTCGGCAGCCACCGCCGCGACCGACGCGCGCTCAGTCTAGCGGTGACGTCATGTGACGTAGAGGCACGTGACATCCGCAAGAGACCGCCCCCGGTGCAGGATACTATAGAATTTGTGTCGCCCTGGTTTAGTCTGACAACACTGGCAGTCTGAGCCATGTCTCGGCGTGGGTACCACAGACGAAATTGTGCCATAAAACAGCAGACTTCTGATCCTTGCGGACCTAAGAGCTGCTCGATAGTCCAGTCTCTGCTGACCTTGCAGAATTGGCACTTCTTGAGATAGCCAATGGCCAACAGCACCTTGGTTTCCTTCTGAAGGCCACACAGGAGACCCCCGGAATGAAAATCACATAAATTTCATGTAGGGAGCACCCTAAAAAACATTCATATGCCTTCTCCCACATCTTCACCCATCATGATACTCTTTCTTCTCCATTTCCCCAGTGCAGAGTAGCAGGTCAGATTTCAATCATTCCGGTCAACCTCTGCCTTTCCTTTCAATAAATACATCTATCTATTCAGTGCCCTCTATATTCCACCTTGCATTGCATCACAATGGTAGCCTATATAGATGTATACATTCGTTTAATTTTCACATGTATTTTACCAGCACCTGGGTCCTTATGAAACTGCTTCGCAGCACAGCAACAAATTGGTTTTATATCATTTATCTCAGCTATCAGCTTTCCTGCGTGCCGTACAATGAAAGAAGAAAAATAGCTCAACAATGTCTGTTTTGTCCTGAAGTGAATATTCTCATATGACTCCGACTCAGGGTATATAAAAAATGCTGTTAATTTTTATCTTTGTAACCTTCTGTAACTCTTGCTACACAGGACAAGAATAAGCACCACGGCAGAATAAGACCTACCACATGATGCACCATGTGGTAGGTATGCACAAACAGCAATTTTATTTTAACATCTTTCCCGTATTTCTCCGCAATTTAATTCTGCGTGCTCGTGCTGATTGCTCCCCCGGTGAAAGGTTGTTTCGTTATTGGAAGCTATATCAGCAAATAGTTCATTACACAACAATGTATAAATCTTACAACTGCTCCGTTGACACACTGGCCTAGTCAGCTGCAACGAGACCAACCATCAACAACTGATTGGTAAGCATTGGCCTTCATTCTTGAAACTTGCATGTAGCAGAAATGCCTGACAAAAAAAAATGTTCAGTACTTATCATATCATGCTTTACTGACGAAAGCCAAACAACACAATCTGCAAACCTTTTGAAGACGCGGAATGGCAGAGCGCTACTACCGTGATCATGCGAAAACAGTTGTAGCACATAGCCGAAGTTGCCCGACCAAGAACTTGGTGCTCCTGAACAAGAGCAAACAACCTACTTTACAAAATTTCTTAGCTTTTACGCAAATAACAAATACTTGTCATTGACAAAATACTCGAAATTAAGCCTCGAGTTGCCTGTGCGGCTCGCCGTCGGTTGTCAGTCAGCTAATCGCAACGGCAAACTATTTTCGCCGTTCACAACTCGACGGCACTCAGAACATCTTGTATCATGTTCTAGTTGAGTTGCCATGGTTCGAAGCAGGGCACAACACCACATTTCCAGCAGTGTGAGCGCAAGTATCAAGAAATTAAAGGTCGAAACAGCACGCCTGCAAGCAATGCCAGCAGAAATGAAGGCACAAAAAACGACCCCCGGAAGTCAACGTTCACGTGACAGAGCCACGCCATGACGTAATGCCCGCCAAAACTACCAAAACTTGGAAAAGATCACGAGGAGGTCGTGGAAAAGACAGTGATAGGTGCCATGGTGGAGGGCTGCGGAGTAAACGAAAAGGGGACTTCGATATGGCAGCGACGTCAGAGCCAAGAAAAACATGATTCTGGCCAGCTTGAAAAAAAGGCTGTTGTGTTTGTGTTAACGATATTAAAAACTTCGATTAACCATTAGGCTGGGGACCATGGCAGCTTTATAATACTTGAAGCACATTGTTCCTTCAAAACGACGCATTTCAAACACTGTTTCTTTTCCCGCGCGTGTAATTGGTGCTCTTGGAACCGTCACCTGAATAGGGAACCTGAGCCCGACAATTACAGCTTAGTTCCAGCAGCACTGGGCAATATTGCTCGAACTTGTCCAGTAGTAGTTTTGTAGACTGTTATGGAGGAATGAAGTTCTCTTAGATGTTTGGCGTTTGATGCAGCAATCGAAAGGAAGAGAACGGTTGCGGGTGGAGAAGTACACCCTCCCTACTATCTGACAAGGCGTGAAGCATGAGCGTCTGTGGTCTACGCAAGGTAGATCACGTTGACGCATTGTCCCTGTCAAGTTATGCAGTTTCGTAAGTGCAACGCCTGGACACCTTAAGTTATGGCCTTCCCGCTTTGCACGCTAGGTTACGCGCAAATGCTCCCTTGAATGTGTCGATGCGTTTTTAGCCTTGCTGGGATCCCATACCGCTGTACGCTACCTCAACCATTACTGCGAATAACCTATGAACAGAATCAGGTCACTGCTCATATACACATAGAAAGAGTGGACAGTCCCGTAGAGCCTTAGCTGCGGCCGAGCTACTGCACTCGATCCCGGTTAGCCAGTTAAGTCTTAATATTTACCTCTGCGTGAACGACGTCATTCATTGATGCTGGGCACTAATTCTGGCACTTACATGTGCCACATTACAAAACCCACGCTCAGTGTAGTGAGAAGCGTGTAGTCTGCGGTGTGTTGCTTTTTTTTTTCTTTTTGTGGAAGAACACAACTCAGGGCTCGAGCCGAGGTAGGATTGACAGCCACGCGAGCGCGGCGGGTATTTAAATTTCCTAACCTCCCTGTCGCCTCATCGCTATTGGGCGTGTCGCCTGCGCGATCCCTGGTAAGGTATTTTTGGGTCCCTCAGCACAGGAATTGAATCTTGCGGTTCTTAATACCGAACCGCAGTGCGAATTCAACCATCGGCATTCTACAAATCTACAATTTCATTTTATAGGGCATGCTGAATCCATCCACCCTAGACATCAATATTGTTGAGGATCGCACGTGTGGACGATATTGTAGCAATCCTGAAGAAGAGGAAATACATCATCATCATCATCAGCCTGATTATACCCACTGCAGGGCGAAGGCCTCTCCCAGATTTCTCCACTTAACCCGGTAAATACATATAAGAAGGAAATGCATATAAGAAGAAAGGAAAAAAGACATTGAGAAAGACGTGGAGACTCTCGTGCCCGTGCCGGACTCGCAGCAGTTGACCAGCTGAGTTCTCTGCGTCCTCGACCTGTGCAGCGCTCCGACGTTAAACCCCCGTCGTAACAAGTTAGTGGAGGTGCGGGGTACGAATACCCTCACGACGCATCCTCAATCGATGGAGCCTCGCCGGAGCCGTCGCCTCGCTGGTCTTCCTTCCATCCCTCTGAGAATGCAGCAGACAACTGACAGGTCCCGAACATCAACGCGGAGCATTCTGTCTCCGTCTGGTGATGTACCACCCACAGCCTCAAACGCGACGCTACCGTTTCGAGAGCCTCGTTCGTTTGCCGGTCAAGCAGAAGAAGATGTTGATGAGTGGCTCACTCATTTTGAACGTGTGAGCCGCTTCAAGCGCTGGGATTCGGTGGCGAGCTCGCGAATGTGGTATTCTTTTTGACGCAGACCGCCTTGATGGGGTACGAGAACCACGAAGACTCTCTGACCACTTGGGAGGGCTTTGTAGAAGCCATCAACAAAGAATGTTTTGGCGATCTAACTGCAAGCAAGAGGCAGGCCCGGCAGACACTTGCTCAGAGAGTTCACACAGCAGGTGAGACTTGCACCACATACATCGAGGCAGTACTGAAATCATGCAAGACCGTCGACAGTCGGATGACCGAGGACGACAAGGTAGGACATCTGCTCAAGGGCATTGCGGGAGACGTCTACCACTTTCTCATTGCAAAGACAACTTGGGTTCGGTCACCGACGTTATTCGACACTGCCGGACATTCACGGCCCTCAGGACACGCCGCATTACACCGAAGTTTGGGCGGCTGGCAAATGTCACTACCGTGGCCAGCGCCGAAGAATCTCCATCCCAAAGTCTCCTGTGCGCCATTCGTGAAATCGTTAGGGATGAAATTTCACGACGTGAGCGGCTTGCCCGGCCCTCTGGCTTCGCGGTTGGCATGCGCTTTTCCAGCTCATGCACGTACGTGCCCAGCAAAGTCCACCTATACACTAGCCAATGACACCGACTTCGCCTTCCGCGAAGACCTGGACACCCCGCGACCAAGGCCCAACCAGATTTACCGGCAATTCTCTTATCAGATCAAAGACCCTCGGTCCTACTCCAACCGTACACCGCGCCTACCGCGGGAAAGCTACGTCGACCCGGAACCTACATGTGAATATTCGTCGCGTCCTACCTCTCAAGAGTCCAATGAAGCGCAGCTGTCTGATCGGCCTATTCCCGTGTGCTACCGGTATAGTGTCGCGGGTCACATTTCCCGCAATTGCAATCGGCGCGCATCATTCAGGAATCCTCCTAAGGCATCGAACCGACGCGCCGTCCAGCCCTACAACGACATCTATCGGCCAGAACATCCTCTCCGGAGGGGCCGTTTGCAAAACGAAGGTCTCCACAGCCATTCTTCAGCGCCTGAGCGTAGTGTGACTACAGTGGTTAGTGTGACACCGCCTCCGTCATTTCGTGCTCGCCGTTCCCCGTCACCATGGCGCCGATCTCCGCCACCCTTGCATGAAAACTAGCCAGTGCAGCCAATGGAGGTGAGGTCGCTAGACAATGTGCGCTGCTACCTATTATTTCTCCATCTGTGTACATCTGTGTACATCTGTGTACATATTAAAGAACAAGGTTAATGTACTTGTTGACGGTTTGCCTGCGATGGCTTTGGTAGATACTGGTGCTACTGTTTCGGTAATGAGTTTAGATTTTAAGAACCTTTTGAAGAACAAAGTGATGTTTGCTTGGGAAAAAATTGCTAATTTTAATGGAGTGAGTGGAGATTTATTATATCCAGTTATGGTATGCAGCGTTAAAGTTTCTTTGGGGGGCACAGTATTTCCGGCGAAGTTTGCAGTATTGCCCCGATCTACACACGACGTAATCTTGGGAATTGGCTTTCTGCGTATGTGCGGCGCTACAGTTGATTGTCGAACGGGAGCGCTAAGTGTTAGTGGTTCTCTTCCTCGTGAACTTTTGGAAGAGACGCCAAATTATGAAGACGTTTTGTGTGTGTGTGATGAAGTCGTCGTACCGCCACATTCTGCAGTGTGCATTCAGGTGTCCTGCTCCCGTGCTATTAATGACTCTTTTGAGGTTACTGTGGCGCCTCTTAATTTACAATGCGTAAGGAAAAATGTGTTAGTGCCACATTGTTTGGTTTGCGTGAAAGAGGGCCGTACCGGACTGTGGAATATAAATTGCTCACCGGACCCGGTTGTTTTTCCAGCGAGCTCTAAACTAGCTTTATGTAGCGCAGCTCTCCCGAATTATGTGACTCTCGTTACTCCTTCCCTTGATAACCCCGCTATACTAACTCACCTACTGACGAGAAGCTTCTTCCGATGATCAGTACATCGTTGAACACCTCACAACGACAGACTTTGAAGAATCTCTTGTCCCAGCACGTGTCCGTCTTTGATTTCGCGCAATCCGACGGCTCTCAACGTTTTCCGGTGTCGCGCGCACGCCACAGGATTGACACGGGATCTGCCCATCCGATCCGTCAAAAGCCGTACCGCGTGTTGCCGTCAGAGCGCAAGGTGATCAATGAGGAAGGTAAAGACATGTTAAACAGGGCGTAATTCAGGAGTCCTCCAGTCCTTGGGCTGATCCCACGATATTGGTAAAAAAAAAAAGGACGGAAGATGGTCTGCATCGACTACCGTCGCCTTAACTCCATCCTTAAATCTCCCGCGCATCGACGATGCCTTAGATTGCCTTTTCTCTGCATCTTATTCTCTTTGGTTGATTTGCGATCGGGGTATTTGCAGATACCGATGGTCCCCGCTGACAAAGAGAAAACTGCATTTGTTACGCCGGACGGCCTATTTGAATTCAATGTGATGCCCTTCGGCCTATGTAACGCGCCGGCTATATTTGAAAGATTTATGAGCACAGTACTGCATGGCCTCAAGTGGGAAATCTGCATGTGCTATTTAGACAACATTGTTATTTTTGGTCGGACTTTTACTGAACATAACACGCGACCCGCTATTGTTTTAGATTGCCTGCAGAAGGCTGGTCTTGTCCTGAATTCTAAAAAGTGCCGTTTTGGCGAGCGTCAACCGCTGGTACTCGGACATCTTGTCGACCGCGATGGAGTTCGGCCAGATCCACAGAAGACTACAACAGTTGCAGCATTTTAACGACTCCAGACTCAAAAGGAGCTCTGCAGTTTTCTGGGGCTGTGCTTCTACTTTCGATGATTCATCCCAAGATTTGCCGACGTCGCTTACCCTCTGACGTCTCTTCTACAAAAGGACGTCCCTTTCGACTGGACCTCAGATTGTGACGCGTCTTTCCACCAGCTAAAGTTTCTGCTTACGTCACATCCCATACTACAGCATTTCAACCCCTCCACTCCGACGGAAGTCCCCAGTGATGCAAGTGGGATTGATGTTGGTGATGTGCTTGTGCAACGTTCCGCAACCGGAGAGAATGTAATTGGGTATGCAAGCCGTTCCCTCAGCAAACCTGAGCGTAACTACGCTGTTACGGAGCAAGGGTACCTCACTGTAGTTTTCGCTGCGATATGTGGCAAGCCGCACTGAGTGCCGACGACACAAACGCCCTACGTCCACGCCACAGGGCCTGCTGTATCCTGTGACTCCACCACATGATGCATAAAAGAAAGTTGAAATCGACCTTATGGGTCCCTTCCTGAAATTATTCGATGGAAATCGCTGGATCGTGGCTTGTGCCGACTACCTCACCCGCTACTGCGAGACGGCTGCTCTTCCTTCAGCCACCGTTCCCCACGTGTCCATTTTCTTGCTCCGTTCCGTCATCCTGCGGCATGGACCTCCGCGAGTGATCATCAGTGATCGAGGTCGCCAGTTTACGGCAAATGTTGTGGAAGAGCTTCTCCGTTTGTGCTCATCATATTTTCGACACTACACAGCATAGCACCCTCAAACCTACGGTTTGACGGAGCGCACCAACCTCACACTCGTCAACAAGCTCTCTATGTACTTTGCATCAGACCACAAGAACTCGGATACAATACGGCCGTTTATAACGTTTGCCTTCAACACTGCAACACATGAGACGATCGGCTACAGCCCGTTTTTTTCTTCTCTATGCCCGTGCTCCTCGGTATTCCCTCGACACCACTCTTCCCTATTACATCCATGACGAACCTTGCATCGCTGAAACTCTTTGTCGGGCCGAAGAAGCTTGCCGGCTCGCCCGTTTGCGGATTCTGGCTTCGCAAGACGTTCCAAAGCTCGGTACGACAGACAGCATCGCCATGTATCTTACGAGCGTGGAGACTTAATCTGGCTTTGGCGACCTCTCCGGAAACGTGGTTTAGCCCAGAAAATCTTGGCGCATTGTCATCGAACGTTGTCATCGACCGCGTCAGTGACCTGAATTACAAAATCGCGCGCGTGGCCGCAACTTGTCGCCCAGCTACAACGGAAGTCGCTCATGTCGCCTGGATGAAGCCGTGCCAATCTCGTGGGAACGACTAACTCCTAACTAACGACTAATGTAGTAATCCTGAAGACGAGGAAACACATAGAAGAAGACAGGGAAAAAGGCGTTCAGAAAGACGTGGAGACTCTCGTGCCCGTGCCGGACTCGCAGCCATTGACCAGCTGAGTTCTCTGTCTCCTAGACAGCACTCCGACGTCAAACCCCCGTCGTAACAATATTATACACAAAGCTATTCAATACTACCAGTTGCGAAACTTCCCATAGGGCTCATGTATCAAAAAACGGCGGTTTTGATTTGTCAAAATTCGAGTTATACGAATGTTGGTGCCGCCCGTGGCCATTACGAAAACTGCGTCTAAATTGCAAACTTTCAGATTGTTGATAAATGCACAGCCATTATGGAAAATAAAATTAGTTGAAGATTGCAGCAGCAGATAACAGCCATACAGTTAATTTTTTTTTTGTTTATTTCTCCTTCGGGCAACATACAGGTATTGCCCACGAGGCAAGACAAAAGGAGGTGCTAAACCTCCTGACTGGGTCTTGTCCTCGCCTGGGTACAGCAGCAGGAGCGGTATTGCTTGTACAACAACAAAAGGCTGTCTTTGCCATCGCTTACAAAACAGACGCATCATAAACAGTTCTTGTAAATATATACAGATAATAAAATAATAATACACACTAAATCATATACAAAAATGGTACAGTAATACAATACATTAGGGTTGTTCGAACCGATACAGCATTCCTTGCTAAAAAAAAAAAAATCATACAGAAATCATACAGACCGCACGATATGCCACACAGACCGCACGACATCGTACTATGAACAATCTATGAGGCCACCGCACCACAGAACCCCCCCCCCCCCCCCCCAGCAGGGTTACATGGAAAGATGGAAAGAAGAAAGAAAAATGCGATTTCTAAAAGGCAATGACGGTAATTGCACAAAAAAAAATCTTTTATTGACCGCTTCCAGATGGCGCGACAATAGATAAGCACCCGAAAAATGCATACAAAATTCGATCACTTTTTGAAGCGGAGTTTCGCAACGGGTATTATCCAAAAGCTCTGATTATATATATATGGGCGAGCTATTATTGCCTGACCCAGACAGCCATTCATGTACGACGGACGGCCTTTTTTCGAGATGTGGACGTCCGACGGAAATCCATGTTCGACATACGTACTGCGCATATCTGTCGCAATATCGTTTGTGGAACCGGGTCGCCTCCAACGGACACCCGGAGGCGGACATTGGGACGTTTCCCGGAACTTGCTCGTAGGGCCCGCTGTTGGTGTAAAAACTTGCCAGTAACATTCATGTAAAGCTCAGCAAGCATGTGCTACGATAATTTCAGTCACTTTCTAATGTTCAATGCCTTTGTCGTCGGAGTAAAGCAGACAACAGCTATGCAACAGGTGATTAAGTTGCCTGTTGTCTGCCTTCCTTTCATTAACACAACAAAGCAGTGAACAGCAGTGTGCAATTAAAAACTTCCAGCCAAAATGCATATATGGTAGCTGATCGTTACACAAACGCACGGCCGTTTCTGACAACACACAAAGTGCATAAGCATACCAGTATGCATGGCTTAAAAACATCATTTTCAATTATCTCCAAGCTTTGTTGTAAAAAGTGCGCAAACAGTCTACACAAAAAAAAATATCCATGTTGGATAGCAGAGAGCACTATACTAATGGGGACATGTTGGATGGATGAGTTCAGCGTAGCGGGACATAACTCACTAGACAATTATGACATTTTGTTGCTGTCGAAAATGATGTATAGAGGGATAATTAAAAAACTGACTCGCCATTTAAAGGGTAAGAAATTCAATACATGCCCAGCTTTTCATAACAATCTATTCCTCTTAACAGCATAATGCCCCTGTGTATTTTACAGGTGGGCGGTTAAAGCCACTATTTAACAGTGTCAGCTCCGCCGGGATGCCACAGTGGTTATGGCGCTCGACTACTGTTCCCAAGAACGCGGGATCCAATCCCGGGCTTGCAAACTGCAATTGTAGTTTGCAAATCACAAACTGCCAGTCTTGAAGAAAGGTTTCGAATATATCATCAGGTTTCCGGGACAAACAACCATGTCTCCATTCTGCAAATCTATGAGAAAGAAACGAAGCTAAGGCTTCAGGATTCGCTTATTTTCCCTGTCATGAAAGGCATGTGAAAATCTAGCAGGGAGACATTAGATGTCAGATGCCTCATATAAGACTGTAAGATCAAAATAACGGAGGAAGATATAAAAAGCAAGGAGTTGAGCTTGCCAGCCATCAGGTTTCATCAGGTTTTCTACGCATGCGGCCCTAAACAAGATGCCTTGCGGAGCTTACGCAGAAAATCTAGGGTCAAAAAGAGAATTGGAGCTGGATAACAACATAATCATTAAGAATCTCTCTAGGGGTGGCTTGAACTTTCAGTCGCTTCTGGTTATAGATGGTGTGCTGTACATACAACGTTTGCTTGAAACATTTTCTACCTAAGAAAACGTCACGCGATTTCCTACTTTAGAAATTTAAGAGAATTGCTTATTAGTTTGGCACAAGAACGGATAGATGAGGAAGAATTACATGTTTGTTCCAGAGGACATCACGTTGATGTCGAACATCAGAACATGCTGTGGGCAACAGACGAAACTTTTGACGACTGAAATGTCAAAACAAAAGCAAAGGAAACTGAAAATGCTTATGTAATGCAGAAAATGGCTGGTTGGCTGGTTTGAGAGTTTTCTATGCGTGTAGTGTCAGTCACTGTCTTCAGTACTAAATAATGGAGAGGATTCCCTTTCATTCCTCAATGTGCATTTGACGTATTATGTCGGGGAATGTTTTTGTTTTTTAATGAATACTAGTGGTGTGAAGTGAACCTTTTTCCAGCCTATATCACTGTTGCCCAGTACTGTTGCTTTAAAGCATGACCGCCTGACACCGTTAAATGGTTTAGTTTGGTTTGTCGGGTTTAACGTCCGAAACCGAATCAGGCTATGAGAGACGCCACAGTTGAGGACTCCGGAAATTTCGACCACCTGGAGTTCTTTAACGTGCTCTGACATTGCACAGCACACAGAGGCCTTGCTTTTCGCCTCCATCGGAAAGCGGCCGCCGTGGCCGGGATAAGAAGAAACAACTCTATCATGCATACAGAAGGCACAAAATGACCTGTTCAAACTGTATTCTGCTACGCAGCAGTCTGCGATCGCATGTTTTAGTAGCTATGGCATTCAAAACAGAAAGGAATGGGAATATACGATTTCTGAGCGTTTATATTAAGTTGTATTGACGGCAGCAAATTTTGACACGGCGCCTATAACAACAATCGTCATTTCGTTTGAGTATCCGCGCGTCAAAGAATCTCAAGCGCCGAAGACCGACTGACGATGCCCTTATCCAGCATATAACGCACTCGATATGGACAAGTATTTTCGTTGCGGAAGAAACACTACGCTAGGTCTGAGCGATTTCGCGAAGCCCCGGAGAGCCCCAACTGCGCATGCGCGAGGAGCGAGTGACGTCACATGGCGCACATCTGCCCGACCGTTTCCTCGTAAACAAGGAGGCAACTGCGTGGAGAAGATTACGAGGGGGAAATCATAGAAGCCCTTTCTGGGTATGCATGACAATCTCTGAAGAGAAAAAATACCAATATTGCATAACGTACGGGGAGAGGGGCACTCCCGACCACATAATTTGGGAATATGCTGGCAGGCCAGGCGCCAAGCAAAAGGAAAAAGATAGAGAAGCCTGGGAGACTTTGCTGCGGAGCGAGAACTCCTCTCAACAGCAACAAGCCATCCGCCTGGCGGCTGAGGCGGTGAAGCGACAATTTATCTTCACCAGACCTTAGTTTGCGAAGCTTCTGAGTAGGGCTCCCTTAGGCCTGCATGCCCGGGGGTCAAAAAAGGTGTTTCTTTTCGGTGGAAATAAAAAGTTTTGAGGATGATAATGGAGAGCAACGCAGAGCCGCCGCCGACTCCTTTCTCTGCGCGGGTGACTACGAGGTGCCGTCGCCGCTGCGCCAGCTGTGTATTCTTTAAAAGGAGTGACGTCACACGGCGCACAGCTGTGGCGCTGGGGCCACCGCCGACGCCTCCGCTACGCGGGTTACTCAGAGCTGCCGCCGCCGCTGCGATTGCCGTGCCGCACAGAGGGTTTCAACGCTGCTTAACCGAATGTGGAACGAAAGCTTTGGCTGCAAGCGACCAAGTGTTGCATCGAACTCAACCAGAGTTTCGTTGAACGCATCAAAGTTCATCGGCGTTCTAGGCAGAGTACCCGGATTCGAACCCGACCACCGACGGCTGCGTTTCGATGGAGGCAAAACGGAGAGGCGTCCGTGTGCTGTGCGATGTCTGTGCACGTTATAGATCCCTAGGTAATCGAAATTACTCCGTAGCCCTCCAATATGGTAGGGTGGCTAGAAGGAGGGGAGTGATGAACGCGGCGCACTTTCAATAGAAAAGGGTCGCTCCTCCGAGTGTAACAGCCGCTGGGCCAAATGGAGTGCTGCAGTCTGGGCGCCGTCAGCATTCCGGGGGAGCCTTGAACGCGTCCAAGCAACGCCACGCGACAGGTGTGGCATCGCGCCGGTACCGGAGCAGTCAGCCATGGAAAACTTGAGCCGACCAGAGACTGAGCACCTTAGGCAAGCAATTCTGCGTCAACAAACACTTTTATTACGTTAGCGGGAGAACGTAGCGGATTTGAAGGGTTTGAACCAAGCGCAGTTCTTACCCCTGGAACTGCGACTGCCATTTTCCCTCAACAGCGCCGGTAGAACGTTGTAGAAGCGGAGATGGCAAACGGCGACAAGGGTAAGATGATAGGCGAGTGGCATATGTTTGATTGTCGTGGAATACAAAGTCGGAACCTGGCGGAGTTCTCGGCGAGGGCTGGTCGGTATCGTAGGAGTAGTTCCAGAGGTCAGGAAGGTGGAAGGCGTTGGCGGCAAAGGCGTGCGACATGACCCGGCAGCCCGCAAGAGTAGCAGATTGGCCGGTTGTCCACGGTACGCCAAGGGTTCGTAGGGCGTTGGCGTATCCTTGGATTAGGACATGGAATGCAGACCCAGCCAAAGGCGAAAGAAGGTTGGAGGAGGAGGAGGAAAAACATTTATTATGTAAACTTCCTTTTCTTCCTGAGTGGAGCCCTCAGTCAAGGGCTCCATGTGCCGCCTCAATCCTGCAGGCCCGCCAGAACAGCTGTCGCTGGGCTTGCGGTTTGGTGCTGATGAAGCGGTCTCAGAAAGAAATAAATACACGTCAGTCCATAAGCCCATGGGCCACGGCAATCCTCTCGGCCCGCTCGATTAGCCGGCGTTGTTCGGCCAGCTCCGTGCGGGACAAGGCATCTTCCCAAGATGAGAGGGTGGGGTGAGGTACAGGTGGAATGCCGCCGGGTGGCTTTGGGCAGGCCCAAACAGAATGGTATAGTGTAGGCCGGTGTTGTTGGCAGGTGGGGCATTTATCTGGGTAGCGGGTGGGGAAGAACAAATGTTTGTGGTACAAATTTGTATACGTGTGAGTCTGCAATTGTCGCCATGCCACAGCTTCGGCCTTGGTGAGTGTTGGGTGCGGCGGTGGCAGAGTTCTTCTTTGTGTGCGGTAATATAGTGGGAAAACTTCTTTTAAAGTTTTTTTTTCAGTGATTGGAGCGAATAGCTTAAACTGCCATACAAAACAATGGACTTCATTACTGAAAATAACTGTGAGGCAACTGTGGAATATTGTAGGAGCGGCCTGGTAGGAAAGAGGTCCTGATGGCATTAGCGGCCTGGCTGCAACTTGGGCGTACGTCAGTGGTGCCGTTACTTGCGCCGGCACGGGGTTGTGCGGCAGTACTGGGCTCCACACTACACCTACAATATTCCACAGTTGCCTCACAGTTATTTTCAGTAATGAAGTCCATTGTTTTGTATGGCAGTTTAAGCTATTCGCTCCAATCACTGAAAAAAAAACTTTAAAAGAAGTTTTCCCACTTGTCGGTAGCTCAGACCACTGTCATCAACATGCACGTAGTAATATCGTATAATACCTCACAGTTGCCTATCAATAAAATTAATCCCAGAATCCTGGACCTGGAGAACTTTGTTTCACTGCACATTGCATGACGTGGCACGCCGGACATATTTTTCTGAGAACAGGGTCCGCATTCCGAGTTTGCGTCGTTATCGAAAGTGTCGCTATCTCCCCACCTTGGGTCATATGATTGGTGGAAATGCCGGAACATGATGTTGCAACCTTTTCTGGTTCCGTAGTGGCAACACCCGGTTCCGGCGTTTCGGCCAATCAGATGACTCGAGGTCACGTGATATAGCAACACTTCGATAACGACGCAAACTCGGAATATGGGCCCAGGGATTTCGCCAGGAACTGAAATCAAGAGCTAAGTTAGATTAGAACTGCTAATCATTTTTGCTAGTCGTCCGATCAGAAAGAAAAAAATGGCACGAATTAAGGGGGTGCCTTCAAAAAACATTCGACTGCAAATAACCAGTTTTAGCCTTCACACTTTTGAGTTTGTTTTTTTTTTGTAACGATATTTATTGCCTCAGGGCATCAGTAAGGTATGAGTTAATAATGAGCTAATGATTAAATAAATGGAAAAAAGTTGCCTGATTTTATAAAGTCCAAGAGTGAGCGATGATGTGGTCCGTGGGTCCAAGCGAGATACAAGACAGGATTGTTGGCTGAAAGGCCAGCTATCGTCAAGTGCCGGATACGTGCTGGTTTCAAAGCTGGGCAGACCCACAGCAAAGGGTGAATGTCAACTTTAACATTTCCGTCTTTACATATCGGACACCCTGGGCGGGGATACAAGTATCGAAATGAGACCATGTCCGAGTGACAGCTGGTGTGAGGGCAACCCCTACCCGGATCCTCCTAAGCGCAACCTCCTCTGCACGGGTAAGACCGCGGAGGAGGGATACCGCACACGGAGAGATAAGAGCACGTGTACGACGCCGGAGGTGTTCCTTTCTTGATGAAAGGAGGATAGCGTCATCCACATCAAGGAGCCGTGGTAATGATGAATCTTGGATCACGAGGCGCGTCGCTAAATCAGCTTGATTTTGTGAAGGCAGAAGGTCGCGTGGGACCCACTCAATACGTATTGACTGCGGGATGCGCGCCGCAAGCTGGTTAATGTCTTGACATATTTTTGGGCATTGGCTGACACGTCGGAGTAAACGTACCGCTCAAAGTGCGTCAGTGCGAATGACAACTTGGGCCGTAGGGAGCATAGTAATGGTGGCCACGGAGCAGAGCGCCTCCTGAACTGCCACGAGCTCAGCGCAGAAAGATGTAGGTTGTTCCGAAAGTTTAAACGTAGACGTCTGATTCAGGCTAGGTCTCAACGGACAGTAGATTGCTATTTTTGCTTCACAGCATTGTATGCTTGCATTCACGTACATTACAATAAATCCTTGAGGCAGGTGAGCATATTGCTCTTGAAATCTCTGGCGAAGGGACGATGCCGAGTTGCCAGATGTTGGTCTGCGGTTATCTGTTGGCTTATTGTCGCCTAACTCTACAAACTTCCAAACTTCCAGGGAGGGAGAACAGGCACAGGTGCCTGCTGAATAATATGTGAAGTTGCATACGCCCTCGGTGCTTGCATGGAATGTGATAAGGAGACTGTCTGCGCGCATCACGGCGCTGCTGCACCAGCTCATCGATAGTGTTGAGCTGCGCATTCTCCTGTAATGCTACGACCTGAGTGATTCGTGGAAGGCATGTAATGGTTCTCATTGCTTCTCGGTTCACGGCTTCATGAGATCCCGTTGTGCTCTTGTAAGATGCTGGAACTGGGCTTGATAAACAATACGTAGCTGCAGCATCGCCCTCACCAACTGGCGTGCAAGAGACGAGCCAGCGCCACCCATTTTAGGAGAAATTCTTCTAATCAAACCCATACTCTCAATAGCTTGCTTTTTTGCCTGAGAAAGCCAAGCAGTCGCTGACCCTGATTGGTGAATCGTTAAGCCCAGAATTTTTACACTCGGACTTTCCTTTAGTGGGATGCCTGATAGACAGAGACACATTGGATTTGCAGTAAGCAGCGATTAGCGACACACGTATATGTAGTTTTACACACGGAAAGCTGAAGGCCAATGGAAGAAGCGTAATCAGAGATAATATCTAAAGCTGATTGAAGAGCAGCCTCCTCAGTGAGCAGATCTTGGTGAGTGCTCCATACCGTGATGTCATCAGCGTATTGGAAAAACTTGATTTCAGGGATGTCATGTAAGCGCCATGCCAGTGGGATGAGAGCAATATTGAAGAATGTCGGTGACAATACTGATCCCTGGGGCACGCCACGTAGCGAAACGAATGACCAACTGCGTCACCACTGAGATGTATTGCAAATGTTATCCCGTCCAAAAATGATGCGACAAAACTGCGTACTCTCAAAGGGAGGTGGAGCAAGTTAATGGCGTTCAGGATTGCATCCTGACTGATGTCGTATGCTTTTTCAACGTCCATTGCGAATATGGTACGCACATTGCGGATGCGGGTAGATGACAGTACTGTTGATGTGAAGACCGCCAACCCGTCCTCTGTACCTATGTATGGACGAAATCCAATTTGAGCGAGATGATGAAAACCGTGCTGTTCCAGCCACCAAGAAAGTCGTGTAGCCAGTATTTTCGCTGCAAGCTTGCCCAGCGTTGATGTTAATGAGATTGGTCGCAAGTTAGCGAGGTCTGTTGGGGGCTTTCCTGGCTTGGGAATAGGGATCACCACAGCGGATTTCCAGCTCTCAGGTACGACACCATGCAGCCATACATTGTTTATAGTGTCTAGTAGTTGAGAGAGTGCAGCGGCACTCAGGTTCTTGTAAACCTCTTACTGAATTTTGTGCGGGCCGGGCGCTGTTTTTCGTTTCGCCTCATCAATTGCAGCCAGTAGCTCAGACATAGAAAAGGGACTCGCAATTTCATCTGCGTCAGCAGTAGATGGTATTGTATAGCATCTGCAGGGATACTTCACAAATTCAAATTAGCAGCTGAAGGTGGCAATGTATCATACTTTGGGAAAACGTTTCGCGCTGCTTCTTTTGCGAAATCATCCGGCGACAAATTAGCTGCAAAGCATGCTGTTGCTGCTGCGTCAGTAGAATGGCGACCATGTTCCATTGCACGAAACGTTCGCCAGAGTGAGGCATTCGAGGATTTAGCGGAAAATTGTTCGCACCATGCATACCACTGTGTCGCGACAGATCGCGTTCATATCTCCGAGCCTTAGCAGTAAGATAATGCAGTCGTGTACGTGCCTGCGTCGATGTAGGGTCTCGCCTTGCAACCAGTTCGGCTTGACGGCGGGCAGCCCACAAGTTAAGCAGGCCGAGATCTGGTGCCGGTCGACCAGCATCAATCCAGGTAGTAGTCGTAGCGCAATTTAGTGCACTTTGTATGCGCTCAACAACTAGTGACGACGAATCTGAAGACAGACTGTCGAGATGTGAGCGAAAGTTGTCCCAGTTGATCACACACAAAACATTTGCGGTGTAAAGGGTGGAGACGTGAGGGATGGAGACCGATGATGATAGAGCGGTGATTACTTCCCCAGCAGTCTGCAGCTCCATGTGCCACGATGGAGTTCCCGCGCCCGACCACCAGAGACAGATTAAACTATAATTGTTTAACGGAATAGCATGGGTGGTTTCTACAGTCCAGGATACCATTGGCTTGGGCTGCCTCCTGGGCCCTGGTGAGCAGGCTGCGCTGCTCAGAGAGACCCGTGTGGGCCAGCTCTGCCTCCCAGTCCGCTTGGCTGAGCGCTACGTCAAGTCCGGAGCATAGGCAGCAACGCGACGCACATGTCGCGTTGCTGTCCCAGGGTGACTGAGCAGTACAAACAGGGCATCCGTGAAGGCGTCCCGCACACGCCTACGACGACGGCTTGCAGTGGGATACCCCCAATCCGGATGAGGGGCGTTGAAGTCGCCTCCGACTAAAATCGGACACCCGGCGTATTGCCGACGGACACTTAATAAACAGCCAAGATTAATACGAGAAGGGGAGCCTCCGGCTGGTCTAACGTATTATAAAACAATCACAACGGTTCCTTTCGGAAATTTCACAGCAACTGCTACAACCTCTTGATATGAAGTGCACCAGGTTTCCAGAGAAAGGCGTACATGAGGAAACCGCGTATCAACATATACCGCCGCCTTCCCCGGTGGAGCAGGAGTCTGCACACGACGGTCGGTCATCGAAGGAGACACGTAGCCTCTGGAGCCCGGAATTGTTGGTAAGGCGTTTGTTTCCTGTAGTAACATAGCCCATCCCGGAGCTTGTTAATTCGTAGTCGGGTCTTAAGCTCGCCCACCTTCGTGAAAATGCCTCTACAGTTCCACTGTAGCACACCAGGACGACCGGTATTCGACATTTTCGGGTACTACTCCAAGCGTTGCAGTATCACGGATGTCAGATTGGACAACTGGTTGACCACATAGCGGAGCAACGATGCTGCAGAGTTATCCGTGGGCATTGTGGCACACTTGGCAGAGGCAGCAAATGGCACAGTTGCGCGGGAAGAAGACGACAGTGCTGCGCCATTGATAGAATTGGCTGTTAACTCCAAAGCTAGTCGACATCGAGCAAGCGTTTCATGGTGTTTTCGGAGCTTGGAGACCTCTGCTAAGAGACGAGTGATTTGCTCGTCTACTACAGCCATATCGTCCTCCGGTAGTTCACTGCGTTTCTGTATTGGCTGTTGTCGACGGCGTTCCTTGAGCACCGTATCGCTAGGCTTCGTCTTAGTTGGAGTGCATTCGAAGCGGGCTCAGGAAGCTCTGGCCACTCTTTGTCATCCCACTGGAGAGCAGCGAAGCGATTGGATGTCTGTAATGGTGCCATGTCTTGCATTGGCTAATGCTTAGTGTTCCGAAGACGAGCCTTCTGTGTTGCCTTTTGCTTTGTCGGACAACTTGGAGATGTAATCTCGTGATCATCCGATTTGCAGAGGCCGCATCGGTACGTAACTTTTCCTTCAGACGCACCTTCATCGGCATTAGCGAAAGGGCAAGATTTGCGCATGTACCCAGCCCGGAAACAGTTGTGACAGTAAGCCACACTCGGTATATATTGCTGCGGTCTTAAAATGCAGCCGTAGTAGTACAGACAGGTTGGAAGTGTCGGAGGGCCTTGCAAGGTGACCATCCAAGAACGCCCTTTTCCCATACGTTGTGCCTGGATGACGCGGTGCATGGGGCAGTACAGCTCACGTTGAAGCGTAGCTTGATCCTCGTTTATGTCAACGTTGTAAACGATGCAACGCTACAAATCGGAGCCTTCAACTAGATACACCTGGACAGGCACTGAGATCACACTTGTGATTGAAATACAACTAAGCGTTTGCATACGTTCCATCGCACCGATTGTCGGGAGCCACACAGCTATAGTGTTTGACTTCTTCCTGGCCTTGAAGCCCCGAAAACTTCTGGTTCCGAGACAAGCGTTCAAGTTAGCCTGGAGAACCCTGTTCGGTATATCCGTCAGGCTTTTGTTAGCTAGAGATTTAATAGTCACTTTATAAGATGTCGATCCGGGTTTTGGCGCAACCTGGTTCTCGATCGCTAAACACGAGCGCTTTCCTTGACAGGCATCACTTGCCGAAGACGAATTTGGTTGATGGTCTTCCGAAGGACGTTTGTGAGAGGTACGGGGGCTTGTTGACATGGATGGTGGTGCTGATAAGTCCATTGAAGAGCACGTCTCATCCTGTCGCACTATTGGATGCCCATCTCGTCGTATTTACTGGGTGGTCATTGTCGTGCTCCGCCCAGGGGACAGGTCACTTACGGGCTGTTGGGCATTTTGGGAAGGCGGGATCGGTGTTGGTGCTGATGAACCGGGAGCACCAAGCTAAACTTGGGGCCGAGGTTCAGGTTGGGATGTCGAATGCGGGGCAGGCGTTGCCGCGAGCGACGCCGGTGAAGCTACCTCTGCCAGCATGGCCTATAGCCTCAGTGCCCATCTTAACTGCAATTATGCATGGATGCCATACGCTGGAGGCCTCAGAACCTGACGGCGAGATTACGTTCGAACCTTCCTCGGAAGGCGAGGATCCACTTCTCTGAAGAGAGGACACGTATTTACCTAGGTGGCGAGTTTTTTCAGAGGAGCGATGCGAAGCCACCTTAGCAAGAACACACTTGTTGTTGTTGTTGTTGTTCTCCTCTAATGTGATGGCACATACCCACAGGGGGGATCGGCCAAGAATTGGGGTGCAGAGATATTAGATTTTGAGATGTATAACTACATCGGAAAAAAAAATAATAATAAATGCTAGGGAATAGAAAAGGAAATGTAAATATGATAAACCAAAATATATAAGAGTAAATACTAACGCACGCAGTATGAGAATAGTAAGATTTATATGTACAGATTAAAACTTCAAAGCATATTAGCCAGGTAGACGTTTTGTTTCTATTAAGAAGTTTTGAATGGCGTTGAAAACATACCTGTGGCTGTACCCAAGCATGGTGGCACCGAACGATAATAAAATTTGGCTGCTCAAATTAAGACCCAGCTGTTGTAACGGCTTCTCTAAGTACCGCTTTCTCATCATGGTAAAACGGCGGCAAAATATCAAGAAATGGTCTGTTGTTTCCGGTTCCCCGCAGAATGCGCAGACAGGAGAAAGCGCCAAACCAGACCTGTGCATATAGAAATTTAGGGGCGGAATACGACAGCGTAGCCTGGTTAGAGAGGCCTCAGTCTGCCTTGATTGACATGATTTCCTATTCCAGGAATACTTGAGGTGCAGGTAGTCATCCGAGGATAAAATAGATCCAGACTGCGTGCTTAATAAGGCACGCCGCCGAAATCGTGCTGCTGTTATGTACGCTGTTGCCGGGAGGATGGGCAATACAGGGCCGTTCAGAGAACCTTTGACTAGTCTGTCTGCAACCTCATTGGCTGTCACATTGCTGTGTCCTGGTACCCACACTATATGTATGAGGCTCAAATGTGAGGGGAGCAATGAAAGAAAGGTGTTTAAAATTGGCGAGTCCATATTCAAAGAAAGCGACAAGCACAAAGAATAAGAGTCTGTAATTACAGCCACTGTTGAGTATGTTGGGTCTAGTTTGCGCAGAGCAAGCACCACCGCCAGCAACTCCGCCTGGAAAATTGGAGTAAAATCCGGAAGACGGACTGAAAAAGCCCAGTCTAAAAGCGGACAGTATATTCCAACGCCGGCTTTTTCATTAAATTGAGAAGCATCCGTTGCTATCGTTATGCTAACGGGAAGACTTTGTAAATGATCTTCTAATAATCCATTTAAAATGTGAGGTGCTAATTAGTGTTTTGCATTATTTGGGAAAATGTCATCATAGGCAATTTGAACCGACGATGCACTTACTTTTGTTGGAAGGATGTTTGAAAGGACTACGTGCAAAGGTTGTAACAGATTTTGCACTAGAATTACCTGCGGGGTATGAAACCGAGGCCATCCGACTCCAAAAAAGGAGTCTGGCTCGCAACAAAAAATTGATATGGAGCGGTGCAATTGTGATTCATATATTTTCAGATACGTCTGGACAGTCAAGAATTTCAATCTAGTTAACAACGGTGGTATTCGGGCTTCAAGGTATAATACATTATTAGCCACGAATTTGGGGAGCCCAAGGCATAATCTAAGCGCTTCCCGCTCTAAAAGAACAAGCGGACGAATTTTGTAAGCAGGTGAACCAGAAAATAACACAGATCCAAATTCTATAATTGGGCGGACATACATAACATAAATCATTAAAAGCGCGTCTCGCCGCATCCCAGACCTTGGATTGCTAAACCTGCGCAACATACCCACAGCACGTGCGCCCTTCGCTGCAACATGTCCAATGTGATCCCTCCATGCCAGATGGTCATCGTAAATCACCCCTAGATATTTCAAAGACTTAACTTGAGGAATCATTTCCTGCTTAAATGTTAGAGCAAGAGTTACCGGACACTGAATTTGGAAAACAAGGAACGCGCACTTTTTAACATTTAATTTAAATCTTAAGTCACCTAACCAATTTTGAAGGGAGCTTAGGTACGATTGCAGGCGCCTGTTGAGGGATTGAATGTCAGGTGCTGCCGTAAAGAATGCGATGTCATCCTCATAGACATACGTGCGAACCTCCTGATGAGTGGGAATTGAACTCATTAAAATGTTGAAGAGCACGGGCGAGAGAACTGCCCCTTGAGGGACACCTCTGGTTTGTTGATATTTGCCAGAATGCACTCCATTCAATGAACAGTAAAATTGTCTGTTTTGTAGGAATGTAAATATCCAATCAATTAAGTATTGTGGAAAACATAGCGATTCTAATCTGTGCAATAAAAATCGGGGCTCTACACTATCATAAGCCTTCTCTATATCTAGAGTCACCAATGCAGCATGCATTTTTTTTTTGCGCCGCGCAAGAAGAATTCGACTATCAAGGTCGGTGTGTGCATTCCATATTGAAAATTTTGCTCCAAATCCGATTTGACAGGGACTAAGAATATGTTTTTGTTCGACAAATTCGGTAACCCGTTCCACACACTTCTTCCCTCTTCCCTTTTTTCTCCTTCTTCTTCCTTCTTTTGAATTGTGCCTCGGTTCTCGATTCGACGCGTGCGGTAAACAGGAAGCAATGATAAATAGTGTTGCTTGCCGTAGAACTTCTGATCTAACAGGGGAAACACACTTTCGCCGCATTATGCAGAACCTGATTACTGGGCGAGTTGGTAACGGTTCATTTTAAACCAGCCAAAGGACGAGACACGGGGAAGAACAGAACAGGACAAGGCTGGACTAACAACTGAATATTCATTGAAGGAAAGAAGACAACGAATACTTGTTCTGAAAAGCGCGCGCACAACCTTTGGCTGGTTTGAAATGAACAGAACCTGACATGAGCAAGGGTGATGGCGTGTACAGCGGTTACTTCCAGGCTGCGTCGCGGCAAGGTGGCTGGTACAGCATTCTCGAGACTGCCACGGGCGACCAAGCGTTGCCCGCCCGCTCTAACGGCAGCAGCGCCGCCAGCTTTCAACGGACGGAGTTCGCCGGTTTCTTCTGGTCCTCCGCTGCCCATGGAAGGATGCGCTTCCCTCCGAGAACGGTCAGCGACCTAAGCGCACGCAACGTCGAACTGTTCAACGTCACCTTGGAGTGGACAGCGCCCGGAAGCGAATACGACACCAGAGATAGTAAGGCCAGTTTTCGTGCCGGTACAATGAGACGGCGTGATCTCTGATGAACTGCGTAGACATATCTACTCCCTCAGTTACTTCATTCCATTAAAATTAATACCACAACTTCAAAGTGGACTGTACAAGCATGAAGAATTGTTGGTGGGTGGGAAATGAACTAAGTCAGTACCGGCGGACAGAATGGAATATACAGTGTGAATGTTAATTCACGCGTATGCTGAAGCAACGGCAGGTGGAGTTGCCGCTCATGTGGTTAATCCGCGAAAAAGACATTTTAAGTTCACGTACTCAATTCTCGGCAGTCACAGTGGGAGACGAAACGAAGTTCGGTAAGATAGATTTCAGTTTCAGTTCTGAGATAATGGATTGACGCTAGTTATACTGAGCGCAAACCTAGCCTCATGAATTCTCGGAGGTGGAGCCCGTGGTTCCACGTTGTTTTGAACGCTGGACAGTCATTTTCTTACTGTTCTGAAGCAGTGGCCCCCTTCGGCTCTTTGTTTCAATTCCTACTCCCTCGTCCATTCGCTCGAGCCGAGCTGCTGCGTCATGAAAGCCAGAAACCCGAATCGAATTAAATGTCTCATTGAAATACGTACCCAAACAAGACGGAGTATACGGCATATTTTTATTTGGTTTACATATCTGAGCTGCTGAATTAAAACACCTGAATGGCGCGACACATTCGCTCGCTCTCGTGAGGACATCCGCAAAAATCTAGCGCTGGAAAGACGCTTGAAAACACTTTCAGTACTGCGTGAGGACGCATAAGAGCGGCAGCTGTGAGCCCGAGATGATAAATAATCGTCGCATTTTTCGACAGAGTGCTTGGACTCCACTGCACATTCAAAAACTTAACGCAATTAAAATTAATCCGGAAACCTCCACTGCGGCGTCTCTTTCCCTCTCTCGTCTTTCGCTCCCTCCGTCATCCCTTCGCTATTCGCGCTCCACTCTGAGAGTGATACATTTAGTGTATCTTCCAGTTCCTTACTCCCCCTCCCCCCCCCCCCCCCCCCCAATCACTACTTTTTTCCACGCGTGAGAGCGTCCTCATGCCCCAAGGTCGTTTTCACTTCTTCACTTCACATTACCTTGGTCATTCAGCGCCGGCCTTCGGGGTCTCTGCGCTTATCCAAGAGGTTCAACGCCTTCTCATCGCACAACAAGGCACTCTGACAGGTTCAGGCATACGGAAGGCAGAAGAACACCTAGCTTAGTATATGTTGTATTTCTTGGGTTGGTGCCGAAGGCAGCCGCGTGCCTGCGTTCCTGTGCCAAAGACAGCCGCGCGTGCCTGCGTTCCTGTGCTGAAGGTAGCCGCGTGAATGCGTTCGTGTCGCTCACGCTTCTCTCCCTCTTCTGTAACCCTGTCAGCACGAGAGGTTTATGATCTCGGCTCTGGGCAGTAAACGTTGTTGTTCACTGCCGACCAGCGTTCGTGTTGCAGCGCGTGTTCGCGCTGGCTTTACTACAGTGGTAACGAGTTCGAAAATTACCCATGCGGTAAAAGTTGAAGCCGACAGCCTGCCGCAACGTGAAGCACCGACGAGAGCTATGACCAGTCTGCAGCTCCCGACTTTCGACGACACATCAGATAAGTGTGTACCTTACAAGGGCTGAAGCATATTTTGAAGCCAATGCTATTACCGACCCAAGAAGGCAGCGAGCCTTGCTTGTGGCAGCACTCAGCACGCAGACTGTTCAAGTGTTAGCGGGACGAATTGCACCTCGGACGCCGAATTCCCTTACTTATGACGAAACAGTCGCAGCTTTAAACAGCTACTACGACCCGAAGCGTCACGAGATAGCGGAGAGCTATAAATTTTTCACCCGTTGTCAACAAGAGGGTGAGGCAATGCAGGCATTTCTGGTCGAAATACGGCGCATAGCGGACGGCTGCAATTTTGGGAATGCGCTAGACCGAATGCTGAGGGATAGAATTGTTTCCGGTGTACGCTCAACTAACCTACGCAAGTATTTACTGGCGAAGAAAGACTTGATGCTGGAGGAGGCTGAAACGCTGGCAATAGCAGCATAAACAGCCGAGAACGATGCAAACAATATTAATGCAGAACACCCAATGGTGCTAAGAATGCAAGCCAGTCATCGCTCTTCATCGCAAGATAATCATACCAGCGGCGCAGCGCAAGAGTGCGGACGATGTGGAAGCGCGACACACGGTGATAACGCCTGCCGCTGGGCTAACGCACGATGTTTCCGCTGCAGGCAACGCGGTCATTTGGCAAAGAAATGCTACAAGGCCAGAACAGATCGAAATGCTGCTAGGCGAACTGCGAGTGTCAAGGCACTGACAGTTGAAACAGCGTCTGGCAACGAGAGCACGGATGAGGCACACGTCTGGACGTTAATTTCGGAAAGAAAGAACGGGTTGGAACCACCATTTCGCCGCACATTTCGGTGGGCGGGAATAGATCTGGAAATGGAAGTGGACACAGGATCCCCGGTGTGCGTCATATCACGGAACGTTTACGACCGACACCGAAAGCAGTGGCCACGCTTGAAAGCGCCACATGTGAAGTTCTCATGTTACGCGGGACAACTGCTGGTGCTTGGCGAACTCGAACTTTCGGTGCGATACAAAAATGTGTCGGTAACCTGTCCACTTACTGTGCTTGACTGTTCAGGGCCGAGCTGTGCGGTCGCGATCTGATTGCGGCACTTGGCAGGACGGGTGTTCCGATGACAGAACTCACTGCGCCGGATTCGACAACAAGAAACGCGCCAAGCGACCACATGGTGAACAGACTGCTTGTTGAGTATGAAGATGTCTTTTCGACAGACCAGGGGCTCATCAAGGGACCGCCAGCCAGCCTAAAGCTCAAGGAGACTGCGACGCCGAAGTTCTGTAAGGCCAGATCACTTCCTTACGCCCTTCGTGATAAGGTCTCTCGTGAAATTGATCGGTTATTGTCCCTTGGTGTCTTATCACCCGTGCAACATTCAGAATGGGCTACGCCCATCGTAGTTGTCCTGAAAAAAGATGGCACCGTAAGAATATGCAGAGACTTTAAAGTCACGCTTAACCCGGCTTGTGATATAGAGCATTACCCACTTCCAGTGGTCGAGGACATATTCGCGAACTTAAATGGAGGTGAATATTTCAGCACCTTGGATTTAAAGGACGCGTACAATCAAGTGCCCCATGACGAAGCGTCACGCGGACTTTGTGTCATCAACACGCATTGCGGACTTTTTCGTTACAACAGACTTCCGTTTGGAATAGCTTCTGCCCCAGCTATATTTTAAAGAAAGATGGACGCTGTAGTAGCGGGCTACCAGGCGTCCAAGCCTACGTTGATGATGTGTTAGTGTCCCAAGGCAAAGGAGACAACGGAACGCGGCTCAAGAACGTGTTGGAACGATTCTGGGAGCATGGTTTCAAGCTTAGGGCCGACAAATACAAGTTCCGGCAGACCTTGGGCATCGTATAGATCGGCAAGGCCTACACCCTATCGAAAAGAACGTAGACGCCATTATGCAAGCCCCGCGCCCAAGTAACGTGAGCGAGCTGCGTTCGTTCCTTGGTATGCTCACGTACTACGCACGGTTTCTGCCGAATATGTCGACTGTGTTCAGCCCGTTATATCGACTCATGGGAAAAAGAACCCGTTTAGAGTGGTTACTGCCGCAGCAGTCGGCATTCGAGCGAGCTAAACAAAGCCTGAAGAACGCACAAATTCTCGTGCATTTTGATCCTAACAAGGAGTTGAAATTAGAGTGTTACGCATCTCCGTATGGTGTGGGCGCAGTGCTGTTTCATTCGATAGGAAATGAACACATGTCAATTGGGTTCCATTCCAGAACACTAACAAAAGCAGAGCAAAACTACTCGCAGCTGGAGCGAGAAGCACTAGCCCTCATCTTTGGCGTTTCTCGTTTTCGTGACTATCTTCTAGGTTGGCAGTTTACCCAGGTGACCGACCATCAACCACTGCTCAGGTCTGCCGCTCGAACTCAACGGTGGGCATTATTCTTGGGTGGCTACCAGTAAAGGTTACAGTACGTGCCAGGGAAACAGCTGCTGACAGCAGATGCCCTCAGCAGGCTACCAGCGCCGACTACGGAACCGCGGACCGAGGGTGAACCGCCGGAGTATGTCCTTTCATTGGAATCCCTGGAAGAAGGTATAGTGACGACGCGCGAATTGCAAGAGTTGACGGCCAAAGACCCGAGGTTAGCCAGTGTCACACACTACATTTTGCATGGATGGCCTAAAACGACTAAAGGAATGGCGAGAGACTTGTTGCCGTTTTTTGATCGTAAGCTGGAGCTATCGTGGGCTCACCGTCTTATCTACTGGGGCAACAGAGTGGTGATACCGCGGAAAGCGCAGGAACGGATGTTGCAGCTGCTACATGAAACTCATCAGGGCTCCTCTGCAATGAAATCAGTCGCGCGTTCATTGTTTTGGTGGCCAGGCCTGGACAGGGACAGTCAAAACTTGTCTGCGCAGTGCCGCAACTGCGCGCAAAACCTGCCAATACCTACGGCAGCCCCACTAGTGAGTTGACCGAAGACCGCGGACCGGTGGTCTCGTATTCGCATCGATTTTGCAGAGCCGTTAGGCGGCAAGATGATACTGATAGTGGTTGATGCCCACACGAAGTGGATTGAAGCAGTACCCTTGAAGCACGCGAATACCGCTAGTACAATCCGATGTCTAAGGAGCATGTTTTGCCGGTTTGGCGTGCCGCGCACAATCGTGTCCGATAATGGCACACAATTCACAATTTAGGAATTCGCCGCTTTCGTATCGAGAAACAATATCGTGCACCTGCGCACTGCGCCTTTCCACCCCAGTCTAACGGAGCAGCAGAAAGAGCGGTTCGGACCGTGAAGGACGGGTTGCGGAAAATGGGAGACGGACAGCTGGAAGACAACCTCATGCGTTTATTATTCAACTACAGGCGGACCCCCCAAAGAGAAGGAAGGTCACCTTCCGAGATGCTTCTCGGCTATCAGCTACGTTCCCGGCTAGACACATGTCTACCACCCAGAGATGCGGACTCGTCGGCGGACGCTCACGACTGGATCATCACGCCAGGCAGCAGCGTATACGTGCGGAACTACGGCGCCGGCCAAAGATGGGTGCCTGGGAGTGTACAGACCACGTCGGGGGCGAGAATGATAACAGTGAACATGCTAACCGGAGTAGTGCTGCGCCACGTCGACCAAGTCCGCCGTCGTCAAAAGTTTATGCCAGGGACTGCGTTTGTAGAGGCCACTGCAAGCGCGCAGTTGGAAGGCGGTCCTGACAAGGCGACCAGTGCCAATTTGCCACCAGTGCATACACCCAGGACCACTGAATCGGAGCAAGAACAAAGTCCATCTAGCGTCAGCAGCCGACCAGAGTGAAGTACCATCTGCAGCACCAACGGAGCGCCCACTGGTTCCGTCGGAATTGACTGAACCCCTGCAGCTCACGCTCAGACTATCCATCAGAATAAGAAAACCGGCACAGCGGCTTCAATTTTAAAGGAGGCGAAATGTTGTATTTCTTGGGTTGTGCCAAAGACAGCCGCGTGCCTGCGTTCCTGTGCCAAAGACAGCCGCGCGTGCCTGCGTTTCTGTGCTAAAGGCAGCCGCGTGAATGCGTTCCTGTCGCTCACGCTTCTCTCCTTCTGTAACCCTCTCAGCACGAGAGGTTTAAAATCTCGGCTCTGGGCAATAAACGTTGTTGTTCACTGCCGACCAGCGTTCGTGTTGCAGCGCGTGTTCGCGCTGGCTTTACTACACTATACTACGCGCGAAAACGCAGTGGCGACTATTACGACCTGGGAGTCGTTTAGCGTTATACGGTTATACGAAAGGTGTAAGCATGCTTGTTCTCCACCAACGCTCAAAAATGGTCATCCGGTCGCCGCTTGCGGTGGGCGACCCATGCAGATGACCTGCTGCTGGAACGCGCTGCTTGCTATCGAAAAGTATCCTAAAGAAGCAGCAACAGAAAAGAAGAAATCTCAACAGACATCACGGCCTACGTCTCCCAAATCATGCCCGCCTACCCATAATGACCGGCGGAAATTATCAGCTCGACCGCTCTACAGATCTACGCGTCCATGGGACTGCTGACAACAGCACTTGGCTGGCAGCCTGGCTGATGGACAAGAGACAAGTTCTGCCGGTGTAGTATCACTGACGCGCTATCCGTTTGTCGCATATGTAACCAGCACCTAAAAACGTTCAGCAGCAAGATATTTGTGCACTGGTGTTGACAGATGTAGTGACAATAAAATATTCCAGTATTTAACTTCAGGGAAAAGGCAATCATCGGAAATTTATTAGACTGGCATTCCAATAGTAGAAACAGAGATCATCTGAATAGTTTCATCTTGTACAAACTGTTCTCATTGAAACTTGCTGCTGTACTGGCCTTAGTCTAATGTCAAATAAATACTGTAATCCTTAAGAACAAACGTAACTTTGTTTTCGCTGTTAAGTTTACTATGCGGAGGCTTTCTGGGCTCAGTGACAGATGAACGGATAAATGAAAATGGTCATGAACACAAACGTCGTGCAATGCTGATCGAGGAGTATGGCACATGGCTTCTAAAGCGTTAGCACTTGATATCAGGGCCGGATTAAGGAAAATTGGGGATCCGGGCTAAAAGCACGTGTAACCCCTTCCTCACTACACTTCTGCAATATACTCCGTCTCATTCTAACTACACGAAACTGAAAAAAAAATGTGATCATTGGGATTAGTGCGAGATGATGCGTTAGTTTTGCAGAACACAGAACGCAAGCGCTGCCATTAACAATCAGACGAGTAAGTAACAAATAAGGGAATAGCCCGAGACTCTGGCACGGCCTATTATACTCTCCTAAAGCGGGAGAAAAGAAGTGGTGGAACGATTTGAGATATGTATGGCAATAGTGATGGTGGCAATGAAAAATGATTTTCCTTGTTATCTCATCTATTGTTTCAGTTGCATTTTATTTTTCGATCTTGTCCACCGCCACAGGACAGAGGAAATTATAGGAGATCATTAAAAACGCTTCTCCAATTCTTAAGTGCCGATCACCCCGCCTGAAAGGAGCCTCCCAATGTCTCCCAACAACTAAACAGGTTAGGTTAGGTGTCTCCTTGTTTTGGTCTTTTTCTTCATAGATGTTGCTCGAAGTTTCGTTATTTGTAGTTTCATAAACGAAACAGGTTAGAATAAATGGACACCCTCTCCTTCTAATCTCGAATACGAGGCCCTGGACTGCAGCCTTCTTAGCCCCCACCTTAATCCTGCCGTGCTTGATATGACCCCATATAAACTATTGAAATTACTGGGAAATGGTGGCCTTAAAATCGCGCATTAGTATGCATGCATGTTCATTAAATTTGCTCGCTTTTATTTCGGCCAGAAAATGCAAACGACGAGAGGGAGTAAGCCTCTTCACTGTCCGAAAATAACGGTGCTATCATTGCAGTTGCTGAAAATATCGAACTTGGAATAAGCACCAACAAATGAGTCTCGCTTCCCGGTCTCTATTGACGCTTTAGCACACACACATAAGCGCACAAACGCACGCACACACGCACAGATAAGCAAGCCATATTTTAGGAATGAAAAAATGAGGTGCACTAAAAGTAAAATTTTTATACTTTTGACTTTTTATTCTTTTTACATGTTTTTGCAATTTTTTTGCAAAAAAATTGCAAAAACATAACATAACCACATAACATATATTTTGCCGGCATTTATATTTCGCTGGCATGATACTCTGTGTAGGAAGGGGAATTCGGGAGGGAAAGATTGAAAAAAGAATGGTGAGGGAAATAATAGAATTGAAGGGGGAAATAAAACACGGCCATTAAATACGTGTTAAGGTGCTATGTGGAGTAATGATATAAAATCAAATAATGAAATGCATGATCCGACAAATGTACTTATAGAGTTCACAGCTTGCAAAATGCCTGAGGGAAACATGCGAGGTGAATTTAGAGTTTGTCAAGGAGTCCAATGTCTTTCAAATATGTATATAAAAAGTTCATCGCGAGTCTCTGTTGCCTAGGGCAGGCTAAGGGACCTAAAACACTGTTCAAATCGTTAAAGGCAGTGGGGAAAGCTTCTCCATACTGTGTTCATAGTTTGCACGCTCGTCAGCGTACGCAGTGCACTCAAGTAGGATATGTTCCACAGTTTCAATCGAGCCACAGTTGTCACAATACGGGCTGTTCATTTCACCGAAACGGTAGCGCAATCCATTTGTGTACGCACAGTTTAGACGAAGTCGGTGGTAAAGAGTTTCTAGTTGGCGAGAATATTTGGGAGGACGTCTTGATTTTAGATGTGGGTCAATAGAATATAGAAATTGGTAGTGATGCGTCGGCAAGCTCCAAAGTCGATACTTTGTTTCGGAAGCAAATCTTTTAGCCATTTGGGATGCATCAGATTTCGTGAAGATCCTAATGTATCTTCGATGTTGGTGGCCTTTGCGAGCCGCTTCGTCTACTTTTTCATTGACTTTAATGCCACAGTGAGCTGGTATCCACTGAAATGTTATGCAGTGGCCTGTGGCAATAGCCAAATGATGAAGATACCCGATGTCAAGGGAAACAGGATGATGATTGTTTTTCTTGAGCAGATTATTCAGGATTGGCAGAGATGCTTTGGAATCAGTGAAGATAACCCATCTTCTGGGAGTTTGGCGCAGGATATAGGAGAGAGCTTCTTTAATGCCATGGAGCTCAGCTGTCGTAGATGATGTCTTCCGCTGCAGCCGGTAAGACAGGACATTGTTTGTTGAGGGTACCTAAAGGCCACAGGATGAAGTCTCTTAAGCAGTTGAACCGTCGGTGAATATGTGGGTGTGCTGCGTATATTCCTTGACTATGTAGGCGAGAGCGGCTTGCAGAAGTGCTGCCTGTGGCATGCGGCTTTTCGCATCCACGTCAGGAACAGACATTATCACCTTTAAAGACGATAGTGTCCATAGAGGAAAGGTGACTGGTAGTAAACTACGTGGCTGAATAATAGTAGGGAGGGGCAGAAACTGTACTGCTTGACCAAAGCCAGAGTTGCTGTGAGTTTGGTGGACACGATGCAAGAAATGCTTCTTCCCTTGGAGGACATGTCGGAGATGGGTGCGCATAGTTTCTTGGGCGGCAATCACATCTAGCGGGAGGCATCCTGCTTCTGCAAGTGTTCCTGATGCAGAGGATCCCTTTGGGAGTCCAAGGCATATCCGCAAACAGTTGTTCCGCGCAGCCTCAAGAATCTTCTTGCTTGTTGGAGATAATCTTTAAAGTACCGGTAAATAGTAGCGTAGCGCTCCTTCAACGTAGGCCTTTTCAAGCAGAACCATCGATCGGCAGTTGCTGCCCCATCGTGTTCCCGCCATGAATCTGAAAACCTGTGATGCTGCAGTGATTATCTCATGAAGTTTATTTAATCTGAGGGGCCCAAGAGAGGTTACTGTCAATTATAACCCCTAGGAACCGGTGTGATCGCACATAGGACAGTGACCGTCCACCCAGAAGGAGCGGGTATCGAGTCATTCTTTTCCTTGTAAAAGCCATAGCAACACCCTTTTCTGGTGAGAGCCGAAGACCCCGGGGAGCCAGGTACATTGAGATGTGCATTAACGCGCTCTAAATTCGTTGCTGCGTTGTATAACGCAAACGTGATGCACTCCAGATGCAAATATCATCTGCAAAAATTGTAATGCGTACTCCACGGGGAAGGCTTCTTGTTATATGTATAAGGGCAATATTGAACAGGAGAGGGCTGAGCACCGCCACGCGCAGGCACGGAGCCAGAAGAAGAAGCGCATTCGAACAGCTCGGCAGCATTTTCAGACACATCCACCGTCCTCTTTTGAAAACGCTGCCTGTTTGAGGTACCGGCAGCGGAAGTCCACTCAGCGCGAGGCAGATACGAGAAGGGGAACGCCTTTCTGCCTGGGGCTGTGCCTGCGAGAGGAATATTCCTGCAGGCTATTCAGCAGCGGGCGAACCTGGCGGTGCCGCAGCGGCGCTTCAGCGCTGCTACACACACACTTGTCACCTCTATCATCGAAGTGGCCGGCATCAACAGTGGCCCCGGTAATGACTGCCAACGGCAACGGGCCCCATGCCGGGACTTCCATCGACTGCGCGCCACCACCAAGCACCGCTTCACTTACAGCCATCGGCGTCCCTGTGAACACCATCGACATGGCTACCAGTGAGTTCCGGAAAGACAATATCGAGTTCCAGGGAAAGGCAGCGAGCTCTTGCAATGCCAGCTTCTTTCGCGAGCGGAAAAAGACAAGAGACGGCCGGCCTCTCCTGCCTGTAGCTGTGAAACACAGACCACATGGTCATCTGAACACCGATGTACAGAACGCTCGCACGACGACGGTGTGCTAGGGAAGCATGGCACCACATTTGCATCAACAGCCCAAGTGTCGTGTTCCAGCAGGCCTCAAGGGGCCGAGAAATGTTGGAGAAGGGAGAAATGTCAAGGAAAGCAATGAAGACGAGTCCACCAAGAGGCGCTGGCAGATAGCACAAATGCGTCATTTAGGCGAATGTAGACCTGAGGATGCTACCAGGCAATAAATTATACTAGCAGGCGTGTTTGTATGGGTGTCATTAGCAACGCGTAAATGCAGAGTGGGGTGTGCCATAACCATAAGACAGTAAGTGCCAAGTAGATAGTATGCTTTTTCTCTGCTGCCATGGTTCAACTCGGCAGACCCGAGCCTCATATCATAGCGCTATGACATAATTGGTACCTAACGGGGCAGCCGACCGACTCTCAACAGTACTTGAAGCAGGCTATAAGTGACATCAAGCAACCCGTAGGCTGCATTTCCCGAGGTGTTAGTAACTCGCACAGTATACCGACAATGTGTTGTCGTTTTTGTGCCCTTCTGTCAACGGCGCCGCGCACTATATATATATATATATATATATATATATATATATATATATATATATATATATAGGTGTTTCTTGGAGCACCAAGACCGCAAGCAACGTCCGCAAACCAAAGCGACGGGGGTAGCGTTCGAATCAACAGTGCAGTGCCAACAAGGCTCCGGCTCCACTTCGTCTACCTCTTCGGGTTGGCGCGCGAGCTGATGGCGATCGGGATTACTACAATACCCCCCGGCGGAAAAGGAGCCATCCTGGCGACTCATGGTGAGGAAAGGGTAGGGGGATCATAATACGGCTTGAGGCGGTCGACATGTACAGTTTCTCGGCCGCGGCGGCGATGATCTGGAGATGGGTTCAAGGGCTCTACTACGTAATTGACGGGAGAAGATTGTTCGAGAATGCGGTAAGGTCCATGATAGCGCGATAGGAGTTTGGATGAGAGGCCGGGTGCAGAGGAAGGCACCCAGAGCCAAACGAGGGCACCTGTGGGATATGAAGGCGCTGGATTTGTAGGGTCCCGTTTATGCTTCTGTTGAGCCTGGTTCTCCGTTGTGAAGGAGCGCGCCAATTGTCGGCATTCTTCGGCAAATGTATGCGCTTCAGACAGTAGAGTGGTCTCTGAAGCGTCGGGGTGGTAGGGCAGGATAGTATCCATGGTGGACGTGGGTTCACGACCATATAAAAGAAAGAAGGGGGAGAACCCAGTCGTAGTCTGCGTAGCCGTATTGTAGGCGTACGTTACGAAAGGCAGCACTTGGTCCCAATTAGAGTGAGCGCTATCAACGTACATGGCTAGCATGTCACTAAGAGTGCGATTAAATCGCTCAGTCATGCCGTTCGTTTGGGGGTGATACGCTGTGGTGCTCCGGTGAATGATATGGCACTGTTTGAGGAGGGTTTCGATAGTGTCGGAAAGAAACGCACGTCCACGGTCACTGATCAATTCTTTCGGTGCGCCGTGACGAAGAACGAGGCGATGCAGAATGAACGAAGCAACATCCCGTGCGGTGGCAGACTGCAAGGCCGATGTTTCCACGTAACGGGTTAGGTGGTCAACGGCTACGATGACCCAGCGGTTGTTAGCCGACGTGGTCGGAAGCGGGCCATACAGATCGATACCGACACGGTCAAAAGGGCGGCTGGGGCAAGGCAATGGCTGCAACGGAGCGGCTGGCTGAGAGGATGGATTCTTGCGACGTTGGCAGCGGTACAGGATTGGATGTACTGACGAATGAAGCGCTACATGCCGCGCCAGTAATATCTCATGCGCAGTCGAGAATAGGTTTTCATGACACCTGCATGGCCGCATTGGGGATCGGCGTGGAAAGAGGCGCAGATTTCAGCACGGAGATGTCGCGGAATCACGAGAAGCTTTCGCCCTGTAGGTTGGTAATTGCGGCGGTATAAAAGTCCATCACGAGTGGCGAAGTGGTGGGCCTGACGACGAAGTGAACGTGACGGAGACAGCTCTGCGGGCGTAGACAGGAATGTTAAGAGGGAGGATATCCATGGATCCTTCTGCTGTTCAGATTTCATGTTGGTAATGTTGAGCGGCGACATATCGTAGGCACAAACGAAGCCAGCCGTCGAGTCGTTAGGAAGCGGTGAACGGGAAAGGGCATCAGCGTCGGTGTGCTTGCATCCAGATCGATAGATGACGTGGATATCGTACTCCTGAAGACGTAACGCCCAGCGGGCGAGGCGGCCGGAGGGGTCTTTGAGGGAGGATAGCCAACAGAGCGCGAGTGGTCGGTAACAACGTAGAATGGGCGACCGTAAATATAAGGACGAAACTTGGTAATGGCCCATATGATGGCCAGACACTCCTTTTCGGTCACAGAATAGTTCGATTCCGCTTTCGTGAGGGTACGACTAGCGTACGCGACGTCATACTCGGAATATCCAGGTTTGCGTTGAGCAAGAACAGCGCCCAGACCTACGCTGCTTGCATCAGTGTGTATTTCGGTCGAGCAGGCAGGGTCAAAATGGCGGAGTATAGGGGGAGAGACCAGTAGACGGCGTAGTGTACTGAACGCAGCATCACAGGCTGGTGACCAAGAGGAGAGGTTCGGGCCTCCGGCGAGAAGTTGCGTTAAAGGGGCGATGATACTGGCGAAGCTGCGGATAAAACGGCGGAAATACGAACATAGACCGATAAAACTTCGAAGTTCTTTCACGGTTGTGGGCTTGGGGAAGTCTGCGACGGCACGAAGTTTGGTAGGATCCGGTAGAACGCCATCCTTGGATATGACATGACCAAGTATTGTGGTGAGCTTGGTAGCGGCAAAGTGACATTTCTTCAAGTTGAGCTGTAGGCCGGCTTCAGTAAGGCACGTAAGGACACGCTGAAGGCGCAGAAGGTGGGAAGGGAAATCTTTCGAGAAAACAACAATGTCATCTAGATAACAATAAAGACACGTTTCCCATTTGAGCCCACTGAGAATGTTATCCATCATTCTCTCGAAGGTGGCGGGGGCGTTGCACAGTCCGAACGGCATCACATTGAATTCATACAAGCCATCGGGAGTGATGAAGGCTGTTTTCGGGCGGTCAGCGGAAGCCATCGGTACTTGCCAATAGCCAGAGCGCAAATCTAGCGACGAAAAGAACTCCGCTCCTTGCAAACAATCTAGCGCGTCGTCAATTCGTGGTAGTGGGTAAACATCTTTGCGGGTTATCTTATTCAGACGCCGGTAGTCCACACAGAAGCGGATTGTGCCATCTTTCTTCGTCACCAACACTACGGGGGAGGCCCAAGGGCTATGAGATAGTCGTATGATGCCCCGTTGAAGCATATCGGCGACATTGTCACGAATGACGCGGCGCTCAGTGGGCGACACGCGATATGGTCGCTGCCGCAGGGGAGCATGAGGACCAGTGTCGACTGCATGAGAAACGGTCAAGGCGCGGCCCAAGGAAGGCTGGGACACGTCAAAAGATGCACTGAAGCGCTGAAGGAGGGCGACTATTTGGTCCGGTTGGGCGGACGGAAGGTCGGTCGCGATAGCTCGATGAAGGGCGTCGACAGGAAGCTCATCACTCGTAGCAGCACAAGACGTCAGGGCAGCGACGTGAGGAAAAACTTCAGGTTCGGAGAACATGTAAGTGCGATCAGGGTCCAGCTCTTCAATGTAGCCGAGGCACTCCCCGCGAAGAACAGCCGTTGGGTAAGGAAAAGGGTTGGAAGCATAGATGACACAGCTGCCATCAGAAATCGTTAGAACGGCGAAAGGAAGAAGGAGGCGGTTATGGTGGGCGGAGGAGAGTTTGGGCATAAAGAGAACAGGACTAGGGAGGGCAGATGTCGAAATAAGGAGAACGAGAACAGAAGAAAAGGGAGGAATGTCGGTGTCTTCAGCTACAAGGAGTTTAGCAGGGCAGACAGGCGGGTCACACAGGGAAACATTACACACAGGGGAAAGCTCAACTTCAGCACGGGCACAATCAATCACAGCACTGTGAGTCGACAGAAAGTTGTAGCCGAGGATGATGTCGTGGGAGCAGTCGTAAAGTACCACCATCTCGACGAGATACGTAATGTCTTTGATGCAAACTCGTACCGTGCACGCTGCCACAGGGGTGATGCGCTCTGAACTGGCCGTACGAAGCGAAAAGGCAGAAAGCGGCGTCGTGACCTTGCGAATTTTGCGGCGAAGGGCATCACTAATTACGGAAACAGCAGCACCTGTATCCACCAGCGCAAGAACAGGAAAACCTTCTACGAACACTTCAATGACGTTGGCGGGAGAAGGCGGAGGAGTTAACGAGTTCGTCAAACGCGCAGTTCTTGCCTCCGGAACTGCGGCATTTAGTTTTCCCCTTGCGTAGGGCCCTGTCGCCGGAGCATTGGCGAAATGGAACGTCGGCGAGGCGAAGGCGAACGGCGTGTCGAGTACTGAGCCCGAGGTGGAGACGATCCAAAAGAGACGTTGCTCAAGGGCGGCTCGGGATCGTAGTGGTACTCACGGACTGTGTTCTCAGGATGAAGCGGGCGCTGACGGCAAAGGCGAGCGACGTGACCCGGGAGCCCGCAAGCATAGCAAATTGGGCGATTGTCGGCGGTTCGCCATGGGTTCGTAATGCGGCGTCGCGGTCGAGAGATCGGAGACTGAGAGGCCATGCAACGAGGTGGAGCATAAAATGGCCGTTCTGGTAAGACGATGTAGGAAGCGGACCGCGCGTTCCAGCGGTTACTTGAGCGTAAGTGAGTGGGGCTTGCACAGGAGCGATGGGAACACTAGAAGGCAGCGCTTCGGCGACTTTCTCCTCGATAACTTGGCGGATAGCCGGCGAGATGGATGGCGCGTTGGCCGGCGCTAATTGCGAAGTGCAGACGGTCGGCTGAACTAGGTGGAGGAGGGACAGCTGGCGTGCAACTTCTTCGCGGATGAAGTCTTGCATATTCTGCATAAATTGAGACTGTTCCGCAGACGGCGTAGCCAGTGTCAAGCCAGCAATGCCGGCAGGTGCGGCCGCCCGCCGCGTAGAAGCGCGTTGCTTTCGTAGCTCGTCAAACCTCTGGCACAGTGTTATAATGTCGGATACGGAAGTAGGGTCCCTGGCCGACATCATATAGAACGCATCATCAGTGAGACCTTATAGAACACGTGTGACTCTTTCGGGCTCGGGCATGGACGGATTGACCCGCTTGCAGAGGTCAACCACGTCCTCAATGTAGCTGGTAAACGTTTCTTCGGGAAGTTGAAGCCGTGCATGGAGGCGCTGTTCGGCGCGGAGTTTACGTACCGCAGGACTGCCGAAGACATCCGCGAAGTTCTTCTTGAAGACAGACCACGTCGGAAGAACGGCTTCGTGGTTTCGAAACCACAGATTCGCCACGTCCGTGAGGTAGAAGAGGACGTTGCTCAGTTTTATGGAATCGTCCCAGCGGTTGCAACGTCGTGGTCGTCGGTACCACTGAAGAAAGGTGGGTCACGGGGGCGTTGTGCCCCGGGACAGAAGATGGAGGCAGGAGTGGCAGGGATGGGCGTCGATGGTTGGCTGGGGGCGTCCTGCATGGTTGTGACCGAAGGCGGTAGCGTGCGGTTCCGAAGTTCCAGGGTGAAATTTGCGAGGAGGACTGGGGCCTTGTTTTTACTGCTTGTATAGCGCTTCTCCATCTCTGCCGGCAAAGAATATAATCGATCTGATTCCTGTACAGACCGTCCGGTGAAGTCCATGTGTACAGGCGCCTCTTGTGCTGTTGAAAATGACTATTCGCTATGGTCAGGTTGTTTTCTTGACAAAACTCTACTAACCTCTGCCCAGCTTCATTTGGCTCGCCAAGACCGAGCTTGCCTATAATTCCGGATATTTCTTCACTCCCGACCTCAGCATTCCAGTCTCCTATGAGAAAAACGACGTCTGATGATGGGGTGCGGTCTAAAAGGCATTGTAGGTCCGCATAAAATCTCTCAACGTCAGCTTCTTCAGCAGTAGTGGTCGGTGCATGGACTTGGATAACTGTTATGTTGAAAGGGTGACCTTGGATCCGAAGTGAAATCATTCGGTCGTTTTTGGGGTTGTACCCTAGCATTGCTTTGCCCATTCTTCTGTTTACTATGAGAGCGACCCCATTCCTTCTCTTGGATTCGTGCCCACAATAAAAGACACAATGGTCGCCGGAGTTAAATTCTCCCATTCCGGTCCACTTGCTCGCTGATACCCAAGATATCAATGTTCAATCTGTTCATTTCTCGCTTGACGACATCCAGTTTACCTTGCGTCATAGATCTTACATTCCATGTTGCTATGTGATATATCTCCTTGCAACATCGGACTTCCCGGTCGCTTACCGACACATCCACAACTGAGCGTCCTTTTGGCTTTAGCCCAGCCGCTTCATTCGTCCTGGAGCTACTAGGAATCGCCCTTTGTTCATCCCCAGTAACATATGTGGGACGCCTTCCAACCTGGGGGGCTCATTTTCCGGCGCCATATCATTAATGGTATTATAACTGGCCATAGGGTTTTCTTGGCAGGAAATACTGGAATGGGTTGCCATTACCTTCTCCAGTGAATCACATTTTGTCAGAACTCTCTGCCGTGACCTGTCTATCTTGGGTGGCCCTACACAGCAGAGCTCACGACTTCATCGAGTTTCGCAAGCCCCTCCATCACGACAAGGCAGTGATCCATGAAGGGCTATTACACAGCATAATTGGCAGTGTGCGCCCTTGACAGGTACCGGCAGTGGCTTGCTCGGTGCGCCCAGTTGCTGGTTGCACGATCCTGGTATTCAGTATTATCATCACACTGTGATGGGGATGGCCGCTGTCCCCTGCCACAAAATATTTGGAACACGTATGATTGCAGAAAACGATCCTTTTAAGCAAATGTATGTGTACATGACACATACATTACTGCGGCTGCTTTTCGGTGGAGGTGAGAAGCAAGACGCCCGTGTGCTGTGCGATGCCACTGCACGTTAAAGAACCCTAGGTGGTCGAAATTTCTGGAGTCCTCCACTGCGCGGCGTCTCTCATAGCCTGAGTCGCTTTGGGACATTAAACCCCACAAGCCAAACCAAACCTAAAATAAGAGAGGCTGTCAGTAATTTTGCTTTCTTTTTTCATCGTGAAGAGGCGCCCTAATCTCGTGAACATTGAAGTGAATGCATAGTGTTAGCTGAAACCAGGCAGCTACCCTTCACATGTGACACAAGCGCAGGCCAATGTTAAATGCAACAAAGCATCATGGGTCAGGTACAGTCCAGCAATGGCTATATGAAAACACTTATGCGTCTACCATAGAACCAGGCAGCTCTTTTCAGTGCATGATAATGTGCAGTACAACGTGGTTCTTTATAATGAAGCCAGGTTTATTGCCAGGATGTCAGGAAAGGTGACGATGGCGAACAGAACATTGCCTTCACCTTCTATTCTGTACTGGGGAAAGGAAGGACCATAGAAGTAGAATGGAGGGCAATGCAGTACTGCTGTGAGCCAAGGCACTTGCTTTGTTTGCATCATACCGCAAGTAATTGAACTAGCACTTTAGCACAATGCTTGTACATGTGTCTTGAAGCCAAGCATCTCAGATGGTCATGTACATAGTGTCTTCAGATACAACTAAGTGGCACCAATAATGAGCTCAAAGAGAACAAAAAAGGCTAAACCTAAGGGCACTACAAATAATATAAATGTTATTCTACTGACGTCTATTCTGTCAAGGCCTAGAAGACTTTTACTAAGAAAAGTAGGGCAACACCCGAAATCGGCGCCCGCTTTTTGCAGTCGGTCTGTAGCGACGGAGCCAGGAACAAGACTGGAGAACCACAAGCAAGCATAAGGATATAATAAGAAAGAAAAAGGCGAGAGATATTCAAGGCTGATGTGGCCCACAGCACAGTATATTTTGAAGGAAGGAATGAAGACAGCAGCAATAACCTGGCAGCGGTACTACTGGGACAGAAGTCTTGGCAATCGGACAATAGTGCCACACACTTGTTACTCACACAGTTAACGATCAGTTCAGGGAGAACCTGTATTGAGAGGCTAGAACTTGAACAAATGGCAGCCCAGCGTTCACTACAGCGATCACGCTGTAAAACACCGGTGATCTGAGCATTGACCTGAACACATAAAGTCCGACGTTTAAGGCATGCCTTAATGATCGTTCACTGCATAGCGCCGCGAAGTTCCTTGCACAGCCACCATGCCATATCACTCTTCAGGTTGTTGCACTCGGGAACCGTACAGAGAATTTGAAAGCATCGAGGTGTGCTCTCTGAAGTGCCTCTTCTCGAGCAGCTCAACCACTTGAGCTAGCCAAGGTGGAGTTAGTAGACCGCTGTTGCTGCTCTTTCCAACAACCACGAATCCATAACTTCTTTTTGAGAGCGATGCGTTTATAACGAAAGGACAGCTCGTGCCCTTGTGCAGCTGTAAATTTGCTTCTTCATTACTAATCCTCTGACTCTGAATGGTTGCACAGCTGAAAAGTAGCGTTATGACATCATTTCAATGCGGTCTGCAATTACAACAAGGTGTCTCAGCTTATTTCATCGCCCAGAGTATCTGTCTGCCAAACTGCGGTGAACAGCCGCCTTTTGCTCCACATCAAATTCAGCGTGTTTTTCTGCTCTCGCCTCAATGTAGCCCCAAATGTGATGCCCAAATTCTGCTGTTTACTGCAATAGCAATGCATCCTTTATGTAATGAGACGTCATTTTGACATCACTGTATAATGTGAATACATGACATATTTCCCACTTCACAACGTCAGCCAATTAGACTTCAGGAACTGCCTCTTCACAGTAAGCAATGCATTTCACCCCATTCGTAATACAAGCACAAGTGCTTTCCTCTCTACCATTTATACTTTTTTACCTCCACAAATATTTCTACTTGCCATCCAGGCAGTATGAATAGCTCTGCTAAAGACCCATTTTCAAGGTCGCATTTTTTTTACATCATCGCAAAAAGCCATTTTGACAGCTCACAATTTCGCGCCACCTACTTGAAACATGTGACTATTCCAACCAATGTAGCGCTAAACGACATCTATCATGTTGAGAATAGAGCCCCAGGTGCCCCAGCTAAATGTGACCAATCATTTGAGAAAGTTGGAGTGTCCTAGCCCAGTGAAATCAATTGTGAGCCACAGTTGAGGGCTGTTGAGGGTTGCGTTGCCGAGTCCACAATATATTCTTTTTCGTTCTACAAAATTAATGAGAAGATAATAATTAGCTAACTTTTTACATTTGGCTTGAGAATCACTGTCAATTCAGAAACTGTAGGTCATCTTGAACAACAGCTGGCTGTAGTCTTTGCATTGGGGTATCATTTATGCTGCTTTATTTACCAGCCTTAAAAGAAATCTGTCATAAAAGCAGCTGCTAGTATGTATCGCTCCTGAATTTCACACACCAATCCTCATTGGGGAGAATGTTGTAGAGAAGTTCAGATATTGTTTCCTGAGGCTCATTTTGGGATGCTCATGCAACCACTGTCACATGGAAGCTTTTTTATTATGCAAGTTATTTAAGTAAAAAATGACACAAAGTACTTTGTGTCACTGGTAAATAAGCCTTGTAAAAAAATTTAACAAGATACTGTGGCCTAGGTCACATGGCTCTTAACAGCCCTCTGTTGGTTTCACTGAGCTAGGGTGCTTGTTGTTTAAACATTGAAGGGGAGTATAGCTGCCAATCGTTGAAGCGTCGGAAGGAGTATGATTGCTTTCCTTGTTATACAGAGATGCTGCCCAAGCAATCCTAACCTCACTCGTTGCCGTAAAAGTACTTTAATTTGATTTTAACTCTTTGACTGTTTTTGCCGTACAGGTACTACGGCCGTATTCCGTCCTGCGGTGCCCCAGTTCAGGTGCTTCAGTTCATTTCTATAGCAGATACCGGGGCAGGCAAAAATCTTTTCCTTCCTTTATTATTATTTTATTTTATCCAATAGAACCACTTACTGCTACTACTTTTTTTGTATGAGTACTACGCTAAACGCATAGTGTTTAAAAAGAAATGTGACACTGGGCGTGAATTTTTTTCGTAAAAGGGTTAAATATGTATTAACCAGGCAAAGAATCCGTTTTTAAAAACCCATCAGCAAGTGACACCTCTGTGACGAAAACATGTACACAGACAAACAACATGACGTCATCAAACAACTGTGACATTGAGTCAGCAGAGTAAAGAGCAGTGACTGGTCTGGTCTCTCCATGGTCTCTCCACTTTTGTGCATGACTGTACATCTCATTTAATTCATATGTGCGATCCAAATTGTGGATCAGCTGCAGTGCATTGTTGCGGGGTGTTCTATGGAGAACGGGGTGCCGTTTACCGCAAGTAATGTCATTTAAAGACAGCGACTGGAAATGACACTGTGCTCTGTATTAATTGTACCACTGTTTGATAGTAGCACTGAAGTAACTATGTGTAGCGCAAAAACATTACTACTATAGCAATTCATTTATTTCAGCATATATATAATAGGAACTCCTGAGTACAGATCTTATATGGAACTCAAAATGGTGCATTCTATCTAATGACTGCATGTGTTGTGTGCATGTTAATTGGGCTAAATGATATCGCTGTTAACTGGGGGACTCATGTTGGTTAGAAGTTTCCAAAACGGTTTCTTGTACGGAAGCCCTCCAATGAATGCATTAATTCATCCTAAATTACAGTGTGCCTTGCTCAGAACAGCTGTTACAGTCCATGGGATGGTAATGGTGTCTGTGACAAGACTGATCAGCCTGCTCAAGAAAACGGTGTGACACCAATGACAACAGTGACTCATTCTATTTTAGTGCTTTCAGGCATTGTACATCCCCCATTGTTCTGAACCCCAAGGCATACTGCTAAAACTTGTTGCATAGGGCGCTCAGCTCCTATAGGGCAGGGGATCTGGGTTTGTTCCTGGCCAAATGCAGTGCGAACCTGTGTGTATGATATCAGTGCACATGAAAGAACCTTAGTTGGTTGAAATTATTCGAAGCCCTTCACTGCGGCATGTCCCTCATAGCTTGAGTCGCTATAGGGCAATAATTAAACCCCATAATCAGGCCAACTCGTTACCAGCTTTATGGGTATGTCACCGGAAGGTCTACTGTGGACACCTTCAGTAGGGACATTCTGCATCCAGAGTACTGCACCCAAACAGCAGAGCCTAACTTAAAAAATATTGAAGAAAATTCACTCTTGAGAGGCCCCTATCAGAAAACAAGTCAGTAAAGCTTATGTACTGTGGAAATCCTACTATACATTGTCATTCTGCTAGCATGTTAGCACTCATGGGACAAGAATGCGCAGCTGGTAGTTACAAGTTGTCGAATATTGTATAACGTTGGTATTGTTGGCGTAAAATTTGTTCAGGCAGGAAGGCAAGTGCAGTTATACATTGTGCCTGATCACATTTGTATACCATGTGCTTTTTTGTTATATGGTGTACAGCTCTAGCAGTGCAGGCCAGAGCAGGTGGAAGCACACTGATTGAGTGTTTTATTCGGCCAGGTTTCACCGAAGGGGGCTTTTCAAAAAGGGTGCAAGTTAGAGAATTTTTGGGCCCTGCTCTGCCACACTATCAATGTGTGTGGCTGCTCAAGTTAGTGATGAAGCATACTGAACCAAGAGTGCAGGACAAATCGCAAAGGTAGGAAGACTGCTATCAACCAAGTGCATATGTTTCTTGAGCATGATTAAATGCATGTGAAATAAGCAAACACACAAATAAAACAAAACGAAGACCAAGAGCAAAACAGAGACCTATTTTTTATGTATAAACCTGGGCAATGTTCTGGTGAAAGAAAGGAATTGAAGGTTTGGTAATGCAAAATGCCCTTTGCATAGCCCTCAACGGCGACCTGTTTCAACAATGTGATGTACGCCGAGGCACTGCTTCAATCCATGGACATATAAAATTTCCTAGGTATGCATTATTACATATGAAGACTGATGTGGTATCATGCATTAACAAATCTTTGGTTTCTTTGTCGTGCCACGAGATTGATTATCTTTATTCATGATTGGGGCAAGTGTCTGGTGTCTTACTTGCAGTAATCATCAATTTTTTTTTCTGAATTTCTTCTTTGATATGCATTTAATGTGGTCACATGGTAAATGGCTTTGGTTAGTATCATTTGGCACCAGGTGCATTGCCTCAGATGCTATGGCTAAGGGAGTGACTTTGTTTAGCCTTTGCCTAACCTTGACTGGCTGACAAGCAGGAATGTGTGCAGAACCGTTAACATGTCAGGATTGGCTGCGTGTTATTCTCTCGACTTGTTTTATTTCTATCTGTGTTGTGTGCACATTGCAACGGTAGTCTTTAGCATGAGCAGGATTTGCGATGCAGTATTGCTGATGTTCACAGTGCTTAGCCAGAATTTAAAGCACATAGGAAAGTGAAGGAAGAAAGCTGTCCATCGGCAGTGCGGTGGATGCATCTCATGTCCTTATCAACAATCTGATACTCTTCATCAAGGGCTTGCAAAAAAGTTTCATCAAAGTCTTGAGAGCTGCAATATTATTGTAAAGTGGTGTGAAATTATTAAAGGCTTAAATGTAAAAAAAAAGGCTCACTGGCCCGTATGATGGGATACCTTGGCATATCCAGTTTTGCACATCTTCTGTTGGTAGTGCAGTACTAGATTTAATTTCATTAAAGACCCTAAAAGAGATAGTAAAATTAAAAAATACATATCCACAGTTACAGGAAAGCTTTTACGTCTGCAACAAAGTGATGTGAGCAAGTGATTATAGACACATTGTTTGGAATGCCGTTCCAGTCTGCATACAGATATCGCACAATGTTGGTGAGGAGCATGGCTGGAACCTTACTTTCTTAAGTTTGTTTGGCTTTTGCTGTTTGCTTACAATATAAACTAGATGGAGATAGCACCCAAATATACCTAGACTTCCAGATTTGTTATAAGGTGGAAATCTCTGTATGTTGCCTTTCTTCTCTCTTTCATCTTAGCCTTTTGCACTACCTCTGCCATGATTCCAGACTTGGTTCAAGGGCTGGCATTGAAACTTTGTCTGGATCACTGCAGCTGATGCTTCACTGCATGGCCAACCCTCGTGCTGAGATAGCGGTGAAGAAGATGGAACAGTAAAGGGCTAGTCCTCCTGACTTGTTCCTGTCGGCTGAAGAAAGCTAGTCATAGGGCACTTGTCCTCCAGTTCCAGCTCATGGCAGGTGCTAACACTGGGCTGTTAAGGAAGGAGCTGCCAAAGGCTCAACAGCTTGATACTTGCAGAACACGCCTCAGTAGTCTGCCCAGTAGCTGCATGTTTAGAGGTCAGCTGGTACCAGGTAGCTTACAGTACTGGTGGATTTGGGCATATGGTATGCTGCAACTTCATTATGAGGCATGCTTTATTTAGAGATTTCAGGCACGCAATGAAGCAGGTGCTCAAGACCTTACTTTATGGGATAATTCTCTATGGTGTACATATTTCTCGATCAGCAGTTGACTTTAAAAATACTGCTACCAGTTATGTGTCACAAATTCGACCAGTTGTATGCTTGTGAAACATTAGGCTCATATCTTTCAATGTTCTGACTGTTGCCTCGGAATAATTGATGATGAATCCTGTATGATAGGTACCATGGAGTCATCATAAATTATTACATTATTAGTATGTATCTGTACTAATAATGTTTTGAATGACTGCGCCTCAACCTTGCGAACATAGCCTGAATTGGTGTATCTCTAGGAATCTCTTGTATCTCTAGCTCTAGGAAGAGCTAGAGCACAGGACCTCCTTTGTTTGTTCTAATTGCTCTGTTTCCTTTGCATACAGTATATGCATATAACATGAATGGCATATTTGTGAGGGCGTTATGATAATCATGTATAATTAGACAACTTGTCTGACTATCCACACCTGAGAATAGACTTTTTTTGCAACGAATTTAAATCCTTAGAATCACAAACCACTGGTTAAAAATACACTATTTTTGCTAAGCATCTTTCACAGGTGTCACACATCTCAAAATAACAGCTTGAGGGGCAAGTTGGTGCTGCATAGTACCCAGAAATGTGGCGCAACAAACACAGTCACATGAGAAGATACACAACACAGGCGCACACTACCAACTGTAATATGGATCTGAACACACACTTCCTCTTCACCACTCATCCTCTCTACACCCAAGTACATCTTTTTCACACACCTCTTCTTTGCCAAGGAGATAGTAGCACTTTCTTCCCCGCAGAACATAAACATCGTCCAAGCATGACAGTCACCAATTCTACACTCAAGTATATCTCCACACCCCTCTTTGCCCAGCAGCTAATACCACAGTCGTCCCAGTGTAACACAACCATCATCCAAGCAGGACAGTCACAAAGTCCACCACATAGTCACACACTAGCAAGCAACCACCACACCTGTGCAGTAAGACAAGTCCATCCAAAACACTTCACTTGTGAAGACCCTATGTAAAGAAAAAACTGTAACCTGCCCACATGTCTACCAAGCAGTGAAGCGCATGAGAATAAGAAGTACATGTACTTGAGGGAAAGAAAGATCAATAAACAAACATGGCCACAATACACGAGAGGTGTCTAAGAATAACTTTAGGGCCGATAATAAACTCAATTCTTTCCTTTACTCTAGAAGATTTCTCAATGAAAGTAAATTCTTTCCTGCGTAAACACAGCGAGGCTTCGCTAACACAGTCTTCTTTCTTCTGTATCCAGAACGCCTCTAAAATTTCGCGGGCCATCTTGTCCAGACTCTTCCCTAAAATATTAAGCCTGCTAAACAATGGCTCACACTTGCACTTCTGACAGTGCAGGGATAAATTTGACCCCTTCCCATTTTCTATGGACTTCTCATGTTCCCTTATTCTATCATTGATACATCTTCCAGTCTGCCCATATATACTTTACCGCATGTCAGTGGAATCTCATAAATCACTCCCACCATACATCCAATAAAACTCTTTACATGCTTCTTATCGCATTGTGCTTTCTTTCTCCTCCCTATTAATGCACACAAACCACCCAGTTTTTTTGGCGCAGAAAACACAACTGGCACCTCATACCCACCTGCCACCTTTTTCAGGCAGTGCGCCACTCTATGAATATAAGGTATTACTTGTGGGCGTTTATTTCTCAACTTATCTACAGTCCTTCTTTTCCCTTTCATTTTCTGAAGCAGAGTCTCTGCTATCCCGCAAGTAATCGTAACCGGAAAACTGGCCACCTGAAGCTTTGTATGGTTATTGAAGCTATCCTCAGCCATACGTTCACATGATTTTAACAGGGCTGACTCCAAACAAAGGGAAGCAATCGCTCTTTTAACAGTCTTTGAATGGGCTGAACCATATGGAAGTAGCTCTTTTTTAGCCCTGGGAAAATACTTCCAACTCACTTCCCCATCACAAATTTTTATATTTAAATCTGGAAACTGCAACTTGTTGTCTACAGGTAGTTCATGGGTAAAAGTAAGTCCTTTTCCTTGTATCGTAAAAATAGAAAGGACGCGTTCCACACTTTGAATCACTGCAGAGCCCTTATCCAAAATGACTAAGAAATCATCAACATACCTAAATATTTTAAAACCTGAACCATTAAGGGATGCATAAATTGCTCTGTCAACAGAAGATAAAAAGATGTTACATAGGACTAGGGCAACGCATGACCCTATACAAATGCCCCTTCTCTGCGCATACATATCTGTCCCAAACGGCACAACAGTAGAGTTAAGGTAAAACTCGAGTAGGGAAAGAAAATTGTCAACATTGACACCAGCAGAGTTCTGAAAGTCTAATGCCATTACGTTCAATACATTCCCGCACCGATTCAAACAATTCTAAATGCGGCACCGAATAGAACAAATCCTCTACATCAATAGAAAAAAGTACCCAAGATTGGTTTGATCTTTTAAAAAATTAATCACTTCAAAAGAATTCTTTTTAGCAAAGGGATCATCAAACTCCAAACCTTTTAAATCTTTAAGAAGATACCGGCTGATCTGCTGTTGCCACGCATCACGTTCACTCACAATACATCTGAAAGGCGAGTCCGGTTTATGAGTCTTAACAGTTAAAAACACATCCAAGCAAGCCTTCTTGCAATCACTGTTCCCCTTTGTCAACCTGGTTATAGCTGCATATCATTACTTAACGCAATAGCTTTTGTTCTGCTAACTTTCTTCTTCACTTTAACAAAATTTTTCTCAATTGCAACTGTCGCCTTCTCTTCAAAGAGTCCAGCCGGTAGCACAGTAAAACCCCCTTCTTTGTTCGTTTGAAGCGATCGAAGATTATTCCTTTCAAAAAACGTCACCACTTCTGCAGTACATTCCTTCGGTACCAGGTCCTTCTTCCAAGACGTCCTCAGGATACCATCAAGCCCATCCAGTAAGCATCGGTCCCGATCTTCTAACGTCGTGCCTGGGCAAGCTGTACGAGAAAGTGATCGCGAAAAGAATCCAGTCGCACCTGGAAAACGAACAATGGTACCCGGACAGCATGTACGGGTTCAGAGCCAACCTCTCTACGCAAGACGTGCTGCTCCAACTCAAGGAGGAAGTGCTCGAGGCGATGCCGAAGGCGGGCGAAAACGTCGTCATGGCCCTCGACATAAAGGGGGCTTTCGACAACGTAAGCCACGCGGCCATCATGGAAGGCATCAACAACACCAACTGCGGGAGGAGAACGCACGATTACGTCAGAGCTTTCCTGAGCGACAGAACGGCGACCGTGGGGCTGGGCGAGCTGAGAAGCGACGTCTTCCCCACGCCGTGCAAAGGCACACCCCAAGGATCCGTCATATCGCCCGTCCTCTTCAACGTGGCAATGATTGGACTTGCAAGACGGCTCAAGGAGATCCAGGGCATCCAACACGCGATGTACGCCGATGACATCACGATATGGGTCACCCAAGGATCACTCGGGGAGAAGCAAGAAAAACTACAGGAGGCGGCAACTTGCGTAGAAACTTACACCAGAGAGAGGGGCCTAAGATGCTCGACGGAGAAGTCGGAACTCCTCAGGGTCGGCAAGCATCCCACCCAAGCGACACTGGAGGTCGTTCTCGAGGGACAGAACATCCCGGAAAAGAACATGATAAAGATCCTGGGCATGTGGTTGCAAGGAAGCCGGAAATGCAGCCACACCATCAGCCTGCTGAGTAAGGCGGCAGAGCAGGTGGGCCGTATGATCAACAGAGTCTCCCAAAAGAGATATGGAATGAGAGAAGAAGACACTCTCAAGCTAGTTAACATAATTGTCAGCCGAGTCACGTACGATCCCTGCCGTACCACGCGACGACCAAGGCGGAAAGAGAGCAAGCCGACATCATTCTCAGGAAGGCGTACAGGACTGCTCTGCACCTACCCAAGCACACGTCGAACGAAAAGTTGCTCCAGCTAGGCATCAGCAACACCTTCAGCGAGCTCGCCGAAGCTCTGCTGGGAACGCAAATCACGAGACTCAGAAGCACCCCCACGGGACGAGCGCTCCTAAGAAGGTTGGGTCGGGACACGAGCGGACTGGTAGACAGATACGCGGACGTACCGACCACCTTAGGAAAACCATTAGGCTGTGGCTAAAGGTACGTCCGACGGACCCGATCAATGGTCTTAAAGGTACGTCCGACGGACCCGGTGCGTTTTTCTTCGGGATCCGTCCGACGGATCCGGGAAATATTTTTCAGAGGTACGGCGGACGGACCCGATCGGTAGGGATCTTCCGACGGACCCAACGCATTTTTCTCCGATATGGGCCTTGGGATCCGTCGGGAAAGCCGGACGGATCCGAGATCCCCAGATGTGGTTGTAGCAACAACATGGTAGCCATATGTAGCCAAATCGGAGTTGGTATGAGGTGTGTACGTGCGAGGTGCAAGAAGTATGTACTACATACTGCATGCGTGAAATGTGAAATTACAAAGAATAGTACAGTGGCAAGAATAGTGCCTAGAATGGGTGATATACTACGTGATGGCATGATGATAGGTTTACGTGAGTTGGACCGCGGCAGGGTGGCAAGCACGACCAGAGCGCAAGCGCATGTAATCGCGGTGTTGACGGCCAGCCCGCGGCCCGCACGCCCGCTCATTTGGTCCTCGTTATTATGTGGATTAACGTCTTCGACGGTCGTTAAGTAATTATGTAGTTTTGATTCTTCAAAGTTTCCTCACTTCCATCTGTGATGAGATGCGTCACGTAACGCATCGCTTTCTGCTCGCATTGAGGTTTGGTGCTGCAAGTTCTACGTAGTACAAGCGGCGCTGAAAAAGCTGGGCACCGCCGGCGTGTCTCTAGCCCAAGCATCGCGTCATTCGTGTTTGTTGTACAACTGGAGGTGTGGTTTGTGCTTACCGTGAGATGCTGTGATTACGGATTACGTCCTACTAGACTGCTGTGTGAGACTACGAAGAGTGCTGTGATGAATGCGCCGATGTCCGGACGGACATCAGTGTGTCCGTTTATGATCGGCGATGTTGCACGTGCATGTCAGTGTTTATTAGGTGCAGTGGTAATTTATTTACACGCGCTGTGCAACAATCAGACGAAAATAAGTCATCGACAATTTGTTAGCCTGTACTACAGAGTTCAAAACTCGGAAAATGGGAATGCACATGATGCAGTTTTCGCATGTTGGAGTGGACCGAAAAATAAGTCCCAGCCCACACCGCCGGGATGCGCATTACTACAGGTGAAATGGTTCAGGTTTCTGTAAAATAGCTGCCTGGCACAGCACCTTTCTAAATGTTCAGGCTTTGTACTATTGTTGAAGGTCACTTTATCATTAATAAAGGAACGAATATGCTTTATGTGTTAATGACTAGTGCTTTTTCAACATATTATGTTCATTTTTTTTTTTCGTTTTTCCTTAGTTTCCTTTGTTTTTCATGCTAGACAAACACAAATAGTACACTTTTAAACTTGTCAGTCCAAAGCTGAACATGAATATCTGCCATGCATGTGACAGCTTTAATGCTAGAAAGGTTGACGTGTATAGCATGCACGTAGACGCTGCGACATCTTAGTGGCACGTTCCGCTACTTGCCCCAAGGTCGTGATGTTTAATACCAGTGATGGCAGTCGCACTTTGGTGCAGGTGAAATGCAAATGCTTCTTGTTGGTTTGCGCTAACACATTGAACGACAGAAAAGACAAACACCACGGAGCGCGACTGGTCTTTTCTGTCGTTCAATGTGTTAGCACGGTGAAACCAACATGAATAACCAACTAGGCCCAATTCTCGCCATTTTAGCAAATGCTTCTGTTTTCTGCAAGATGTCAATGCAAAGTACAAAGCCCGGGCAGTCAAATTAGTCTGGAGCTCTCCACTACGGTATTCTTCATAGCTACATATGTCACTTTAGGATGTGAAACCCTACATGCCACAGGTAGGCTGCATTGTTTTTTAGATTTTGTAACCTCTCATCTATGTTTTGCAACATTTGGCTAATTTTAGTTCCCAAACAGTTGCTAAAGATGAAACCGAAGCAGTTCTTGGCATGGTTTGCTGCTTAGATTAATTTGCTAATTGCAGTTCTTTGAAACTTGCATCAATGCTGGACAGTTCAGATAGCAAGTAGTTGAATTACAGAAATGATGTGGATCATGCAATTCAGTTCTGACAAGTGGAAAGTAACGGTCCCCTCCTTGCATGCATAGGTGCCTTTAGACAAATACATACTCGGGTGTGTGATTGTGACGCATATCAAGGGTCAACAGAAGGCCATGTGGAGCCAGTGTGATATTCTTCATGAAGGCTAAAGTAAAATTGTACAACAGCTGCTGTACCATGCAGAAAAAAATTGATCATTTAGTGTATGATTAACTGACTATGAATAGCATCTTACTCAGAGTATGATGTGATATATATCTGGTTTAACATACCAAAATAACTACGGCTATGAGGAACACAATAGTTGAGGGCTCCGGTATAATTTCGACCATCCGGGGTCCTTTTACATTCACTGACACCTCACGGTGCATGACGGCCTATTGTTTCGCCTCTATTGAAATGCCCCTGCTGTGGCTGGAACCAAATCTGCATCTTTGGGTTCAGCAGCCAAGCACTCTAACTACTGAGCCAGCACAACGGGGCCAAGTATCAAAATTTATGCCATTACATTTCTTTCTAGCCTGTGGTTTTCTTCACAGAACTAATGTATACAAGGAAAAGTAAACAGCAAGAAAACACTAGTTTTATTGCACATTATATTCACATTTCAGCAAACATTCTCTAGGAAAAAATTTCTCATAATGTTTTCATGGAAACCATGAACAAAACAAAACAATGCACTTACTTCACTCGAATTATTAATGGGCAAGGTTGTATCTATGCTACTACACTGCACTTATCACAAAACCACAAGCCCCATCTGCTTTGGCCAATCACTTGATGAAACTAACGGAGACAGATGTCGCACACCACAGACTGGTCGTCTCGCAACATATCTCTGCATATGTTGCATTTCAATTTCATGCCTTTCCACTTAGTTTCAACTGTTGCCAGCATTACTAGTCACCCATCTTTTCTGAAATTCCTTTTTACGCTGTTGGGATCAGCATCCTTGTTAACGATGGTCTCTGGCACTTTGGATGCTATCATTTTCACATCTTCCTCATCTGGAAGAACGAAGGAAATGACAAGCTTTGAGCAGACAAAAAATTAGGGAGATGCCTAATCTCCACCTGTAAGGGTATGGTGTGCCAGCGTTAATGGTTCTTGTCTGCAGATCCTACTGTGGATTCTCGTTAATTTACATGCCCTTTGCTACAAGCATTATTACTAATTCCTTAATTCATGTCTCTGTTATCTCAGATATACTCATTAGCATACGGTCGTAGGCTGCCCTGTTAGGTGATAGACAACCTGGCATAGACCTCTGTAAGCCTCAACCTTTCTTAATTGGAGCTGAAACGTTGAAGCTGAAATATTTCAAATATAACTTTGTAAGCTTGGCTTAACAGCTCCTGCCATGTCGTGTGGCCTCGTGACATTTGGCTCGTGGCACTTTTGGCTTGTGCACAGGGGTCATCTGTTAAATACTGGTTAACATGCATGAAAAATACATTTTCGCACAAACTGGTGGCAAATGGTCAAGTGGTGCACTGCAGATTCTGAAATGTATACCTATATTCATGCAAGGATCGCATCATCACATAACATGGTCAAGAGTTCTATCAGTACCTGTAGTTACATAGCATTTCAATGCCCATTAAAGGACCACCTCAGACAATGGTTGTTGTTATCTCAAGACCTGTTCTAACAGCATACTGACGCCATTCCACTGAGCGATGGACATGTATATGCATACCCTAGATAGCTCATGATTGTGGATCTCATTTATTTCTATGACTTCCAAGGAGTTCCTGTCGTCAGAAACTTTATGAAATCGGGACAGTAGTCTTGAAAGGTGATGAAAAGAAATAACCAGGTTACCTTGACGCAATGCTAAATTACAGAGGGTGAATATGCTGCATGAAGATACCAAGAAGCTTGTACAAAGAAAAGTGAGAGTGAAATGGCAGGATTTTTGAAACATTGAAATAAACTACAAACTATACTTGTCAAACCTGTCATTAAGGAATGGAAATCATGCAGTAATCAAAAACACAATATGGAGGACATTTTAGGTCATCTTCACAAAACACATACCCAAACCTCACACACAGCTTCATATTTATGAAAGAGGACAAACCAATATGCAAGGAGTGTGGAGATGAACTAACAATAAACCATATCTTACACGTGCGCCAGAGTCGAGAAAAGAGGAAACATTTTTTTACAATTTGCAACAGATCCCTTTCCATCCCAGCATGATCCTAGGAGAGACGTGCAAATTTCCTGCATTTTTGGTTTCCTAAAATGTTCCTAAACAAGCTACATCCTAAAGAACATATGTCATTACACACAAAATAAATACATTAAACCTTGTTCTTGGTGCATGGCAGCATTAGTGGCTTATGCACCATAAAAATCAACACAATGCTGTAAGGTATACCTTGGTTAGCTATGTTATATGAGACAAGCTTTCGGCCTGGTGTGGTCCTTATTCACGTGACAGCGCTGTCATGAGGGTCTATGTCGTAGCGATCGGAAAGTGACCTATTCCAATAATTTTACAAACTGAAGGTGATTATACAGATTTCTAAAGACTGGAGTGCTCAACTGTTTTATCAACGTCCGCCTGCTTTGACAGCTTGGAGTGAAACTGTTGAAGAGAATACATTTTTGAACATTTAACGCGTTTCTGAAGGCGTTGCTTTCAATTACGGGGCCAACAAAAAGCAGGTGAATGTCAAACGCCGCCTAGGTAGGCTTTCTAGCAAGACAGCGGTGTAGCGTGGAAAATCGCTCCGCCGATCCATCGCTGGCGCCGCTGACTTGAAAGGCGAACTGTTCAAACTTATATAGCTACTGACCACACCTGAAACACTGAATTGCGCATGATCAAGGCAGAATTTATCTAACACTGAGCACTGGTAGCTATCGATTTCACGCCCAATATTGTGAAAATCTGTCCTCTCTTCGATCATTGATACGCCCACGGTTGAACATTTATGCGCCTCGGGGTAGGCCAGCCGTGGGAACATGGATGCGTGGTTGTAGCAACGATCACTTGCATGGCACACTCTGCAAAATTCCAAGAGTCAGCTTCTTCAACGAAATGTGCAGCGCACATTTTCTACCGCGTACCTAAGTCCGGCGATGCATGCATATCCATCCCGATCGTTTCAAAGCTGCGCGGCCGTTCAGTCGGGTCACGCTAACCTCGAGCATGCGGGGGTTTAAACTACATGTACGCAAACTTCAACGACAAGAAAAAGATGCAGCCTAAGCACTTTAGTCTAATCTTCCCCAATATACCAAAGAACATTGCTGTTCACATGGAATTCGGATCATTCACGCTTCCGGCTTTCCGGTTGTGCACTCTTGCGGTGCGGTGCAGTAGGTCTTCGCCTCGACGAGTCGATGTGCAGGCCTCTAGTAGATTCGGCATGTCTTCTGTCACGGCTCTGAGGTAGAATTTAAACGAAGAATTTAGCTAAAAACATCCTGTTTCCTCGGTCTGCATGTGAGGAACGAGCATAATGCCATTTCACATACATACCTACATACTTTGGACTGCCGAATGTTCAGTTGCACGGCGAGGTGTGTGTGTGTTGTGCCGGCGCTAGATCTTCGGAGGTCGATGCAGGACCTAAGACAGCGTAAATGCTAGGAATAGCTCGCTCGCATTACGGGCAGATCGAGGTGATAGTTTAGTGCGAAGCGAAAGCTGCTCGTGAATGTGCGTATCTCGATGCCAGCTGGTGGAGCTGGTGCAGTACGTAGCATATCGCCTGCGGCTATGTGCTTGACAGCGATGTTTGCCGTACACAACCCTAAGTGAAGACCGTGATCTATGTTAGAACGGATGCACTCTTCGTAGCACCTCATCGACAGTCGCGGCTAGCTGATATCATAGAGGATGAGATCCATTCACGCGTAGCAAGCGGAATGTGGCCGCGTTCGACGTGCATATAGCCATGAGCCTGTATATCGACGTCCGCCGTATCTTTACGAGAATCGAATGGATACGTCGGACGTACCTTTAGACACTTCGAAACCATTAACGTGGGACCATTGCCGAAAAACATGGACCCCAATCTTCACGAAAACAGACGAAAAGCGAGGGCCGAGTACGTTGAGAGAACGCTAGCCCAGTTAGACCACCGTATACACGGACGCTGCCGTATATCCGCGCGAGAGAGAACGCGTAGCCGCGACGGTAGTGGTAAACAAGGAAGGAAACATGATCACGTGTGCCACGGCAAAGGTCGCCGGCACAGCGGAGGCCGAAGAAATTGCCGTCGCGCTGGCGGCAGCAAAAGGCTACAGAACGGGCCGATCTCGATCAACATACTGACGGACTCGAAGGAGACGTGCAGGAACTACACGAGGGGCAGGATCAGCAGAACAGCCCTTAAAATACTCAGCGGGGCAACCTCCGCCGAGGAGAAACCCAGGCATAACCTAATCTGGATCCCGGGCCACACGGGCATAGGGGGGAACGAAAGAGCAGACAACCTAGCTCGAGGTTACGCATTCCGAGCAGGGCAGTCAAATGCTCCGGAGCTCCGCCTACAGGCTTGCGAGGGGGGATACGCAGAGATCTTGCACTTGCATAGGGGAGCTAGAATTAGATATCCACCACCACACAAAGCCCTAACAAAGGAGAAAGCGACCGGCTGGCGCAGATTACAGACCAACTCCTTTCCTAACCTACACATACTTAATAAAATGTTCCCGACACAATACAGAGCCACCTGCCCTTGGTTCGATGCCACACCTACACTTTATCACATCACGTGGGAATGCGAACGCAACAAAGCATTCCACAAACACGAAGACCCGAGTGCGGAGCAATGGGAGAGTCGGCTCACCAGCGGCGAGCTCGTGACCCAAAGGGCCTTAGTGCAGCACGCGACTGATGCAGCACGACTCAGTGGAGCCTTGGAATAGGGGCCCACCCTTGCTGACGAGAAGTCTCAAGTCGCCAGCGCCAGAGAAGACGACGGAGACTTCACAACCGCGAAACCCTTAAAATATTCAATAAAGTTTTCACTCACTCACTCACTAGCTTTATCTGCTATCTTTCTGTTCAAGGACAGAAGCTCACAAGCTGGAATCTTGGGCGGTACACTATATTTCGCGCCCTTCTTTAGGGTATCGGCAACTTTTTCTGGAATAGAGATATCCCCCAAAACAACCAGCTGTCTAGGCTTTGCATTATGCTTTTCCATTTTTCTTGGCAACAAAGCCACATAACGTAGCCACAAAAACTCTGTTGTCTGGGTCACTAGATGCCATGTCTCCTTCAATTTTCTTTCAGCAACCCACACAGGGTGTAATATGCGTAACATATAATACGAATCCAGTCTTTAACCACAGTAGCTTTGACCAGAGTTTACCTGAATATTGTTGCTACTGTAAATTATAAAATACGGTACCGGATAGAACTTTGGGGATGTTTTGTAATGCCTGTTCCCAAGTACACTGAAGCAATTAAGCTTACGCGGCTACTTTGGCGACAGCCATTCCCACCCTTCTACGCACAAGGTCGCTATACTGCATGGTGCCTTTCAATAGCAGTATTAGTAGTAGAAACGGAAAATTCTCTTAGAAAGCAATGCCTAGCATCTATGGGGGCGGCCAAGGAGCGAGAGTGAGCGGCAGGAGCGCGATTTTGCGTCTGAATATCAGAGGCCTTTCAGTCACTCTAGGGACATTGTGTCAAAAAACCATCACTGTTCAAGTGAAGAGAAGCACCACCCGATTTCAGCAGCCGTCTGCAGTTTTAAAGTTACTTCCAATATGAAAGGGAATACATTATCAGCATTCAGCAAACGAATGCCTCATATTAAAACAAGCACATTTTCTCGCATGTTCTTTGTAATCATGCTCTCTTAGTACGCAAATAGCAGACAGTTTTTTTTTTTTTGTGCCTTATGATACCTGTGCATTTGCAGCATTTTGAGATTTATTTGATAATTAAATTTATATAATTCATAAGCATTACATTTCTTGCCAGATGTTCACATTCTTTGCTTTAAATTTGCATAATCTAAAATTATCCACCAAAGAAAACTGCTAGTCCTAGCCCTAACAAGCTTTTCATGTAACTGTGGAATGTGAAGGAGTAGTTTTTTCTATGCAGGGTAGAAGTGCCAATAGTTAGCTCAACGAAATTGATTTTGGCCAATCATTACGCCTATTGTAGAGAGTACAATAGGCACGATCTTTGAAATTTGTGGCTGGGCAGTCATGAAATTATTTCATCTGCAAATCATTCAGTTCAGCTATCAATGTAATGGCAGTTTAGTTAGAGCATAGCCGTGGCCGTATAACGATCCCACTTGTCCTCGGGCAGATGTGGTCCAAAATTGAACACCTTCCAAGACAAGTTAGCAGACAGAGAACAAGCATGCATGGCTTAGGAGGTGATCCTAAGGATACCACTTAAAGGGCTGTTAGTGTTGACCAATGTTACCCAATAACTTTAATTTGTATTTGTTTTAACCCTGTTTAGCAGGCAAAAATGTTCCATTGCAGGAGGTGGGGTTTTAGTGATTTGTATGTCCTGTTGGCTTCTTTGTGGGTGGTGTTTGGTGGTCCTACAATTTTTGCTTAGTACAGTCACTGTTTCTTAAAATGATATTCATTTCTGGAGGAAAACTTCGCTACAAGAGCGTGGTCACTGCAATATCAAGGTGGTGAATATTAGTTGCCCATTACGTCTTGAATTGGTTTTTGCGGCATTTCTAATGCAATAGTCTAATCTGCTTTCAAGCTTTTGGTCTGACATTACTAGAACCTGTGAAGTTTGTGCAGAAGTTTAGGAAAGAATGGCTGAAGGACGATCAAGACTAGGTACTGGAAGTTTCAAATGCAAATTTGTGTAGTTAGAGTCGCCAGTGCCCGTAATGGAAATAGGTACACGTGAAAAAATTGCTGCCTGTCCAACTGTAATAGATACTTTCATCAGCTGGAACAGCCGTGGAAGCTGAGCTTTATTATTGCGTTAGCAATACTGCATCAGGTTTCAGCCCGTCACATCGTCCCGGGAAGGGCCACGTTTGACCTTGAGAGGCCCAAGTTGGCAGCTCCTGCCAGCCCACATATAAAGCCCCGCTTTAACCAAGCCGTATGAACGTGCCTTAGTGGCCTATAGGGGTAATGTGAATGCCAGGGTCCTAGCAGGCTGATTCTGACATAGCCGTCCCATGTGAAATGAGAGACCCAAGTTGGCAGCTTCTGCCAGGACCGTGCTAAAAAAAAAAAAAAAAAAAAGAGAGAGAAAAGAGAAAAAAAAGGAAAAGACTAGAGAAGGAGGTACACTACATGCTGAACCATAAGCGCAGCCATGGAGGTATTACTAACACAATTCAACCCGGTTTAACCAGAGCTAAACCACAGCCAATTTTTTTTAGATGAAGTGAACTATAGTACAAGGATGCTTCCAACCAAAATCCCTTCTTCGAGCAGGCCGAATTTGCTTTCTCCATGCCGATGCTGCTCTGGTAGAACATGACGTATGTTCAGTACCTAAAGATTATGAAATGTAAACAGGGTGAATAGAGACGATGATTCTCATCTAAATTATTCTAGCCGGACTCTGAAGGCGAAGTGTAAATTCTGCATAAACTGCCAACTGCTTGCAAATCTGCAAAAAATTGCAGAGCACCTTATAAAACTGTTGAATCAATCGAATACCTTAAAAAGCAAGCTTTTCATTGCTCAAAAAATTGGGCACTTAAAGTTCAGTATTTGATCTCTGAGATGTGTGGTGCTAGTTAATGCTCAGTGTTGCCCTGCTTTCATGACAGGCCTAACTGCATTAAATGAATAAATTGCATGCTTCCTGAGTAGAATAGTTAGATATCCTAATTGCTACATAGTCTTTGCTAGTGCATATAGCAACACGAAATGCCGACTTGGAGCCGTGTGACAAATGTAGGCTAGAGATTCAGTCCCACAAAGTCATACCATAGCTTAAAAGAGTTGATTGGTCCTATGGGTGGATTGTAGTCTCACTTTTGAAGGTCATATTGGTTGAATAATTTAGTGTATCACTTCAAAGTACGCATCACTTAAAATTTTTGTTGCGACTTCATGTGCAAGCCAGGCTGAATACTCATTTTCTGATGCACATTCACAGGGTTCCTGTATTACTTTGGCGAAACATTCTTGACTAGAAGATAACTATTCTACTGGATCTGCTGTATAAACAAATACTAAATGTGCAAAAATTGCATTTAAGAAGAAAAAGCTTCTTAATTGCAAAGACTATTCATTGGTCAGGTTGTTTCATGAAATACAGATATCCTAGCCACAAAAAGAACTATCCATGGCAAACTATGAAAACTGTAAATGCCTATAGAACGACCATGCTTCAAAGGGCAGTGCATTACCATGGTCATTTAATTTATCGAGGGAAATAAAAGGAAGTTTATTTGTGGGAAATAATTACTGGAATAAAAATGCAGCTGCTTCGATTTTTTGTGCTCGTTGCCCAGTCCATTACTTAAAATGGCTCTACTTCTACTTTGCTGCATTCAGCTTTCGCACAGCAGGTTATGACAAGTAATTTTTCCTTTAAGTTATGTGCTGCATCCTGTATTTTGCTGCTTTTGAATTCAGTGTCATGTGAAATGACCTAATGAAGCACTCAACATTTACACTGTTCCAGTATAAACGTTTTGATTGTATGGCTTCATGCTGGTTTCTTTATTTTTTATCTTCCTGCAGGTCATTCCCTCAGACATATGTCAGCAAATGGTCATCTTGGTTTCCCGTGCCTATTTGAGAGTACCGGTTGGTTCGGTGACTGTGGAGTCCCTTTCTACGGGTAACTGTAGCGAGCCCAAGTGCAGTAAATAACATATTTTAATGCAGTAGCATCAAAGGCCCTGTTATACAGAAAATCTGGTATTGGCATTGTTAGTTCAAAATCACGGGCATGGCTCTGGCTGGTGGTAGTTGGCCGGTGACATGGTCGTGCTCTGATTGGTTGTTGGGTTGTGTGACGTTATGAGGCGACATGACACGGCTGAATTGGCAGGTGCTGCCAACTCGCTTTTGCAGGTCGAAGGAACTAGTTTTCCAAGTTCCTCTGATCCCAAGTTAGGCACGCACCCCCCTTAGACCACACCAGCATGTTCGTATGGCTGATTTAAAATGGGGACTTATGCCTACTTCGGGTGGTCTGTCAAATGATGGCATACCTTCCAACCCTTCTGGTTTGCACAGAAGACTTTCGATGACACGATCATTGCTTTAAATCTTCCAACAAGTGGTTTCTGCCTGCTTAAGAAGGCTGTGTCGGTTTGGACCCATGGCAACGTCCTTGTAGGCAGCAATTTCGGCGGCAGCTAGCAGCGGTGGGCAGTTAAAGGGCGGCCTCTTAGCGCACTTGGCGGGGAAGGGTTATTTCTGTAGCTTTGCCCAAACATGACGCCATCTGATCCTCCTATATTGCGCTCGGCCGCGTGTCTCATGTTACTGAGCTGCGCTATGCTTGTCGATGGCATGATAGCTCTTCTTTCGGAACCATCACGACCAACAACAGTCACAGGCAGAATTGCGTATGAAGGGGCTAATAATGGTTTCACATTAAACTAAAACGGTGCACCGATGACACCGAGAGAAAACGGCAATGGCGCCACGCCGATTAGTTTGCGTCGACCAGCTGCGGATGTGTAGCGAGATCACTCGGTGGCGGCGTGCAGAGGTCTCTAGGACTCACCTTTCGTGCATGCTGTTGCTGCTTGTGTTTTGATTATCACTCATTGGACGCTGTGTCCTGAACGTGCAGCCCCCCACCCCACCTTAGCGCAAATAAAAAATCTTCCGATTTTTGATCTCGCCAAGTTGTCAGATATGCGATGGGATATTTTGCGATTCTGTGCTAATGAGTGTGCATGGGATAATAGGTGCACAAATAAGACTACTGATTAGGCAAGTAGCAGAGTGAATGGATGCGAACGAATAAGAGGGGCTGGCAAATGGAAGCCATTAATCATTAATGCTGTTGCGTCATACCTTCAAAGGCTGAGCTGGAGGCCCCCCCCCTTTTTTTTTGTCTGAAGGGTCACAGGAGGCATACAAAAGCAGTGACGTAATAGCTGCGTGTTCATTTGCATGATAGCCACCGATCGACTGCTGAAACTGATGACTTGCTAGTAGAAATTGAATCGTGTTATTTGGCAGAAAGTTCTCAATTCCATGCTTATTTTGTAGTGTTCTGAATCACTGAAACAAGAAAGAATGATAGCTCGAAATTTGGTGTCAACACTCGCTTAAATTAAAACAATAACATGAACACCTATGCAATGAAACAACCTGTATAGTTAAGGCTTTCTAATGTCCCAGCTGAACCTCTTTCATATCTATGGCACTACAAAATGAAGGAATGTCAGCAGTTGTTACTGCTTTACAATGAACTCACATAATGGGGCTGTGATTGCCGCCCACTGAGCTGTGCTGCATATAGGGACTTGGTTGGGGAATTAATTTTTAGTTTTAAGGTAATGGTCAATGGCTCCAACCAAGTTCTTGGTTCGTTGGTTGGAGTCATTGAACTTTACCTTAAAACTAAAATCATGACGAACGACACTAGCACTACCTGCCGCCAGAAAACGTAAAACTAGGCAAAGCAATCTTCATGCTCCCGCTCGCTGGTAGGCACTGGAAAACTGTGAACAGCAAGTGCGAACATGCCGATCGAGCCGGTGGATGTAACTGGCTTTTTTGCATCGATCCAGTCCGAAGGTGACAAACTGACACTTTAATGAGCACTTGCCGGCATTTCCCTTCTCCCTGCTTTTTTGTTTTTTCTGTACTTTTGTGTTGCTCTTGGATTTCATCATGGAGCATGCCATGAACCTGGGTATGATAAGGATCAGCTACAGATGCACATTCTGTTAGAAGAAGTGCCCAGCTAGAAGAAAATTGTTCCATAAAATAGGTCTTCAGTTGACAGTAAATAAAGGTTTCCTTTTGTAAGACATGCTTACCATGCTCTATTTCATGTGATACAGTGCTCTGTGCATGACTTTTACAATGAAGTGACCTGTATTATGAATGATTTTCGAGGTCGAAACCACTTCATTACAAAGGCACTTGATTGCACTAGCATTGTATTTACCCGAATGCATGACTACAGACATTTTCAATTCTGGCTGCTTTTAGTAGCATCACATATAAATAAGTTTATCCTTGCACTTTCATAAAGTTTTCAGCAAGATTTCAATAAAGTGACGTTCTGGCACAGTTGCTCCATGGTTAAAACACTTGACTGCTGAACCAGAGAACCCAGAATCGAATCTTGGCTGCTGCAGCCGCTTTTCGGTAGTGGCAGTAAGCAAGGCACCCTTGTTCTGTGCGATTTCAGTTAACGGAAAAGAACCCTAGGTGGCTGAAATTTCCAGAGCCCTCCACTGTGGCGTCTCTCACAGCCAGAGTCGACATTAAACCCCATAATTGAGACTAACCAATAAAGTGATACTCATCCTGCTTGTGAACCTTACTATGAATGCTATGCATCTTTAAAAACGATGGAATCATTCAGTCCAGACTTGAGCAGCTACTTGCAGTGTTTGTCGATCTAAAACTGCCCTTTCAATTTGCGTAGCTGGGACATTTGAAAGGGTGATTGTAGTGAGCCTTCACTTGGCACTCTCTCATGCCTGTATACTTTGTTAACTGCGTATGCAGACTAGAGTGTGCCATAGTAGGGTGCAACTTAAGAAAACAGCAGTTGCTAACTATGCTGCAACTGCTGGCGAATGTGTGAGCCATGATGATGGTGTTTTGTACAGTAGTGTATATCATACAACACATGGCACCCAAGTTTTTTTTGTTTCTTTTTTAAAGAAAATTTTGGTGCCGGCTTGGCCCAAATTGCTCAAATTTCATAATGTGGCAGCATGGGGCAAGGTAAGCTTTGTGACTCAGTTTAGCATAGCACTCGCATCACTGCAGTCAACTTTCTAACATGTTGTGCAGAACATTCATGATTCTTACAAAAAGTGGCTTCAGTCCAGCTGGCATCTCCATTTATCGGAGCCTGTACAGAGTCTGCACCTTTCTACCATTTGTTCAGCATTCAGATTTACGCATGGTCTTGATACATCCGCCTAACATGTTCACTAATTTCAAATGGCTTGGAACAATATGAATTGTATTTCTTTTTTTTACTGTATGCAGACCCCTTTTTGTTATGTTGTGCACTTGATGCATATCATTCCTTAATGACTTGGGCCATTTCCTTGAATAGATTCGTTTCAACCCGTGCATTTACTATTTTTGGTAAGTACTATACTTGTGCACAGCCGGTCTCGAGGGACAGCGGACACTCTTTCCTGTGGTTTTCTCAATCGCCGCAAAAGCAGTGGGAGCGGTTCTCTTTTAATTACGTTCTCCGGCGCTGTAAGTTGTGCCACCAGCTCACCGTTCGCTTTGCACCTGTTGCAGCAGCAGCGGGTGGTTTTTCCCTAGTTTCACGCTGTCATCCACTGGTTTCGTAAAATGCGCAACACCGAAATAAAAGAAAGCACAGCGTAGTTGCTTTAGCTGCACGTCTCCAGTGTATTCCACATGTGAATAAAGTCCTTATAACAAAATCTGGCAGTAAGAATCATCAAAAAGACAAATCATTCTTCAAAAATATGACGTGCATATATGACGGATACTGCTTTCTTAAATGCAGATGATGGTGTATTGATCCATTCTTTGCAAATATTCATACTGGGCTGACAAGTACTATAAGTAAGCTTGTTAATGTAAGGTTAGCTTGGTGGCATGTCTATGTGGTTTAACGTTGCAAAGAACCTCTGGCTATGAGAGGCGCTGCAGTGGAGGTCCTGGAAATTTCAATCACTTGGTGTTCTTTAATGTGCACTGTGTTGTGTAGAAGATGGATGCCTTGACGATATTGCTTCCATTGAGATTTGGCCGCTGCTGCTGGGATTGAACCCGAGAGAAATGAAAACCGAAGCTTTTCAAGCTCACACTCCTAGATATCGCCCTGTAAAAACATCTAGGACGACTACGGCCACGAAATTTCGGTTTTATTGACACCATTAGTAACATTATATTCTCTAATATGCATGCTAGCAATTGCTGTCAAAATTGACCTAAATTGAATTTTCGTGGACATCACATTTTTTTGCGAGTTGCGCATAGCTCATTCAAAAATAGCTCTATCGAACAATCTGTAGAAAGAGCAAATAATAATTTAGAAAATAAAGTGCCTCTGAGTCTAACATGCGTCTTCTGTTTAGAACTGGAAATGCGGTTTCTCCCGTGGCGGGTGTGTTTATTTAGATGTTTTACGTTCAATAAATTCCTTATGCTGATATGGAGACTCTATTGGCGCATTAAAAGCTCTCCAGCGCGGTCAGGTGCTCTGTGCCGAAACTCGCCCCGCAGGCGAGCTACTTTCGAAGCACTGTGTAATTAATTATGATTGCAACAACGCTAGAAGCAATCCCCTCCCCAAAACACACACACGTGCACACATGCCGTCCTGCCACAGATCATACTTAAGTGAAATAATGGACAGAGCTATAAAGGAATGTTCAGTTTCTTAAAGGGGAATATAATTTTCTCCTTCGTTAAATAAGGGTCAGCTTTAAAGGCGAATGATCTCCTCTTGCCCGCCGCTCTCCTTACTTCTGCAGAACAAATATTCACGCCCGACGTCGTGATCAAAAGTTGTGTCAGTCGCGAGACTACATACTCTTTCAGCCGATTGATATTGTTCTGAATACAGCATATTCGGAACTTAGTTCAACTCTGAACTTCAACTCTGAATTTCAACTCTGAACAAATTTTTGCTCTTTAACTTCAGTCTGTGAAGCACCAGGAATGATTGTTAATGCCGCTTTTTAGCTAGCTAAATAAAACGGCATCGATTGAGATTCCAGGATATTATTTGACTTCAGAAGCCAAGCAAACGCTTTGAGGATGTAATTCGACACACTGCACATATACATATAAATTTTGTGTTTGCTCAAAATTTAGAGGCAGAAAGCTGTGATGACAGTAGATCAGGAGGTTCATGCAACCATGCAGTCGCACTGAGAGGAGCGCCTGTGCACAGGATTTATCAGCATTTTATATCACATAGATCACAAATCTCACAACGCTGGCTGCACACTGTTTGTATGAACTATAAAGATTGAAATGTAAGGACTTGCAGGTTGCAAGTGATGCGGGTGGGGCATGGAGTGGGGGTGCGTGCTTTCTTTGCTCGTGAACGGCGCTAGCTGAAGCGGAGCGGTGAGGTGGTGGCGACCCTACCGAGATGTGGAAACCGACCCCATTGGGGAGGCCGTAAGAAGCGCGCTTTCCCTCGAGACAGGCCATGACTTGTGCTGCTACGTGGGTAACTGGCTCGGTCTAAATAGAGAGGGCAGTGTATGCACATTTTTTATCTTGATGAAAGCTTGAATAAATTTTCATTTGAAAGTTAGCATTCATAGCAAAATTCTCCTACTTTGTCCTCTGTTTTTCACTGTGGTGTTTTCTTGAAGCGAAGGGGAATGACAGCAGAATAGTGCCTCCACTGCCAGATCAGCTTTCAGTTAATGTGCTGCTTTTGTTGCCTTATACAAAAATATGCTGTATATAAAATTTCCTAGGAGTGATTGTGGCTTTACAAAGTTCAGGTTTACGTGCCAGCCATATTGGTTTGTACACTATATATTACAGCCAATGCCAATGCTGCAGGTGAATTGGCATAGCCCTACCACTGTTCTACTGCAAGAATGAATACACAAAATGGCATGCAATATTCTCGCCATGGCAGCTATGCTGGATGTATTGAAAATGTATCGTATGTGAAGGGTTACAAGACGCAAAAAAAATAAAAAAATAAAATAGACAAATATTCTTTGTGCTCTGTATTCCTCCATTCACAATACACTAATTAGCATAGAGCTTTAGGCGATATTCTAGGGATCCTACAGATGGCACCTAATCGTAACTGTGTCGCTAGGCCCACTGCTGGAGTCTACACAAGGAGTAACATTGACTGGGTGTGCCACTGGTTGCCGATGCAGAGACAGGCCGAAGATAAGAAAACTCATTTATTATTGCAATATCTTACAGTCCATATGAACAGGAAAACGTGGTGTTGGCAGGAAATTTCATGCTTGGTGGAGAGGTCAGGTCATGTATATAACCAAGCGCTGATTGGTTGGCGAGGAGTATGATTTCACAGGACTATGCGTTTTGATCTCCCCAGATTGGGTGCAATCTGCATTAATTCACAAAAGTTCCATACCGTTTCTAAAAGATGTATTTGAATATGCATTGTGCAAAGTGGTGCAGGCAAACTGTCACCGAGTCAGTGGGTACTTCGAAAAAATAACAGCAGAATCCAAGGCAGTTTGTGTGCATTAAGGCTGTTGCTGTTCCCATCCAAAATGTGTCACCAGTTGCCTGTCAATTAAAAAGAGTTGACTTTTAAACTCCACAACTTGAGCTTTCTGTTGGCAGGCCGTGGTAGAAGAGCGATTGTCGACATTTACTGGCAGGCATGGGCAGACTAACGGGCGAAGGTATAGGCTGGCTAGCATTCTTAAAACCAATCGCTACTCTAAGTGGAGGTACCACTGATGCTGATGCGGAGGACACCTTGTCAAAATGAAATGGATCTCCGCATGTTGTATCACAAAAAAAAAAATAATAATAAAGCCCCTCCCGTCTGCTACACATTCACACTGACTGGCTACATGTGACCACCATAGTCATCTAGCACATGGAAAATGTGGCAGGGAACACGGGAAACACTTTTACTGAAAATAGCATGACTACAGAGTAGTCTGCAATGGAACAAGTCAAGCAGATATTTACACGAGAAGGAGACTTGCGGGGAGGCTAGTGTAGATGAATTTGTGCAGCATGGCGTCAAATTAAGTGCAGATGGCACAAAACCGCACTGACAAATTGTACTTGAGAATGCTCTCAACTGGTGTAAAAAGCGCAACCTAATAGAGCCCTCTGGCCAAATTTACAGGTGTGCTGGTCGAGTCGTATGGCCAAGAAGTGTGGCTGGCTCATAGATTTTAGATTGGATTGGTACTGAGGCTTCCCTTTTTTACCAGGTGGACCAGAAAGGTCCTAGTTAAGTCAATTCCCTACTGTGACGGAGACTGTCTCGCCCTGGCACAACGCCACCAACACTATTTATCTAGTATGCCTTATCCAGTTCTCAAGGCGTCGTTTGGTTGTCTCCACAGAGTCGCCTTCAATGCTGTCCATGTCTACTATAGCAGAAAAACAACTCAAAGTCCCTGTCCAGAACCTACCATAAGTGGTAAAAATTTTTGAAAGTAAAGCAATGAGCATGTCAAGCTGAAATAACAGAAACCTACAGCAAGCAATATTGCTCGAATGCTGTCGCGTTCTATTCTTAAGGCGACTTCAGAATCTCCATAATTTTTCGCCATGGCAGAAAATGAAGAGCTTTTATGTAGGACAGAGTACATGCTTTGTATGCTGTGCATTGACTACGGAAGTCCTCCATTCCTTGTGGGGAACATTTCAAGATTTCAGATTGTATGCACGAAGCCTTGCCCCTTCACACGCTGACAGCTTGCGCCCTTTCAGGCCACATGTAAATCAGCTGCTCCTGGTAACTGGCGTCACACATTCCTTGGCTTCATTCTTGTCCAGCTGGTGACAGGTGAAGGCCTCAGGCTTAAAGCAGTAGCTCTCCTTTGCTCAGAAGCCCAAATATGTGGAACTGGCTCTATGCCAATTTATGGTACGGCAGTTTGCTAGCTTGCAGATGGGAATATGAAAAATGCAGATGTTCAGCAGGCTACCTTCATATAGTGCATGTGATGCAGCAGATGCTAACATTTACCATTTCATGTGATAGCTTTAAAGGCCTCATTACCCAGAAAATCCTGCGACGGCATTGTGAACAAAAAATTACGGTCATGGTGCTAGCAGGTTGTACTAGCTGGCAGCTGACATGGCCGAGCACCGATAATTCTATGGTTAGTGCAACTTAACAAGATCACTTATCAGAAATATGGTAGGAGCTGTCAACTCTGGTTGCTCATTTAGGGTGGGAAGGTGGAATAAGAATCAACCTTCCGCTGTTCTTGGATGCCAAGTCAGGCACGCTCATATGGCTTGGTTAAAGGGGGGTTTACATGTTGTATGGTCGCCTACATCTGGTAGATGAATGAGGTGATAGTTTAGTACTGTATGCTAATAAGAATGTGATATATTAGAGGCACAGACCAAGAGACTGGTAAATAAGCGAGGACTACATGTATGCAAATTAACTGTAAGGGGAGCTCCAGACGCTATATAGTCGTATGCTTAAAGGAAGAGCTTAAGTGTCCCCAGAATTTGCTATCTTCAACACAGTATCAGAGATAAATTTGTTCCAGAAAAAAGCGTCAAGAGACAATTTCGTCCAAATTTTGCTTTTAGTTGGAAATTAATTTGTGGCTCTTTCCGGCTATGATGATGTTTCGCCAGCAGCAGAAAAAAAACAAAACAAAAAAAAACTACAAGGGTTCAACGCTGCTGAACCAAATATTGAGCGAAAGCATTAGCTGCGGGTGACCGAGCGTTCATCTTCTCTTTTTCTTCTTCCTCAGCCCACATATAAAGCCCCGCTTTAACCAAGCCGTATGAACGTGCCTTAGTGGCCTATAGGGATAACGTGAATGCCAGGGTCCTAGCAGGCTGATTCTGACATAACAGTCCCATGTGAAACGAGAGACCCATGTTGGCAGCTCCTGCCGACCACTTGAGTTGGTAGCCCAGCTCTCACCCTAGTGTCACGTGGGTAAGACGTGGCTACCGGCCGAGCTACGTTGAAGGCTCGAAACCTAGAGCAGCACTGCTTTCGCAATAAAACTCATAAATTGGATTTAAAAATTTCCTTGACACTCAATTCAAGATTATGCCACCAAACTGATGACTCCACAATCACCATATGAAAGTGAAAGGTGATGTAGCCTAGCCTCAAAGGTGTGCGAATAACATTTTCTTCTTGTGGCCCACCTAGACCACTGCTTTGCTAATATAAAGGGCCGCAAATGGGCTTTATAGCATGATACAGATTTAAATTTGAAAGTGGGACAGTATGAGGCCCTTTCCACAGTCATTTCACCCCCCCCCCCCCCAAAAAAAAAAAGTCCACTATTGTGAGGAACTCTGCACGTGACGCAGATGCTTGAGCCACTAGGTCATCACTGTGCACCTCAGTTTGCTTACAGGAATGGCCAGTAATGGTGACAACTGTATTTCAGTTGTAGACATTTTTATAGGTTATAAAACCCTTGTGCAGGAGAATATGCACCCATCAATGTAGGGGCTCTGGAACAAACAACTGCTTATCTATGCTGTTGATTAAACTACTAGACAGTGCTGAGGAGCAGAATTCTGAATGGTCTATAAAAAGACCATTGCGTTGTATAGTCCACAACAAGATCTCATTACTTCAGGACCTTGATCACACCATGCATCACATTGTGTATTCTGCAGAACAGCGGGCGTTCTCGTTCCAGTTGCCATTTTTGTTGGAAAGTAGGTGATCATCACATCAATACTAATTCCATTATCGAAGTCATACTTAAGTTTGAAACTGCCAGGGTCGAAAAGACAAAAATGCAGGCAGCCGCTAGGTGTGCAGCATTCCATGAAATATTCCAAGTTTCTTAAGGTATCCTATTTCACCTAGCTGGGTATGTGGGTTGGGCAACTACAGCTAATCCATCTTTCGTAGGCAACATTAGGGATGGATACAGTGAGTTTAATTATAACGACAAGCCACGGCCAATGCCTACCATGTTAGTGACTTGTGTTTCAAAACTTGTGTAATATATTAAATATGTGGCAGCCATTTACAATGCCACATATCAGGCTTTGCCCGCTGTATCAAGCATACTGAACCTGTGCTTTTTCGATCCTGTAAGTACAGTTTTTATATGGGCAGAACCAATGCAACCATAATAGAGTTGAACGTTGAGCTAGTTGGTCACACATCTCTTGGAAGAAGGCAGCAGAGCAGGTAACAACACAAAACAGAAGCACACACAAACACAAGGACAACGCTGCACCGACAACTACATTGACCAGAACCCGCATATCTTCTCCCTTCACTTCAACGGCACCAGAGCTAAAGGGATGTGTGTGCGGGCAACCAGGACTTCAACTCTGGATGCAAAACTTCGCACCGGACTAGGTACTCCAAGTGTATTCAGGGGATTGTTTATCAGGTTCCCTTGCAATGTGGAAAGAAATATATCAAGTGTATTCAGGGGATTGTTTATCAGATTCCCTTGCAATGTGGAAAGAAATATATTGGACAGACAGGAAGATGTATCAATGACAGGATTAGAGAGCACGCTATGGCAATATCGGACAAGTCTGGCACTAATCTCGCGGTGCACTGCAAAGACTGCGTTGTTTGTACAGACCAAAAATGTCCAGCTGACCTTCACAATGTTAAGGTTCTGAAAAGGATGAAGGATAAGTTAGCAGAAGAAATTTATGAAGTATATGCAATCAGTGACTCGGGAGACCAATGTTTCAGTATGCCTTCAGTGTTATTGTTGAAGAAGGAATTATAATTTCTGCGCAAACCAGCAGGACGTTAAAGACAAGGAAGAAGTTGGCTGCAGATGTGAAGTGAAGGGAGATGATGTGCAGGTTCTGGTCAATATAGTTGTCAGTGCAGTGTTGTCCTTGTGTTTGTGTGTGCTTCTTATGTTTTGTGTTGTTACCTGCTCTGCTGCCTTCTTCCAAGAGCAATGCAACCAGTATAATTTGAGTTGCCAAACTTAGTGTTTCTCTGGCTCAGTAGAGGCTGCAAAGTGGCAGCCTCTAGAATTGATCTGTGAAGCTTACATTATTACAAGGGCACTTCAAAACATACCTCCACAGCTGAAATTGTCAATACTTCAGCACAGAAACCTAGCCCTACTTTGGCATTGTGAAGTGGCATCCATGTGGGAAAGAGTGCTCTTTAAAAAATAGGCTGTGTGACATGTTGCAATAGAAACAGTATGAAGGAAATGACTGCACCTTTAGATTTTTACCCCGTTGGGGTGGTGAAGTGGTTAGGGCACTTGATTACTGTGTCGAAGGATGCGGGATCACATCCCAGCCTAGGCTTTTCGATCGAGGCAAAAAGCTAGGCGCTCAAGTGCTGTGCTATGTCAGTGCACGTTGAAGAACCCCACGTGGTCGCAATTTGCGGAGTCCTCCACTACAGCGTCTCTCATAGCCCGAGCTGCTTTGGGATGTTACACCCCACAAACCTAACCAAACCAAACCTTAGATTTTCAACAAGGATTGTGGACCATCTGCAATTGTTTTAGAAGTCAAAATAAGACAAAATCTTGTACAACTTGCACAGTAGTGAAACAAGGAAGATACCAGTGTCAATGAAATATTTGGACATAACATCACAGAAACTTGTAATGCGAAGCTTCCAATATGCAAGGATTAGGGCACAGAACAATCCTCATGCCAACAATTTCTAGTAAGATTCCTTGTATCTAGTTTGTTGTGATAACTACTACTTTGCAGTGCAACATAGAGCGAAACTGAGCACGAGTGGTGATGTCATTCACTGTGTACTACATTACTTATTTTCCCGAGTACATTTCACAACTGTGTTGTCTCCAAATGTTGGAAGCCTGAGTATTTATGCTTGCATTATGCTGGTACCTAGGAGCGCTTTCGAGTAATGCGCAAGTCAGTGCGGCACCCTGCAGGTGTGCTTCTGCTGTGAACTGAACAGCATTTCTTTTTTTATCCAACAACCCATACACATACACCAGTATGACTGACCAGCAGAGCTGCACTCTGGTGGTATCTGCAGAGTGGCACTGCAGGCTATATGCCAGCACAAAAGGTATTTCCGTGCATTCCACAGATTCGACGAAGTGCAAGGCTATTCATGCTTATATGAATGCTCAAGATGATAAGTTTCTGATAGCACTACACTATCAGACAAATCTTTTCATACAATTCGTTCCACACCCCCATGGTGCAATCAAATGCAATGGAATGGATGGTTAAGTACTGCCACCAAAGTGCCCTCAGTATACTGCAATGAGAGAGCATGTGTCAATCATGCTGGTTTCATAGCATGAACAGCAGCAAACCACATCACACACTACTGCTATGGCATGTAATAATTAATGGCTACATAAATTGCGTGCATTGAGAACCGCGGTCTCTGCTTATTCTTACTATCAGTAGCAAAACATTGGCAGTGTTGCAGAAGCAAGCAACTATAACGTTTAAAACCGACAACGTTCTCATGCGTATTAGAAAAACCGGCAATCGATAAAAGTGTCGCGACCTTGAACTCTATCTACCCGTCCTTAGCTGTGAGCACACACAAAGCGACCGAACGTGCGTCGACACTGACCACTGTTTCTGTAGCACCGAAGCTGTTCATTAATATGCCTTGACACCCCAACCAGCGCGAGCAGAATTGTTGCGCTGCCCCGGCCAGTAGCTATTGATAATACATAAAATACGAAGGTAAAGCAATGCCGAAATATTGCAGCAGTATACTGCGCGGCACACATACCACTGTGCTCATTTTAGTGTCCTCGGCAACGCCTAGTATATCCTCAGAAGCACGGCTAGGACATTTGTTTACGATGCCGCACAAAACAGTTTATTTAAATATGCACAATTCCGACTAACTCACGGGAGTCTGCTGCCCTCTCGATGGCGGCATAAGGGAAGCAAACTGTTTCTTATGATGCTCTTAATTAAAATCGAAGTACGTAGCGGAATAACGAGCTGTAGACGAGTGAAAGCAATGTTTGTTGCAGGAATTATCGGAAGCTTCTGACGTACACTATAGTGGTCATTCCCGCACAAAATTTATGTTGTCAAAGTAAAAACTCGCACTTCTCAAATCTCTAGCAACGTTTTTGTGATTGCTTCTCACGTGACACAGTAGTGCTCTTGCTAGCATGCTGTTCGGCGAACATGCGTGACAACTAGGCGACGCGCACGAAAAATTTCAGTCGCAGTGTCGTTGCGGTGCAAATCGCAATATTCCCATTTCATTTTGGAGCGTATCTGTTGCCACGGCAACCAGCAGCAACCAAAAACGCAGGAATGACGTAATGTGACGTCTTGGCGATGGCTACGATGATGATACTGTCTGCTCTCATATGGGGAAACGGAATTATAACGGAATGTCGCCACCCGACCGCTAGAAAACAAATTGAAACTAGTCAGGTTTAGCCAAAAGTCAGAAGAATTGGCCGGTTTTGCGCGCGCTTTCGCGGCTGTGTTTGTCGTGCAGCCTTGCAGCCACCGTGGTTGCAGCGCACACGTGTGTGCGTTTAGTTTGGATTCATCGAATTGCTCTTGATTGGTTTTTAAGTTTACGATCGTATTAAAAGTGAATCAAAATGTCTGAAAACCGAAAGCGGCCTGCAGAGGATGACAAGCGAATACCGTGCAAATATGGCTCTGAGTGCTATCGTAAGAATGTAGACCATTTAAAAAACTTCAAGCACCCAGAGTCAGAGGTGCGTAAAAGTTATGCGTAAAAAAGGAGGTCTTATGAATATAACTTGTCGAATTTCGCTTGCAGGAACTATCCAATGACGCTGGCACGTCTAAAGGCGCCGGTATACGTATACTTACTATTGGATGTGTTATTGCCAACCTTTCAAATTTCGTCAAGTTGCTTTTGTAATCGAAGTGGTCGTTTCTTGTCGCAATGCAGCGAAGGCTAACCAACAGCAGCATGTGACAAATGTAACATCACCGAAAAAAGCAAAGCCGGATGAACCAGCTGCTGAAACGGAGGCGCAGGGAGACGACGTAAACGAGCTGGAAGACTCTCTTGATGTTCGGGAGTCAATCAAGCAGAAGTTTCTGGTGGAGATGCCGGGTGATTTTTATCACTTCTGGGACTTTTGTAGCTCTTTGAGCGAAAATGACCCATCAGGTACGGAGTATAGTATGCTAAGCACGCGTTTAATAAGCCCACGCAGCTGTTTAATTACATATTTTCTAACATTGTATTAGACGAGCAGTTAATGTTCTTGGACGCATTCTCACTCTCAAAATTTTATTATTGGCTCCTGTGTTATGCCACCGTCAAATTTATTTTAAGTTAACCAAATTGTTGCCCATGCATTTTTAGCCTGATCATTGATTGGTCATGTTTGCATCAAGAACACAAAACCTGTACCACATACCACTTTTTTTTGCAAAACAACTCCTCCTTCCCCCCTTCTTTCCTCTTTCAGGTGCTCTTCATGACCTCCTTGGCTTGAGGCTAGTTGGCCCATTTGATGTTCTATCTGGGAAGCTAAAAAACAAGAGTGTGAAGACATCTGATGATTTCCTTTGTCATTGGCGGTACTTCTATGACCCACCTGAAATGCAGACGGTTCTAAGCTCTGATGATGAAACGATGTATCACATAGGTTACTTCAGGTAAGCACTTAAAACTTTTAACACCCCTATGTTTCTGTAAAGATAGCTACATTGGATTAGTGTGTTTACTCTCGCAGTGGACCCACTCACATAATTGTTAGAGATTATACTTTAAAAAGAAAAACTCGCTTAGTTTTGCACCGTCGTCTTAGCTGTCCACAGCTCATCTCTTGGCAGATTGCCAAGGTAGGGTGCCTAGACACCAGCCCCGTCATTCACTACACCAAGATGCTGCACAGATAACATTATGGCGATGAGGATGACTTACACGGCATACTTGGCAGAGTACTAGGACGCTGCGCGCCCTTGACAGGTACCGGCAGTGGCTTGCTCGGTGCGCCCAGTTGCTGGCTGCGGAATCTTGGTATTCAGTATGTTCATCACACAGTGATGGGGATGGCTGCTGTCCCCTGCCACAAAATCTTTGGAACACGTATGATTGCAGAAAACAATCTTTTGAAGCAAACGATGCTAAAAAACCGACTTCGTAAGCGGCTCACCGTGTGCTTTCACTGATGATTTATGGACGGAAGATGACAGACGTATATGAGCTTTCAGCTATTAAAAAAATTTGTCAACTCTCTTTCCTCACGTAATGAACCTTTGCCCAAACTGATGTCAATTTTTTTTTTTAAATAAAGCAGGGGTATTGCGTGAGTATATGCAATATATTATTGGCTACACTGTGGCAAACATACCTAGCAAGGGCCCTGTTCTCGACAATTAGCCATTTTGCTCAAATTGTGACATATGTGTTACATGTGCAGCAGGGCGGAGTCAGGTTACGTAAGCACACAATTGGATTACGCATTCTGATGATAAAGAAGAAAAGAATGATAGAAAAAAAAAGCACCATTTTCTGCTGCTATATATTGGCACCAAGTATGAAACACGACAATCTTTCAGGAACCGAGCCACTGCAGTGCATTCCGCGATGCGAACGCCTCTAGCTGCATTGAGTGTGAGTGAACTTTGCTGCGGCATTGCTGTCTCATTGTACCATGGCATACATCTTGTCGGACATTCTGGAGCACCTACGGACAGAGAGCCGAGCGAGTTTATGACATGCGAGCAGCGTTGCAGCTGAAGAGAAAATATGGCAAGGGGATACTCGAAGTGGCTTGATGCACAATGGGAGCGGAAAATGGCATTGCTCCTCATTATCGCCCATGACATCTCGCATTCACTTATCAGTGACATTTGCATGCAGGTATTAAAACACATGAGTCAAAACAATACAATGGAAAGCAATAACGGGAGAGTTTTTTTCTGGCTGTATTAAAAAAGCAAGTACAACAAAAAGCCAACAACATCATGTGTTTAGAGTGTATCCTCAAGACATGGTGTGAGGTAATTATTTTAGTTGTGCAAAAAATGCGCATGACCATATAGCACTGCATGTATACCTGAGCAAAAATTTACATGAAACACATCACATGTGGCAAGCAAACATGTACTGTGTACATGACACATACATTACTTTAATAAAATAAGAGAGGCTGTCAGTAATTTTGCTTCCTTTTTCCATCGTGAAAAGGCCCTAATCTCGTGAACATTGAAGTGAATGCATAGTGTTAGCAAAACCAGGCAGCTACCCTTCACGTGTGACACAAGCGCAGGTCAATGTTAAATGCAACAAAGCATCATGGGTCAGGCACAGTCCAGCAATTGCTATATGAAAACACTTATACATCTACCATAGAACCAGGCAGCTCCTTTCAGTGCATGTTAATGTGCAGTACAACGTGGTTCTTTATAATGAAGCCAGGTTTATTGCCAGGATGTCAGGAAAGGTGACGATGGCGAACAGAACATTGCCTTCACCTTCTATTCTATACTGGGGAAAGGAAGGACCATAGAGGTGGAATGGAGGGCAATGCAGTACTGCTGTGAGACAGTTGCTGTGAGACAAGACACTTGCTTTGTTTGCATCATACCGCAAGTAATTGAACTAGCACTTGTAACACAATGCTTGCACTTGTGTCTTGAAGCCAAGCATCTCAGATGGTCGTGTACATAGTGTTTTCAGATACAACTAAGTGGCACCAATAATGAGCTCAAAGAGAACAAAAACAGCTAAACCTAAGGGCACTACAAATAATATAAATGTTATTGTATTGACGTCTATTCTTTCAAGGCCTAGAAGACTTTCACAAAGAGAAGTGGGGCAACACACAAAATTGGTGCCCGCTTTTTGCAGTCAGTCTGTAGCGACAAAGCCAGGAACAAGATTGGATAACCACAAGCAAGCACAAGGATATAATAAGAAAGAAAAAGGCAAGAGATATTCAAGGCTGATGTGGCCCGCAGCACAGTATATTTTGAAGGAAGGAATGAAGACAGCAGGAGTATCCTGGCAGCGGTACTACTGGGACAGAAATCTTGGCAGACAGACAACAGTGCCACACCCTTGTTACTCACGCAGTTAACGATCGGTTCAGGGAGAACGTGTATTGACAGGCTAGAACTTAAACAAATGGCAGCCCAGCCTTCACCACTGCGATCACGCTGTGAAACACCGCTCATCTGACCGCTGGCTTGAACACATAGAGTTCGATGTTTAAGGCATGCCTTAATGGTCGTTCATTGCATCGCACCGCGAAGTTCCTTGCACAGCCACCATGTCATATCACTCTTCAGGTTGCCGCACTCGGGAAGGGTGTAGACAGAGAATTTGAAAGCATCGTGGTGCTCTCTGAAGTGCCTCTTCTCGAGCAGCTCAACCATTTGAGCTAGTCAAGGTGGAGTTAGTAGACCGCCATTGCTGCTCTTTGCAACAACCGCGAATCGATAATTTCTTTATGAGAGTGAGGCGTTCATAATGAAAGGACAGCTCGTGTCCTTGTGCAGCTGTAAATTTGCTTCTTCATTACTAATCCTCTGAATGGTTGCACAGCTGAAAAGTAGCGTTATGATATAATTTCAGTGCTGTCTGCAATTAAAATAAGGTGTCTCAGCCTATTTCACCACTCAGAATAACTGTCTACCAAACTGCGGTGAACTAACAGCCGCCTTTTACTCCACGTCAAATTCACCATGTTTTTATGCTCTGGCCTCAATGTAGTCCCAAATGTGGTGCCCAAATTCTGCTGTTTGCTGCAATGGCAGCGCATCCTTTATGTAATGAAGCGTCATTCTGACATCACCGTATGATGTGTATGCATGACATATTTCCAACTACACAACGTCAGCGAATTAGACTTAAGGAACTGCCTCTTGACAGTAAGCAGGGCATTTCACCCCATTCATAATACAAGAACAAGTGCTTTCCTCTCTACCATTTATACTTTTTTACCTCCACAATTATTTCTATTTGCCTTCCAGGCAGCATGAATGGTTCTGCTAAAGACCCGTTTTCAAGGTCGCTTCTTTTTCTGTCATCGCAAAAAGCCATTTCGACAGCTCACAATTTCTCACCACAAACTTGAAACGTGTGACTATTCCAATAACCAATATAGCACCAAACGACAGCCTTGCATGTTGAGAATAGGGCTCCAGGTGCCCCGGCTAAATGTGGCCAACCATTTAAGAAAGTTGGAGTGTCCTAGCCCAGTGAAATCAATTGTGAGCTACAATTGAGGGCTGTCGAGGGTTGCATTGCCGAGTCCACAGTATCTTCTTTTTCGTTCTACAAAATTAATGAGGAGGTAATAATTAGCTAACATTTTACATTTGGCTTGAGAATCAGATTGTCAATTCAGAAACTGTAGGTCATCTTGAAGAACTGCTGGCCACAGTCTTTGCATTGGGGTACCATTTATGCAGCTTTATTTACCAGCCTTAAAAGAAATTCATCATGTAAGCAGCTGCTAGTGTGTATTGCTCTTAAAATGCACACACAAAGGACCATTTAGGAGAACGTTGTAGAGAAGTTCAGATATTGTTTCCTGAGGCTCATTTTGGGATGCTTATGTAGCACCGCTGTCACATGAAAGCTTTTTTATTATGCAAGTTATTTAAGTAAAAAATGGCACAAAGTACTTTGGGTTGATGGTAATGTGATGCAAACATTTGAGTCTGCTGTTTTTTGAGACAATCTAAAACTTATGAAGTCATACTGAATTCCTTGGCCAGAAATGAAAATATATCTTATTATTCCTTTCTACTTAATAAGCCTTGTAAAAACATTGAGCAAGATAGTGTGGTCTAGTTCACACGGCTCTCAACAGCCCTCTGTTGGTTTCACTGGGCTAGGGCGCTTGTTTTTTAAACATTAAAGGAGTATAGGTGTCAATAGTTGAAGCGTCAGGAAGAGTACAATTGCTTTCCTGGTTATACAGAAATGCTGCCCGAGCAATCCTAACCTCTCTCGTTGCCGTGAAAATATTTTAATTTGGTTTTAACCCTTTGACTGTTTTTGCCGTAAGGGTACTGCGGCCATATTTCGTCCCGCGGCTTTTTTGCTGTATGAGTACTGCTCTAAACGCGTAGTGCTTGAAAAAAATTTGCCACTAGGGCTGAATTTTTCTCGGAATATTCGACAGTCAAAGGGTTAAATATGCATTAGCCAGGCAAAGAATCCGTTTTTGAAAACCCATCAGCAGTGACATCTCTGTGACGAAAACGTGTACACAGACAAACAACATGACGTCATCAAACAACTGTGACATTGAGTGAGCAGAGTAAAGAGCAATGACAACACAGGAGAGCTCAGCCTGTCTGTGTTAATTGGGCATCCTTGGGAAAGTTTTGAGCTTCTGCTCACTTGACTTGATAGCCTTTGACGTTTAGTTGCTGCACGTTACAATTAGTTCACCTGGCGTTGATTCCGCAGTTGGCCCTTTTTCAAGCACAAAGCTTAGGTATACTTTGTGCGTGCATGCAGACATACATATCGAATTCCAAAGAAGGGAAGCAGAATTTACTCGTTCCAGTTTATGCTGCACTTGTACAATCAATGTATCAGCATGGGAGCCTGGTCTGGTCTCTCCATAGTCTCTCCACTTTTGTGCATGACTGTACATCCCTGCCATCAGTATTTGTGGCATATTTAATCTTATGTTACAGTTGTCTTAAATTATTCTCACCAGAACAGTGCCATCTCAGCCCCATTATACACACTAGATGTCATCATCATGCAAATCGATCTGATGCATCAAATGCCTGCGCCCACCTCTCACGTCACAAACCAGTCATAAGGTGGTATATATCTTCTGGCCTCGGAAAAAGCTCGCTTCTCTGCGTAGCTTGCTTTTCTCGTTCTGGTGTGCATCCCACTACGCTGAACTCTTTGCCACATGCGCTGGTCCCCCTGCAGGGGCATCTGTTAAAGCACATGCTTGTACTGTACGACAACACGTACCCCGAGCACTCACGCTTAGCCGTGCGTGGCATTGCCGTGTCTGGAGAAAAGGGGATCCTGGTGGTTGAGCCGATGCCGAGTGTTTGGACCTTTAAGGCCCCTCGGTGGAGGCAACACACCACTTTGGCCCACGCTTCCCATAGACGGCACCTCCGGGCTGACCCACCTGGGGGAAATCGGTAGTCGCCTCTTCCTGTCCTTCCCTCCATCTTTCACTTTCCTATCTTCGTTGCTTCTTTGCTAAAACTCTCCTGTCCTCTACTCTCTTCTGGTTTTTCTTTACTTCCCGGTGGCAAGGGTTAACCTTGTGTGGAGTAACTACCCTGTGTTGCCCCATATTAGGTTATAGTTATGGTGTACAGCTGGCGGAGGCAGGACTTGTTCGCAACTTCCTGTCCCGTTCCCTTGTTGGACTCCGTGGTGGGCGGCTGGCACCGTGGCCATACAGCATACTTTTTTATGGCATTCCCTGCAAAACCAAATGATCGCCTTAAAAAAAGGGGGATTGATGTAGCAGCTGAATTTTCTACCCCGAAACCAGAAATCTTCCCCAAGTACCATGTCATCTTAATGAAAACACTGGAAAACATGCCCGTATAATTTCACCTTTCAAAGTCCCTAACAAACATCCTAGGCCCTAGATACAAAGTAAGCAAACTAGCCAGCGGGGATCTCCTGCTCGAACTCCAAAGCAGAGACCAGTACACAAATATTCGTAAGCTTGTCACATTTGGGGACATACTGCCCACAAATCGCTGAACGCTGTTCAAGGTGTGATCTCATAGGACTTGCTGTCTCTTACTGAGGAACTACTTAGAAGGCCCTCCCAAACAAAATGTAATCAGAGTGCACGGGATCAAAATCAGAAAAGACAACCAAGATGTGCTGACAAAGCACATAGTCCTAACCTTCAACTCCAGCAAGCTCCCTGACTCCATAGAAGTAGGCTATTTCAGAGTAGACATTCGACCCTCCAATGTTGTGGAGCCTAGGGGCGGCACACCACAACAGGACCTAGCCTCTGCACAGGGACAGCCTTGGGCAGGACCATCCCCACCCCAGGCTGAAACAGCAGGAGCTGTCCTGCTATCATAGAAACAGGGCCCGCCAGCCTCTCGGGCGGCAGCCCCCACGGCTTCCCCCAACAAGAGAAGCCAGAAACCCACACATCCGCGTCTCATTCGTGGACCTCCATTGCCTCTGAGCAGGCAATGGATGCAACCCCTCCTCCGCCACTGCTGCAGAGGTTGAATAGCTCTCTCGAACGAAAAAAAATGATTGAAAAACATAATAACTGGACCAGACAAACCACGAACCTAAGTTTTATTTATTTATTTATTTATTGATACTGCAATCCCAGTGTTGGGATTTTAGCAGGGTGGGAATACAAACTATGTAGTTTAACAAAACAGGCAAAAAATAAACAATATTTACAGTGCTAGTTGAAGCTCTTCTGAACAATTAATAATAAAACCAAACATATACAACATAGCAGTGAAATAACAAAAGCAATAAAAAGAAACTAGGTTATATGTTGCGAGAACAACGTCAGTGATGGCTGCAGCACTTCATTGTTAGTGAGGTTATTCCAATCGGAAATAGTTCGTGGAAGGAATGAGTATTTAAAGCAGTTATTTCAAACGCGAAAAGGAGTTAAAGTTAGCTGGTGTCGTTTTCGGGTTGCGTATCCGGACGAAAAAACAAGCAAATCGGTGAGTTCTGATCTGTAGTGTCCTTTAATTAATTGGTACAGAAATTTAAGTCGTGCACAACGATTTCGCTCAGTTATTGTCGGAAGGCCAGCTTGAATTAAAAGGTGTGTTACTGATGTACGCCGGTAATTATTATATATATATCGTGCCGCCCTCTTTTGAACTTTCTCTAATTTATTCATGTTAGTTTGCGTGAATGGATCCCAAATGATTGAAGCATAATCTAAGGTAGGCAAAACAATAGATTTGTAAGCAAGCAGGCGTACAGATGGGGTAGACAACCGCAATGCCCGTCTCAAGAAAAAGAGTTTACGGAAAGCGTTACACGTTATGAGATCAACATGTTTATTCCAACTAAGATTGTTACTGACCCAGAGCCCTAGATATTTATATTCTGCCACTTCAGTTAGTGTCATGCCGTTTATACAATAATCTAAGGGTAAGACTTTCTTTTTGTGAGTGATTCTCATTAGTACAGTTTTTTCAGAGTTAATGGACATTTGCCATGCTTCACACCATGCGAAAACTGTTTGTAACGCACTATTAAGTAGTTGTTGATCAGACACATTTCTCACTTCTGTATAAATAACACAGTCATCAGCGTAAAGTCTAATTTTTACAGGAATGTTAAGTTTTTAATCAAATCACCATAACTTGTTAAACATGGCGTTTCTCATTCATTGGAACTGTCATGGATTCCTTAAAAACTACAGTGACGTAAAAGACCTTATAGGCTCATTTTCCCCAGTATCATTATGTATACAGGAGACAAACTTAGGATCCCAACAAAAAGGTGTTATGAAAACTATAAAGTCTTTTGGTGCGACCGGAGCAGTCAGGTAGGCTCTCTGGAGGCGTTGCTATTGTAGTCAGGAGTGATGTTGCATCTAGCGAAATCAGCCTAAAAACAAAATTCGAAGCCGTGGTTGTTACCGTCGTCCATTTAAAACATTAACAATATGCTCTTTGTATCTGCCACCACATTTAACCATAACCCTTAGTGACTTGGAAGAACTTCTGCGACAGCTTCCAGAGCCATATCTCATAGTCGGTGATTTTAATACCAACTCATCATTTTGGGGAAGTGAACTAACCGAGACTAGAGGTATTTTTGAAGATTTTATTTTATATAACAAAATCTGCCTTCTAAACACTGGAAAGAAAACATACTGCTCGCCAAGCTCTAGAAAAATGAGCTGCTTAGATTTATCATTCTGTTCATACCTCCATTTTTAGCGATGTTCTAGACAGCCCTTATGGGGAGTGATCACCTGCCTGTGGTTATTAGCCTTTTATGCTCCCCAGCAATCATCTCTACTAAACCACGCCATTGGAAATTGCACCTGGTTGACTAGTCATTGTTTAAATCAGAAGCTCATTTGGAGGAAATATTTTCAGTGAAGATAGCCTCAGTGTGGATGAACTCAATGATATGATTACATCCCGTATTCTCGCTGCCGCTCATCTTGCCATTCCGCAGAGTTTGAGACTGGTTAGAAAAAATAACAAATATTAGTACACACAAGAATGCAGGGCAGCAGAGAAAGAAGAAAATAAGGCATGGGGCGTTTTTCATAGATACCCAACATACGAGAATCAAATACTTTTTAAAAAGGCCATAGCTAAAACCATATCCGTCGTAGCTCTGAAAAAACATCCTGGCAAAATTACATATCCTGAATAAATAGTTCAGTCACATCCAAAAAAATGGGGGGGGGGGGGGCTGGTACATAAGCTAAATGGCACCTACTCTCCCTTCACTCTTCCCCTACTGACAGCCCCAGGTGTACAAACCAGTATGGAGAAGCAAGCTAATATATTGGGGAAACATTTCTCTACAATTTCAAGTTCCTCACACTACACTCAACCTTTCTTAAAGCACAAAAAAACAACTGAGAAACAAAGACTTCCAACAAGTGGAAGCCAAAACGTGTACAATAGTCTAATTACAATCCAGGAATTAAAAAGTTTTATCTGCAGGTAAAAAAATACGCACCCGGTCCTGACCGAATACATTATAAAATGTTCGCCAGTCTATCCGAATGTTCAAAAGGAGCACTTTTGAAATTTTTTAACAAAATATGGAATAGCGGAATACTCCCAGAGGCTTGGAAGAAGGTGATAATTGTACCATTCCTAAAACCAGGAAATCCACCGACATCCCCAAGCAGTTATAGGCCTATTGCCTTCACCAGTTGTCTAGCCAAATCTTTTGAAAGCGTTCTTAATATCAGAATAATGTTTACTCTTGAATCTCATGAACTTTTGGACATCAATCAGTGCGGTTTTAGAAAAACATGTTCAACAACAGACCATCCGGTTCGCCTCGAAAACATAGTCAGAGAGGCCTTTATGCACAAGCAACACTGCCTCACCGTTTTCTTTGACCTAGACAAAGCGTACGACACAACCTGAAGGTTCGGGATCCTACACGACCTAGTAGACTTAAAGATCTGTGGCCGAATGCTGAAAGTTCTTAATTATTTTCTATCCAAACGTACATTTCAGATGCGTCTTGGTACTACATTGTCAAAAACCTTTACCCAAGAAAATGATGTCCCACAGGGATGTATTTTAAGCACCACGCTGTTTGTAGTAAAAATGATTTCCATTTCCAAAGTAATACCAAAATCTATTATGTACTCGGTCTACGTTGACGATCTTCAAATAGCTTGCACTTCCTCTGACGTAGTAACATGTGAGAGGCAAGTGCAGCAAACAATTAATAAACTAGTGACGTGGGCAGACAAAAATTGATTTCAGTTTTCTCCACAGAAAACAGTGGCAGTTATGTTTTCACTCAGACGTGGAATACAAACTGACCCCACTCTGCACCTGAACGAGACCAAATTACCAGTTAAAGATGAGCACAAATTCCTGGGGATAACTTTTGACACAAAACTAACATTTTTCTCTCATATCAATACAGTTGTGCCCCGTTAATATGGACGACCCGAATTATGGACAGTTTTTCTGGGGACGAAACCTTTTCAATGTATTTATGCCTCGTGAATATGGAAACTCGCTGTTTGGACAATGGACAGGGGAAGAATGCACACAGCCCACTTGGGCCCATATATTTTTGTCTCGTTAATATGACAGTGCTTAAAAAAAAAGCAGAGGAGTCCGAACAGAAGGTAAAGAAGGGCGCGCCGCCCGCGAACCTACGCGACAGCCGATACGCCGGGATGCCTGAACGAATCCTGTGGGGTTGGAGAGAACCAAAGCGGCCATGGCGCTGTTTTAGGGAAGGCGGGGGGGGGGCACAAGAGCGCAGAGGGACGTCCACAGCAAACCGAGGTTCAGCTATGTAAGAAAGACCCCGAAAGGGGGAACCAGGAGATTTTTGGGTGTAGCGGAAGTGCCGCCGAAGTCTGGAAAACAGCAACATATAGTTGCAATAAATTCTGCTGAACGTGAACAGAGAGGCCGGTAAAAGCGTAAGAAAGAAATGACAGGAAGAAAGACAAGTGCCTACAGTGGCAGTGGGAACTGAAGTTTTCTTTCCCAAAGCGCAATATATGTGTTCCATGAAGCCGTTAACACTTTTCGGTGAGAGTTAAGACACACTCACAAAGTAGAGCGACAAAAAAAAAGGCGACGTACGAACACGCAACCGTGACCGGGCGTCCCGTCCTGGATGCGCTTCCCTCTCATGCTCCTGGTTTTCGTCCCTGTTGCGTTGCCGAACTGCCACACACCAGGCGGTCCGCATGTGGCTTCGCTTTGAGTCAATAATGTGGCCTTGACAAGGTCTAAGCTATTCGTAGTCGGCTAGCCGTCGTTATAAACTGTACGTCAGCTTGCAGTGTTTGTTTTTTAGGAACACATGGAAACGGCGCCAAGAAAATGGGATGTTCGATAGCCCTCTGCATAGCAGCTTGCCAACTTGACTCCCTTGCTTCCTTACGGAAACAGTACAAGATAAAAAAGAAAGAATCAGAAGAACGGAAAGGCAGAAAGGTTAACTAGGCAAAAAAGTGCAAAGCATCAGGAGCCTATAATCCTCAACTTGAGTCTGGCTTTTGGCATGGTGGGAGTTAATGCAAAAGAACAGAGCTGCACGTTAGCGTGAAGAAATCTGTGAATACAAGCGGCAGAAGCCATCTCAGTCAATCCAAGCCGTGAGGGAGTAGTATCGACAGCTCAGCTGTTTCCTCCTCACCTCAGGAGAATCTCAAGCAGCTACTTAGCAGCTACTTTGCTCATCGACGAAGCCATTTTGGAAGTGGCGGTGAGTAGAGAATCGGACGCTGATTGATCGGCCAGTGAGGAGTTTGTGTTCGAAAGTTTGACCAAGACAAAGCCCACCATCACGGGTGTCATGGTACTCGAGTCGCTTCAGACTGCACTACAATTTTTCAAAGACAAGAATGACAAGGATAATGCACTCAAAATTGCCGGTGTTCTGTGAAATTTTCAGTCCAGTGCACACCGTTATGTACAAAAGCAGTCATTAATTACAATTCTTTTTTCTCAATAAAATCCCTTTTGTTTTTATTCATGACTCGTTATTATGGATGACTCGCTTTATGGACAGTTTTGGTAGGAAACCAAGGTGTCCATATTAACTGGGCACGACTGTACTCTTAAAAAGAAAGCTACCAAATCCCTAAATACACTCAAGGTTCTTTCAAGAAAACACTGGGGGTCTGATAGAGCATGCCTTTTGCGCATTTATCACTTTGTTGTACTGTCTTGTTTGGATTATGGTTGTGTAGTGTATGGGTCTGCAAGAGCATCATACCTAGAACGACTGGGCCCTGTGCACAATCTCGGTTTGCATCTCGCATCAGGTGCATATAGAACCTCTCCCATAAACAGTCTCTAACAGACTCTCCCTCAAATACAGAAGAACCATGCTTACATTTTCATATCTTCTCAAAATAAGTTCGTTGCCAAAACATATATGTATGCTACCCTCTTGTTACAAAGTGCGGCTCCAGAGTGTTGTTCAACAATAGACCCCAGTTAATCAAACCCTTACTACTCCGGTTCGAGGATAAATACCAAGAACTAGGAATACTGAAGTCCCTCCATGATATTGAATCAAGGCACGATCCTTTACCACCATGATACAGCCCCCCCCCCCCCCCTTTGTTTGTGATTTCACATTAACTTAGTTTTGTAAAGAGAAAACACCACATGAACATATTTTACAAGAATTCTTAGCTCTTAAAGAAAAGTATTCAAATTGCACGCAGTTTTATACAGATGGCTCCAAGACAATCAATCAAGCATGTTGGAAGTGCAGTAGTGCAAGGAAAATGAGAAAAAACAGTAAGACTTCCTCAGTGTACGAGCATTTTTACCGCCGGGTGTTACGCACTTGCTATGGCAGTAAGAAAAATAGCCAATAGGAACATCACAAACAGTATTATTTACACAGACTCTCTAAGTGCCTTGACAGTTCTTCACCACAAAAATGCAGTTGCTCTACTACTTGGAGATATCATTCATAATACAGCCTCTGCTCAAGGACATAACATTTTGTTGGGTCCCGAGTTATGTTGGAGGCAGTGAGAGAGCAGATGTTTGTGCTGCTCAAGCCCATGACAAACAGATCAAGAGCATAAATATTCTATGCAGAGACTGCATGGTGCTAGTGCGCTGTAAACTGCAGGAAGAATGTCAGTCTTCATGGTGTAGTGAGGTAAATAACAAACTGCAGTTGGTGAAGCCGATTTTGGTGGAATGGATATGTCATCGTCAAGAATGTTTCATAGAAGTGATTTTGAAACACAAAACTCAAGATACAACCTTGTGCCTGGCGCATGATAGCCTGAGCCGCTTATACGCCATTAAACCCAATACAATACAATATATGCACTGGCCCTCTCCACATGCTCTATAAAATGGCCTGCATGACCTTTAAAGATCAATTTCACCAGCAGTTACATTGCACCACTGCTGCCACGATGCATCCTGGGAGTTGTGGTACGCTGTCCACAGGTTGAGCTGGTTCAGAGCACCCATTGAGGTTTTACCACGATGCATCCTGGGAGTTGTGGTATGCTGTCCACAGGTTGAGCTGGTTCAGAGCACCCATTGAGGTTTTACGGGGCAGGTGTGTTCATTTGATGGCTGCCACATGCTGCGACAGGTGCATCAAGTAAACGGCACAAGGTTTATTGTAACCTTAGAAAAGAAGGATGGTCTATAAATGGAGCACGTAGCAGCTGGTCAGAGCTTCTTAAAGCTGTTGGGAGCAGGACAGAGCCTTAAGTGCTCTGTTAAACGCTTTTATCAGTTTAAGCTGACTCAGTGTTGTCGTCAAGTACTTTTGAAGGCTCTTAAATTGTTTCAAAGGCTACAGTTGGTCTCACAGGCGTGGGACAGCTGCACCAATTGCACCATTTTGATAAAAATACAGTCTCCTGTACTATGCTGTGCCAAGAGCATTAAATTGACCAAATTTGCACTGGCTAGCACGAAAAAGGCCATGCCAGTGCAGCACGATTTTTCCCCTTATGTTGCGGCTTTCAGGGGAGTGAACATTCGAAATGGTTTGCGGTAGCTATTGCTATTCCATTTGCGCCGCACTTATTTTAGTGTTTGATCATTGTGAAGATTAGAAAATTAGAGAATTTTTCATGTCTGAACTGGTGGCCAGTCATCACGAATACCAGACGGTGCTCACTGGCTGCAGCACAACTCTCACATCAGTTAACTGGCTTATCTTCCATGGAATCAACATGTGTGGTAACGGTAGATGGCAAGAAAGTGATGCTTTGATGGCATCGAGAGCCAGTGTGGTGGCACATCATAATGTTGGGGCATGGCGCAATCAACGAGTGGCGATGAACGGCGAAGAAGGCAAACGAGTGCCAGCACTGTGATCGTTTCCGGTCACTGCACCACGATTACGCGGCACCTGTGGAGTACGTCTTGGGAGTATCGCTGAATGGGCAAGGCATGTATGCATGCATTCCTGCAGTCCCTTCGCAGCGACCGCTTTAACCTTATACAAGGTTTTTAAAATCTTGGTAATTTGACCCTCGTTAATTCGGACTGGGACATGCACAGTACTCATGCGTGTAATAGCAGGCACGACGATGATTGGAGCCTTCCACTTCCAAAGTGCAGTGCTGCGGCTGCAATCTGGTGCATGCATTGGCCAGTTGTGCCATTTCGAATGCTGCTTGTCACATCAGTAGTCTTTTAGTTTTATTTGGGGATGGCGTGACGCGTTCTAGCTCACGCCTACGCATATTTCCCTTGCTTCCATCCATGTGCTTCTTCCAGTACTCTTGTGCTTGGCGCATGATAGCCTGAGCTGCTTATGCGTCATTAAAACACAACACTCTTCCAGTACGCTGAAACCATGCCGATCATGCACTGTTTACGGCCCGCTCTGTGAAGTATCCTCAAAACATGACGATGTCGTTTGTAAGCTGGCAGTACAGTCGTGCCCGTTAATAGGAACACTTTGGTTTCTGACCAAAACTGTCCATAAAGTGAGGCATTCATAATAAGTCATGAATAAAAAGGAAAAGGATGTTATTGAGAAAAAAAAATTGTAATTAATGACTTCTGCTTTTGTACATAATAGTGTGCACTGAACTCAAAACTGGACAGAACACCGGCAATTTTGAGTGCATTATCCTTGTCATCGTTGTCCTCGAAAAATTGTAGTGCCGTCTGAAGGGACTCGCGTACCATGACACGCGTGATGGTAGGCTTTGTGTTGATCGGACTCTCGAGCACTAACTCCTCACTGTCCGATGAATCGGCGTCCAATTCTGTACTCGCTGCCACTTCCAAAATGACCTTGTCACTGAGCTGCTTCTCCACGTCTGCTTCGTCATCCGCGGCGAGGAGTTGTTCTGCGGCGCTCTCTGGGTCAGGTGCACCTGCCTCTTTTAGGGGTTCTTGAAGACTTGCCAGGGGAATGTCATTGTCCGAACTACAACTTTCTTGGTCCGACCCCTGATGCGGTAAAATACCAGTGTAGCGCCAGTAGTTAGTGATGGTTGTTACACTTACGGCATCCCACACAAGCTTAAGCTGCCTCAAGCACGAGTGGAGATCTACTATCTGCAGCTCCTGCGTCTCGGCACAATGAAGGTAGTGTCGGACCAAGGCAGCTCAGTAGTGTGCTTTTGTTGCCCTAATTATGCCGGCATCATGTGGCTGCATCTTAGCAGTCATGTTTGGCGGAAGAAAAATGAGGTTGGTATTTTTGAACTCTTCAGGGGAGATAGTGTGGCAGCCAGCATTATCAACGAGAAGAACCTTTTTGCGACCGCTTAGCTTTAGTTCTTGGTCAAATTTTTGCAGGAACCCTCTAAAAATATTTGAAGTCATCCATGATTTTCTATTTGCTTCATATGTACAGTATATAGATGGGGAGAATGTTTTTCCAAAGCATCGGGATATTTTTGATTTGTTTACTACGATTGGCTTCACCTTGTCCATCCCACTCGCATTGCACATGAGGCCTACCGTAATTCGCTTCTTATTGCGTTTTTTTCCTGTTGCAGGGCCGCGAGCAAAAGTTGCAGAGGGACTGAGCTTATAGAAAAAGCCGGTTTTGTCAAAGTTGTAGATATTGATACGGGATATTGATATCATCTAGGAGATAACCGCTAAGTAGCTGCTTGAAATTCTCCTGAGACGAAGAAACAGTCGAGCTGTCGATGCTACCCCTCTTCTCCACGAATCCGTTGACTCGAAATGCCATGTCTGTTCTTAAACCTTATCAGCCATCCTCTTGAATAGCTGAAGTCTTTCACGCCTAGACAGAGCGTAGAATAATTTTTCGCAGTAATAATCACCCTGTTTTACTGAACAAAACATTCCATTAGTCATCACAGCTAAAACCTATCAAGACGGAGAAAAAGGAACAGTACGTACCCATAATGTTGCCGAGGCAGCAAGCCTTCTCTTGAAGCATTTCGCCGCTCACGACAGCACATTCGCGTGCACATTCCCGAACTACATTAACAGAGCTGACTCCATTTCTTCGATCTGCGCTGGGCGCTGTCAGACTGTGGCTGACGCTGCGGTGCCAAAGTTGAGCCATTTATCGGAGTCCTGTAGTATCGATGCTACCATCGACCTGGCGAGGCTGAGGCCTAGTTTAACTTGGGCCCAGTACCTCACAGCTTCAATTGACTGAGACGGCTTTTGCAGCTTGTATTCACAGATTTCCCGCTTCGTGCCAAAAGTCGGACTAAAGCTGGGGGTTTCAGGCTCCCGATTCTTTGCACTCTTTTTGCTTAGTTAACCTCCCTGCTTTTCCGTTCTTCTGATTCTCTATTTTTTGCCTTGTACTGTTTCTGTAAGGAAGAGGGAGTCGAGTTGGCAGGCTGCTATGCAGAGGGCTACCGAACAGCCCCTTCCTGGTGCCATTTGTATGTGTTCCCATGAAACAGACACTACAAGCTGGAGTACAGTTTAGAACGACAGCTAGCTAACTACTAAGAGCTCAGACTTTGTCAAAGCCGCATCGTTGACTCAAAGCGAAGTCGACATGCGGACCGCCTGGGGTGCAAAATGTGGCAGTTTGGCAGCGCAACAGTGACGAAAACCAGGAGCATGAGAGGGAAGCGCGTCCAAGACGGAACGTCCGGTGCCGGTTGCATGCTTATCACCTTTCTTTTGTTGCTCTACTTCGTGAGCGTGTCTTAACTGTGACAGAAAAGCGTTAACGGCTTCATGGAACACGCATTATGCTTCTCGCCACCACGTTAGGTGCTTGTCTTTCTTCCTGTCATTCTTTCTTACGCATTTATCGGCCTCTCTGTTCACGTTCAACAGAATTTATTACAACCACATGTTGCTGCTTTTCCAACTGCGGCCTCTCGTTGTGGCGCTTCCGCTGCACTCCGAAATCTCTCGGTTCCCCTCTTTCGGGATCTTTTTTAGCTGACCCTCGGTTTGCTGTCTGCATTTTTCTCCACTTTTGCATCCCTCCTCACCTCCTAAAATGGCGACACGCCCGCTTTGGTTTGTTTTTCAACTCCACAGGACTCGTTCAGGCATCTGGCTGTTGCGTAGGTTCGCGGGCGGAGGGCCCTTCTTTAACTTGCGTTCGGACTCCTCTGCTTTTTTCAAGCCCTGTCCATATTAACGAGACAAAAATACATGGGCCCAAGTGGGCAGTGTACATTTTTCCCCTGTCCATTGACCCGACAGCAAGTCTCCATATTGACGAGGCATAAATACATTGAAAAAGTTTCATCCCCAGAAAAACTGTTCATAATTCGGGTCATCCATATTAACAGGGGTCATATTAATGGGGCACAGCTGTACTTCTATGAATTGCATTGCAAAAAGGATAGCGGAGACCTTTACGATTTTAATGAGGGTTTGACCGCATGCTACAAAATGCTACAAGTTGCTACAAAATAATTACATTTCTGCTCCATAGCTGCTCTAGAATGGACATTTTCTTCGGCATAGCTGCTCCAAAATGCATATTTTTTTGCTCAAAGAACTCCAAAACCCGTTTTCTTTGTCCCACCCTGGTGTCATCTGCACTGTATTTCATAAAGCTCAGTTTACAGCCTTCTCATCAATTGGCTAGTTGACGTGTGTTCTTTATTAACCCTTTCACTGTCAGGTGTTTCTGGCCGTGACACACCCCCAGTGTCGGCTTGGTTTTAGGGAACGAGCATAGCAATTTATTTTTCATTATGATTGCTATACAAACAACATAAGTCAACGGAATCTGCACAGTTCAGTGTTCTGCAGGTGTTGGTAATTAACATCATCATCATTAGCCTGACTATAAATTAGATAAACGAGGATAATTAAGAAAAAACACTGCTCGATACTTCTTGAGACTCCGAATCGGAGCTCTGCTCGCATTCATAATCAGAAGAGCCATCGCTTCAGTCCGCAGTCGAAGGTCCCGCGCAGTCTGCCATCCAAAAGTAAGTGCGCGCACGGAGGACGCACTTTCAGTGGCCCGCACAATGGAGAGAAATGGCACGTTGTGAATTCAAGATGACGGAGAGAGATGGAAAGAGGCTAAAACAACCTATTTTGCCGCTGCTAGCCGTAAGCAAGGGCGTGGCGAGAGAGAGCGAAAGCAGCGATCGAGTCGTGTGATGAGTCGTGTGGCGCGCGCCCCTGAACTTGGCGCTTCGTAGTAGACATGCAAACAGAATAAAAATAAAAACCTTCAAACCTGCGGCAGATGTCAGAACAACCCTTCAACCTGTAACCGCATGCGCGCGCCTTATGATTGCTTAGCGCGATAGAGTAGCGTGCGCGGAGCGACCGCACCTCTCAGCAAAGAAGTTGGCGGAGATGGGCGGTCGCGTCATACTCTTCAATATATACGTACCAACATAGCGCGGGGCGAAAATACGAACTTGTAGAAATATTTGACTGATGGCACAGCCAGTTCAAGCGCACCAGCTTCGTGCACAGGCGCGAAGTTTTGAACGCATGATAGTGAATGTACCGGTACGTCAGTGACACTGTGGGGGGGGAGCGCGAAAACGTACCGATACATTTGTGACAGCGAAAGGATTAACAAGTGCAAAAGTATGGCGATGAAGAAGGTTTGAAGGTTTTCTTTTTCATTGTGTCTGTCTTTTTTTTTTGCTGCAAAAAAAAAAAAGAACATTCAGTTGCCAGTGCATGCTTGTGTTCTCACTTCCTTCTTCGTCATTCTTTCTGTGCTCGTTAGTGATAAATAATGTTTTCTACCTGGTGTGCGACTGTGTAGAAGTGAGTGAAGCCCTGATGCCATATTTTCTAGCTTCTGTGAGACCTAAGCGCTCTCTACACACATTCACTGCTTTGTCCCAACCCATTCTGCCACATTTGCAAAAATACATTTTTGATAAAATTATTGCAGCCAATGGGCAATTCTCTGGTATATCCATCTTTGACCATACGTAAATAGGGTAGCATTTTTGCAAATATATGTCATGACATCATTACTTTGTCAGCATCTCATAAAATGAAATTCTCCTAAAATTAAAAATATAGTTCTGTAGCAGGCAGCTCTGAAGGCAGTTTTGGTCACATGACTAACCATCATTCAACCAAAACATACACTGAAATGCATGTAACCTTCCCATTCTACTCTTATGTTCTGATTTCACAGAGAATGTACAGGGTCGTCCACTTCTAGCTATAACATGGTCACTGCTTTTAAAGCAACATTGCATCTGACCCAGGCAGATATCGGTGCAAAGCGATGCAAGTACACAGGGACCCGGATGTGCTGCTTCACATGGCCAGTCACTTTAGTTTATTGCGTGGCCGGGTTGGATGCAATGACACCTTGAAAGCAGTGGCCGTGTTATAGCTAGAAGTGGACGAGACTGTACACTTCTAACAGGTTTATTTAATACAAATGGCATTAGTCGTTCATAATTCCTAGGTACCTGCTTTGAGCCACAAAATGGGGTCGCTTTAACGTTAATTTATGTATGCTTGCATAATATGAAAGTGCATTATAAATTAGACAAAATGTGTAGAAGTTGTATGCAGCCTACAAAATGGAACATGAAACTTTGGCACCTAATTGATTCCCGAACGCAGCTTTAGTGCATGCAGTAGGTGCAGCACATCCTTGTTGCAAAAAGATGTGTGCATTCTAGTGAAAGGTTACGTGATGTATGCACAGTACAAATGAACCATAAACACTGTACACGTTTGCTTTTATTTGCTAGGATGAAATGAAATGATGTATAATTATGCCCATTGTCCTGCTTCAATGTCTGCTCATTCTGTACGATATGACATATAATTCAATGAAACACGATACGAAAGAACCTGCTTATAGAACATAACTGTATATTTGTTTCTATAAGAAAGGAAACAGAAAAGTTAGTGTGTTCCATTTTTCATTAGATAAAAGCACGAAAAGACAAAAAAAAAAACATATCAAAGGATAAAAAAAAAAACCTGTGTTCTGAAATGCAAACTACCTAATCTTGTGAAAATGTGTACTGGCATGCTTGGTGGCTTTCGTTTCCTTTTTTCTTTTTTTGGAAATAATGAGAAAGGAAACAGCATGTTTTGATCACCATGTGCAGCGTATCGAGTTGCATGCAGTATTTTTGATGTGGTCATGTGGTCACTGCATCCCTGTGTCGCCAAAGTTTCTTTGTTCTCAAAAGGTTCCCCTAGGACGGCCTTATGCTGGGAAGGATAGATGCTGTTAACGAACCTAGTGACACTCTAAGCGTGTAGGAAAGTGGGCTTTGCACAGCTGGCACCGCAAAGGACTGCAGCAAAGATGGCTGCTTGCTGTTTCCATTAAGGGCGCATGTGCAGTGGGCCTTGGAAAATCAGTCTATTTTCCTGGTGCGGTTCATGTTGTTCAGCCCAATACTTACTATGCAGCTGATCCATTTGCATCTAGAAAGGTGATTTTGCCAGTGAAGGTTTGTCTTATGGCTATCTGTGCGGAAAAGGATGAAAAAAGGTTTTCACACTCGGAGTATCTTGCTGTTGTCTGATTGCACTTGTGCTCCTCTCTTCACCTCTGTGGCAAGTGTTTGAAATCGTTCAATGTGAATTTTTTTTTTATAAAGGCCACTGCAGACACTTCTCTGCATGTGGATTGCCCTGCAAGAGAGAATTTTTTATTCAACAGCAAAATTTGGATAAAGATGTATAATTAAGAAATGAACTGATCGGCTTTGTTATTCATTTTAGGGCCCGAGGTTATACTGCAATATAGCAGGCCTTCAACATTGGAAGCAAGTTTGGCTTTTTAGAAAGTTATAATCGACATTCTAGTATAGAATGCCGAATGTTCCAAACACACTTTTGAAAACTAAGTTTGGCTTTCCCATACCACACATTGATTCATTGGCATTGATTGAATACCCATACTGGAGAAGCCTACGCATTTCATGTTTCATGGTGTGGAAGACGATGGAATTTTTCCCGCATGATTACCATGTGTAGTTGCAACGATTCATGAATATGCAATGTGTGAAAGGCAGCCTATGCAGTGTTCATTTGCATCTTTCAAGTTTAATACCTTGAATTATGTAGCAGGTTTTGAAATTTTAAAAATAGGCTCTCTTTCCTTGTGTACAACTTACAGCTATGCAAAATGGAATTGTGCCCTGAAGCTAAAAAATTAAGAATTTTTTGAGTCAGTTTAGTTTGTTACTCGTCTTTTGTATGCGCTGTATCGTAAGTAATGACAGGCACAGCGTGAAATCCACGTGCACAAAACTAATTGGCATATATTTTAAAGGAACAGAAAACTGAAATTTAGGCTTCGAATTTTGTTCGGAATTCAAAACACTGTGGCACCATCTAGTAACAAAAGCTGAAAGCATGCCTCTCACTATGTGAAAGAAAGAGTGTTTATTTAAGGACGCACTGGAGAGAGCACGAGATATAATAAAATATGAAAAGCACTCCTAGAATAAACAAGAACAATGTGCACTTAAGAAAATCAGCGATATTTTGCAGAGATGTAGTCACGTGGCCGTGGGTACTACAGTGAAAGTAATAGGGTTTCTCCGCAAGATAGCGCCTCAGTTGTTTTTATGCAATTTTCAATGGCAAATTAATATTGTAAAGCCTCTTATCCTTGATATTGTAGTGCTCAATCTTTGCTATATGAGACAAGATCTTGGCCAATGTTCTCTCTCTTTAAGGCTCTCAAATGAAAACAGCCAGCAATTTTAAGTACAAATATTTTCTGTTTTGTGTATACATTTTCTTTTGTCATTATTTCATCAAGTAGGTTTTTGTGACCTCTTTGTGATGCACAGGAAAGATCTGACTCGTGGTACCTCAGCACAGGATGTTGTTTACCCTAGTGATGCCACTGTAAACAGTACATGAGAAAAACAAAATGCATACAGAGCTGTTGTGCATCTCTTCTCTCACTTGTTTTCATTTCTCTCTTTGTTCCCAGCTGTTTACTGTTTTCAAACTGTGTATTTTCTATCTTGGTCATGAAAGCCACATTTAGATGGATGCAAAATGCATAACTCACAAAAAGATCTTACTGAGCATTAGGAAAATGTCAGATCGTAGAAATTAATTCAGGGTTTCCCAATGCATCATCTTTCATAGCCCTATTTGCTATTAATGTGTTGCCAGACATGAAGGAGCAGAGTAGGAATCTTGTTAGTGAATCGATGGGAAAACCATGAGCCACTAATTCTCTGCAGTATACTTCAGTCTTTAATGCATTAAATTGTGGAATTAGAACTCGGCAGCATACCAAATTATAGTATTACACGTGCCATTCCTCTCGTTTTCTTGGTACTGTTAGTTCTGGCTCTCTTTTGTCAAGTTAGCAACCTTCAGCATCACCCATTTTGAACTAAACTGCACCTTTCCAGTGTGCACTTGTTTTGTGCGGATGATTTAGTTTAATGATGCCTATCTTGCACGTAAAAGTGTATGTTTGAAAAATGCTCTTTGGTTTATTTCAGGGATGACCCCGAAGAAATGCCTGTGTTCTTGGCATCCAATACTGCGTCAGAGGGCTGCAAAATCACCCAAGTTGCAGGAAACTTGTTTGCTGTGCTCAGGTGGGGAAGTCATTTTGGAATACTGGTTTCTTCAAAGTGTTTTGGATGCAGGGGTGGAAGCGCTGCTCCAAATTGCTTTCCCTGCTTCATCCTGCTCCAAGATGCAATATTGCTCCAAAACTGCTCCTAACCGGTTGTCGTGATGTTTTACTATCAAATTTAGCTCAACACAGAAACGATAACAGTGCACTGGAAACAGAGGTATAACGCTGCTTGCACTGAACTCAATGCAAACGAAATTTTCGCAAGCTAGGGAAGTGTGAGGCATAATTTAAAATTTTTCCGCTAGTAAATTTAGTATGACTCACAAGTGATTGCAGGTAAATGTGTAAAAATGTGCTGTGCATGTGACATAGCACATCTTCCCAGGCTTTTGAATCACCGATGGAGAGAGAACAGAGAGCAGCAAGTGAAGCAGGTAGCGTTAAATACCATGGTAGGAACCGTTAGGTAGCTTGTTCGGCAGTAGAAAGTGCAAAAGTTCTTCTAATGCTCTTGCTTTGAAAACAAGCAGGTACTTCACCATCTAGCCTCTTTGTCAACGACAAGCGTGTCAGGTCTATGTTAGACAAAAGCATACTCGAAGCGTTATAGGGTGCCAAAGGTGCCAATCTCTAGAAAACTTCCCAGGGGTGTTGGAAGGCCACACAGGGCCTATCACCAACTTGTTGACTGAAGCACCAGCATTGCTTAAGCAAAAGCTTAATAAGCTGCTGGCATGAGGCAATGAAGTAAGGAAGCTGAAGGAGGAAAAGGCTACACTTTAATGCCATCTATCATGCCTGAAGGCACTACTGGCCAGTGCTCGGGAATATATCAGCACTGGCTTAGGATCAAAGAACATGAACAAGATAGCGGAAATCTGCCTATTAATGTGAACGCCCAAACTAGTGGCACTGCTTGAGCTCATCGAAGGGGTAAACTCCACATTTGAACTATCACGTTAACATAGGCAAAAGCTTTAGGTCAAACTTGGTGTTTGTTCGTGAGGTGTATAAGAAAGTGTTCCATTGCTGCAAGTCTGTTCCAAAAGGTTGCTTAGGTCAGCCTGTGTTGTTTTAAACTTGCAAGGATGGAAAAATGGGCTAGTTGGTAGTTCACCTTAGGAAAACAAAACAGCGCACTCTAGACACATAACCAAAGGGAGAAATGGTTTGGTTTGTAGGGTTTAACGTCCCAAAGCGACTCAGGCTATGAGAGACGCCGTAGGGGAGGACTCCGGAAATTTCGACCACCTGGGGTTCTTTAACGTGCACTGACATCGCACAGCACATGGGCGCCTTGCCTTTCGCCTCCATCGAAAAGCAGCCGCCGAGGCCGGGATTCGATCCCACGTCCTTGGGAACAGTAGTTGAGCGCCGTAACCACTGCGCCACCCCGGCGGAGAAATGACAACACAGCACTGACTTGAACTGGTTATTTTATTGCAGGACAACACAATGGTATATGTTCGAAAGTGGGCGGGAAAGCATGGGTAACAGCTGCTGGGTTTGCATGGGACAGAAAGATAACGCAACAAAGTTTGAAAAGACTTGAGATGATAAAGCTGAACATAATGAAATGAGACAACTAAGCTAGGAAAAATAATGGGAGGGCGATAAAAGGACGAAGCCAATTGGCAAAAAAAAGGGTAACAAATAACATTATGCGATGACATGAAAACAAAATGCAATAAAAAGCCAAAAAGGCCGTTAAAAGGAGAATGAAAATTAAAAGTGATAAAAGTGCCAAAAGGGGCATTACAAGCAGAATACCGAAAAACAATGCTAAAAGGCCACTAAGAGCTAAAGGATGTGTAGTCTGGGATCCTAAATACTAGAACTACTCTGTGCATGGCTCAAATAGTCTAAATTGCGTTTCCTTAGTTCTATCGAGGGTGTACAAACACAATCTTGTCCCGGCTTTAGAATGTGGGTGGCTTCTATGATTTCGCGGGTGATCTGATGCGCATATCTCGCAATGACAGTGCATTTATGAAGGGAAGGTTCACAGGACCAAGAGGGGCACTTTAGGCAGTGGACAGTGTGGGGTTGTAATAGAGGGATAAATACGTTTTCCCCGCTTAGTCGCGGCTGACAGTCCCAACTGTCGATCCCACACAGTGATCGCGTGCGCTACCGAGCGCACGCCGACCACTGCGGGCCATGCTCTTGGGAACAAAGAAAAAACACGTGCTTACAACAAACAGGCATTTATTGCTGCAATAACGACAACGCCAGCTAGCAATAAAACACACTAATGAATACAGGTCGTCTGACTCACCAGCAGGGCTACGGGCGAATATTCGCCCACGCTAGGGCAGGGGATAAACTCCGAGGCTGGGCAAGACGGGCAAGTGGGATAAGTCCCACGAAGCTTCACCTCGCCGGTGACTGTGGAGTGCCGCGAGGAGATGTCCGCTCGCGTCCAAGTCCCTATGCGGAAGGGAGTTGGCTTTTTCCGCGTGCACGGTGACAAGATCAGGAGTAGCGCTTGTGCTGCTGCAACGCTGGCACCATCTATCGATAGTTAATGTTAACCACCAATGTTGGCGCCATTCCGCGATAGCTAGAGTAACCTCCGCAGGGGAAAGCCGACTTTAAAGGGGACGATGGGAGATCGTTTCCCACAACACCCAGGTTACTCTTTACAGTGTTGTGCACATTATTTGAGTGTTCCCTAAGACGTTCATTGAGTCAATGCCCAGTTTGCTCCACGTAGGCCTTGCCACAGCTCAGAGCAATTTTATAAACCACACCAACTTGGGAACGTAAGGTGTCTGGTGCCTAACAGACCAGGCTGGCTCTCGCACAGCTGGGGCATTCACTCTGCGACAAAGCTTGGATAGCTGTCAGGCGCCGAGAACACAACACGGACACCTGCCTTTTGCCCGATCCTTTTGAGCCTGGGAGAAATAGTGTGCAGATAATGCACCACAGCAACCTTGTGTTCGGGGTGTGCAGCAGCAGTCATTTGACTTCCTTTAAGTTTGCCAGCTTTTATCAGCCGCTGAGTTTGTTCTTCGAGGCTGTGGCCCATAGAGTGGACACAGGACTTCATTTGGGCATTTGTCAAACATAGGTTCACAATGCCCCTCTTAACGATCTTATAGTGGGCTGAACTGTAAGGCAGCAAGGACTTGCCCCCTCTTGGCTCATCATTACGTGTTCTGGCCATTTGTCTTGTCTTGTCAAAGGTGCATGCCTAGTTGGCAAAAGCACTGAATGTTGCATAAAAAGGAATAAAAAGAAGGACTTCATACGTCAGGAGTAGACAACAGAAGTTATGAGTGGTGTTTCATCCTAAAAATGGGCTCCAATACATAACTCGAATGCTCCAAAATGCTATTATAACCGCTCTCTGAGCTGCTCCAACATATTCAAGCCCTCTTCCACCCCTGCCGGTGCTATGCTGGTCTGAATTATGTGTATGCGTGATGATTCGGTTGCATAACAAAGGAATGCTGCAAACTAGATCACTTGCTTTTCAGATGAGGTGTAGTTTAAATGCATTTTCAAGGACATGTGTGCAAGCAGCCCTGCTGTACTGTATTCTTCCTAAAGATGAAAGTGCTTTGCACAAAATGTTCTGAATTGTCATTCACCTTTGGGCTCCCAGCAAACAAATATCCAGAGCCCTAAAGACCTCTGAACAAGCCCAGAAGAAGGCAAAGCTACGCAAGTTAAACGGAGCACTTGTGGAATTTGCCGAGGCCAAGGGTCACTCGTTGCAAGAAGGATCCAAGAAGCGAGCCAAACCGCAGAGTGCCACGTTTCACGGTGCAGGAATGGTGGTGCCTTATGACAGCAAGACTGCTGTGGGCTACCGAAAGATGCCACTTTCAAATTGTGAGTTCTATTTTATGATTTGAAAATTTGATTGGAAACGGCTTAAATATTGACTGCAGCACTTTTCTGTGAAGCAATGCTGCAGTAGTCATGTTCCTAGAAACTACTTTTGTTAAAAGTATGCAGGCTACTTCTTTGTCTTCATCCAGAGCTCTCTTTAAGTGGTGCTGCGAAACTCTCATGTCAGTCTTGTTTGAAAGCTCTACACAGAGAAAAGGGGAGCTTTTCTCATTTATGAAACCTTTTGAGCATTGGTTCTTGATTGTTTTAGCCTTGCAGAGCCCCCAGTGGCTTTTGAAAGATGCTGATGAACGCTGTGTGTCTTAGCTTCTGTCTCTTCTTTCTGGACATGCATGACACACCGAGCCACTGCTCCTCAGGAATTCAGTTCATGATGACTGTCTGTATAGTGAAGTAGTCTACTATGAGCAGTTAAATAAACTAAAATTAGATAAATGCAAGATGGAGGTCAAGGCAAGGGATGCATGTATGAGGTGGTTTGGAAACCTAAAATGCACTCCAAGGCCCTCCTGGTTTTCGCAGGATCAAGGTTGGGAATCTTTGTTGTAGAGTGCTGAAGGCAGCATAGAAGTTTCAGAGCACATACCAAGTTTTGAGTATTAATGAAGCACTGTGTACTTGTAAAAACAGCAGTAGTACTGTGGGGCCAGGCTGATTTGTAAGATGCATTGTGTTATTGTTTAAGTTACGATAAAAAATCATTGTTTTGTGCTTGACATCTATAAAGCAAAGCACTTGACATCAAATCAATGATCAATGGTTCACATGCATGAACACATGTATGTGTATTCCTTTTTTTTTTTTAATATATGAGTACTTTTTTCATTCTTGTAGTATAGCACATTTGGACATATCTGCACTGTTAGTGCAACCTTGCAAACAATAAATTGAGATTGTCTGTTATGGCACATGATTTTTGGATACATTTGCACTGCCTGGGCAGTTTCCAGTCTGCCTTACTATCAGTAGTACCCTATAAATGAGATTTGGGTGAACAGCACAGTAAAAAAGATTGGGGAGGACCCTTAATCTGCTTTTAAAGGAACAAAACACTGGAATGTATTCATCTAATTTTTTTGGCACCATGGAAAGCTTCCTGTCTAAAGTGGTCAACTGCATAGCAGTTTTGTTTGAAATGGTGTAGAGAAATTTTGTTTAGAACTTTTCAGTCAGCGCATGAGCCTTTTTTTATGTAGGCCAATGCTGGAAACCATGAGCACAGACACAATGACAGTTTGGCATGGACTAAAGTGATGTCTCGAAAACTATATAAATCTCACCCACCAGGCAGCAGTTCCACACTTTTCTAGTGTAAAGTAGCATTAATTTCAGTTTTCGCACTTAATGCTATTACGGCAGAGGAATGTACACCTCGTTGACAAAAGTTTTAGGTGGCCGTAATCACCACTTCATCCTAGAACTTGTGGCACCATCAGTAACATATGCTAAAAGCAAATCATAGACGATGCAAAAAGGGAGGCCATTTTTATTGAAGCACGCACTGGAGAGCATGCACTTACCTTGTTCCAAACACGCCACACCAATAGTTGCTGATGCTGCTCCGATTCAGTCCTCTGCGCGCTGCCGCATCCGTACTGCTTCAGAATGGCGCACCTCGGATGGATGACCCATCCGCTTTCACTGCTCACACGCTGGCCATATTTCTCGCCATTGCCGCAGCCGCTGCTTTTGCCTCTTGGACCTTGTTGCTCTTACGTTCGACGCGACGACTGTGGACCCCTCCTGCCATCGCCAAGGGATGGCCCTCCCCTTGCCTTCAACACTCCAGCCCCATGCAGGTCTAGCCGCTTGCCATCCCTAAGCACCATTATCCCGATTGCTGCAACCTCACCGCCCGTCCTGTCCCCACCATTGTGGCTCCCTTTGGGAAAACTAACCAGTGCATCGCCCGGAGGTGACGCTGCATTGCCGACTTGGCCCGAAAATCCTCTCCTGTCCATGGCTGATAGACACAGCCTTCTTGACCTTTATGTGGAAAGTGTGCTTTGATTGATACTGGCACCTAAGTTTCTGTCCTTTGTTCATCCTTTCGTGAACGTCTATATAGTTTGACCCTTGCTGTTTCCTCCGTCGTTCGTGTTGCCAATAGCATTGCGCTGCTGTCAATGGAATGGGCACTGTTCTTTTCAGTATTGTCGGCCATACTTCCTTTGTGCTGTTCACCGTCATAGACCGCTGTCCTCACCATGTGCTTCTTAGCATAGATTTTTTTGACCACTCATGCTGCCTTTATCGATTGCTCCGCTAGCCTTCTGCGCTTGTACCTTCTGCTCCACTCTGACAACGCCTCTCAGAAGCCCAGTCTCCACACCGCTACGGTTCCTGGAAAAACTTTCTGTCCTACACCCACGGAGGGGTCGCTTCTGTAATGCATGCAGCGGTGGCGCTGTGCGTAGCCGGGATGCGGTCAGCCGGCGGGTAAGCGTGCGGGTGAGTGCGGGCGCGGGCGAGCTGCCTGCTGATGGTCATGTACAGCCGAGCTAGTTTGGTTGCTTTCAACTGTGTGCTTTCTTCGGCCTCTGTTTTTCTTAATAATTTTCGCACATGAATAGTGCTTTAGATTACCAGAAAAGGTTGCATTTGAACTCTGCTGTTCATTACGATTTACCACTTAAATGTTCTAAATGTGGATGCAGCATTTACTTCAGCTCTTTTTTTTTTACTCTCGCACACTGCACGGGACTCTGAAAAACATGCGTAGAAGCAGTTTTTTCACATAATCTTTGTGGTGTAGATGCAGTGTACGCATGATTACGGTGTATATTTGCGAACACAGTTCTCTTCACTATTTTTTACTGTGCATCATTAGGCGGGTTGGTGCATCTTGAATTTGGGAAATGAAACAGCGCAAGGCATGCAACCACAGGCACAAGAGAATACAACGTGACACAACGCGTGTCACATTGTGTTCTCTTGCGTCTGTGGTTGCATGCCTTGCGCTGTTTACATTTCCTAAATTTGCTATGCATCTTTCATGTTATGCTATCTATCCTATCGATTTTTTCTTACGGCTGCACATCAGATATCCAAGGAATAAATGGCAGTTATACCGCGGCCCGCACCTACATATATTTTACTTCTGTTTTCTTTTTTTTTTTAATAGAGCAAAACCCTTTACCACTATACTACTCTCTCTGCAGTGCACAAAACGAAATTACACAATAACACAAAGATGGAGTCTTCAAAGTTTTATTTGGTACATGTAACATTTACCAAAGAAAGACAAGTGCACATAGGAGCTATGCAAAGCTGAAATCAATAAACATGATTCATAAATGTATGTGTACAAGATTATATAAACATTATTTTGCAACACGCACACCTGCATTGCTTCGCCTGACGAGGTCAGTTACAGTTTAACATTAAATAAACAAAAAGATTACTTCTTTAGGCCTTCTCTCAATAGCTGCATCAGTTGCATCTTCTCAGCTTCAAAAGTTTCAATCTTTGCTGCTTTTCTGCCCTTTCACTGTTTAGTGACCGCCACATATACGTGCCGACTGCTTTTCATTCTCTAAAATGGATATGTGAGGCATATCGCTCCCTTGTAATAAAGGATTCATTATTATTCATTTACAGTTAAACCTGGTTATAACAAAGCTGTAAAATGTCCGCGATTTTTTATTACATCCAGGTTTTCGTTACATGCAGTTTTCGCGTGAAGACCCAACAGGACAATACAGAACGAAAACCAGATTATGGATTGATGTAAGGAAAACCATCTTGAAAGTGTTTATGGAAATCAGAATTATTCGAAGTCATGGAAGCGGCGAAATGTTTCGCGACCGCGCTGATAGCGCGGCGTGACTGTGGCGGCACCCTCCACCTCCTCTGTGGCTTGCGCGACGCGTCTATGAGTGAGCGGGGAAAGGAGGTGGAGGAGGAATCAATCTAGGGGAGAGCGCGCGCTACATGCGTGCACTGGCGCCACGCTCGTGCTCGCCCACCACTGTTGCCCCAGGAAACCGACTCTGCCTCGCGTCAGCACGCTCCGCTGTTCCCGCTACTGATGTGCGGTAGCCCGCGAGCAACTGCGTGGCAGTGATAGACACGCGCTGCTTGCCCCACGTCATTTTTCTGTTATTTTTTGCTGCTTTTAAGTATGAACTATTGTAGTGTTATGTTCCGGCAGCAAAAGCAGCGGAGACTGCTGCGTCTGCCAAGCAGATGCAGCGTCGGCGCTGAAACGCAAAGCTCTGGATCAACTGCGGTCACTCGTTGTTATAGTAGGCGGTCCTCTCACTTCAGTTCGTGTTTTATAGTCCTGAATTTTTCTGAGTTGCACCAAATTTCCAGTGACTCGGCACTAGCTAAGAGGGAGTCGGCGCCACGAGTTCGTTATGTCAAGGTCAACCGGCGTGACATGTTCGTTACATAGAGTTTTCAAATACATGTGCTTGAATGGGGGCAGCATTGTGGAATTGAAAAACTTCGTAATATGGAGGAATTTACTACATGGAGGTTCGTTACATAGAGGTTTAACTGTATTCTTTTGTATTTGCTTCTAGCTGCATCGCTCACCGTTCATGTCGTCAGGTATGGTTTTAATTTTCCAATGCATCTTTTTACAGCAGACGACGCGCTGCAGTTGGTGCTGTAACAAACAGGCTTTTTTTCTGCTGAGCTGGCTGTGGAAAGGGCTAAGTATTCAACATTCACCTTGTTGTCGAAGGTAACACAGCGTGAGAAATCTATGCATTAAAAAGCATAGTTTCAAGCGCTTTCATCACAACAAGCAAAATAATACCCCTGTCAAGCGCACAAAGTAAAGTGCACTTACGGCGAGTGTCACTTACAAAAAGTGCACTCTGCCGCTGCTAAACAGCGTAACATAAGTGCACTTGCCAAAGTGTGCACTCAGATCGGAGTGCGTTCGCAATACAGACTTCGAGGGCTGAGCACGTAGCCTCGCCGGCAGAAATTTCTTCGTCACAAATGTATTATGTAATAAGATATGTATACAAGTTGATTTTACGTGTTTTGTACATATTTTCATTTGATGAAATGTTTTATAATAGCGACGGGCAAAATATCAAATAACAAAAACGTGATGTAACCACATACGCAACTTCCGCATTATGAGTGGTGCGCCACTGCGGCTACGCCATTTTCAGTTAGGGGGCGGTTGTTATTGTTCATGGTGTTCGTTGGTAATGGCTCTATGAATCATGGCCCGGTGTCAAATTTTAAGCATTTTTTAAATGTTTTACTACTTTAAAAAGCAGCTCCCTGAACTTCGCGCTTGGAGGTTCCAATTTCTTGAAACATGTTTTTCAGTTGCTAGTTTTGTACCAATGAGGGCTTATGCGAGTGCACTTCGCTTTCCCGTTTAGCACTGTGTAGCATAAAGTCTCATTCAAGCTGCGAAGTGCACTCCGCGGAAGTGCACTTTAACTTGCACGCTTGACTGGGGTATAAAACACGCACAAAATCAGCAGTGACGCACGACAGCCCGTAGCATTGGCGGGTAGAAGCAACGCCGGCGACGAGGAAGCCGACCGCACTCCGACTGCGTGCAGCACCACCGCCGCATGCATTATGAGAGCGGACACCCCTCTCCATAGGGAGGAGCGCGGAAACGAAAGACTAGCAAGTTTTTCCAGGGACCATAGCACTGCTGAGTTTATTTGTCGCCTTACGCCCGAAGCTGCCATCTGTATTCCCATGCCTCCATTTCCTTCTGTTCCTGATGGCGCTTACCTCGCTTGGTCTATCACTGACGTTCTTCAGCGCAGCGTCATACTTCGCTGTCATCGCCATCACTGCCAACCACGCCTACAATGCGATTCTGAACTTCAGCCTCTTGGCCCAAGTCTTGCCCCAAGGCATCGCACTAGCAGATCTGTCTCCCCTCGCCGAATGCACACTTTCTGCTGTCACACGTGGGCCCCTACCTGCTCATTCTGCACCACCACTTTTGGCCACTTCCCATTCCGACCTTATTTCTGCAATGATCACTACAGATTTGCAACCAGACCTTGCACCTTCGCGCTCACCCTCTCCTGACTCTTGGATTCCTACAAGGACATCTTTGATTTCAGCAGCTGTCCCCTTGGCCCAACTTTCGTTGTCACAGGCTGCATCACTACAGGTGCTGCCAGCCCGATCCACCACCGGCCGTATCGTGTATCCCTTCCTAGACGCCAAATCAGATAGACTGAAGTGGACAAGGTGCTGGTGAACGACGTTATTGACCCCTCCAGCACTCCATGGGCATCACTTGTCGTCTTAGTGAGAAAAAAAAAAAAAAGATGACAGTTGGAGATGCTATGTTAATTACCGCCACCTGAGTGCGATCACCAAGAAAGACGGTTATCCTCTGCCTCGAATAGACGACGCGCTGGACTGCCTGTGTGGAGTCAGCTATAAACCGCTTTTCTTACCCCTGATGGACTGTGATACCTTTTGGTCTCTGCGAAGCTACCGTGACCTTCGAGCATGTGATGAACTCTCTCCTGCGCAGCTTCAAATGGACCACTTTATGCTACCTGGATGACGTAGTTTTTTCCCTAACATATGAAGCCCACCTTGCCCATCTTTCTAGAATACTTTCCATCTTCTACTGGGCTGCTCTCTAGTTGAATAAATAAAAACGCCGCTTGGGCCAACGCCAGATAAAGGTCCTTGGCCACTTGGTTGACGCCGCAAAAGTCAAGTCTGACCTTGGTAAAGTTCGTGTCATCCGTGATTTCCCAGCTCCGCGTTGCGCAGCTCATGTGCACAGTTTCCTCGGCTTATGTTCCTATAGCCTAGAGAATTAGTCTATGTTTGAAGAGGGAACGGAATAGGTTAATGAAGAAGTTCAACAAATTAGAGGTGAGAGGGAAAATAGAATTCAGGATTTTGTTACATAATAGGATTCAGGTTTAACCGAGGAAGACGACTTCAGTATAGAAGCGATGAATGATACCTTTAAAAGTTACTAAGTGCGGGTAGAAGTGGATGGTAGGATAGTTAGAGAAGATATCGGTAAATTATTTAAGCAGACGAAATATTTGATTAACAGATGACAAAGAATGAAAGTCTCAAATCCAGTAGATAGGATAGAATTGACAGAGCTATCAAAGGTAGGCTGCAAGGTGTCTGACATAATCGAGCATGCTCTAAATAACGGTGGTAGCCTTAAAGCGGTGAAGAAGAGATTAGGCATAGGCAAACATCAGATGTTTGCTTATGGGACAAAGTGAGGGATGTCATCAGTAAAAGAACATTTTGAGAGCAGTGAAGAGTCTGCAGTGGAGAAATGTGAAAGCCTAGTGCACACTGTACATCATGCGTCCCTTGTCAAACACCACCAGCGTTTTGTTCAACACATCAAAGTTCAACGGCCGTTCTATTCACCGGTTTACAGGGAAGTATCTGTCACTTGTGGAATCCCGCTACTATCATCCTCACGGTAGACAAGGAGAATTACGATGTGTGTTTCACGATCCCGGACTTTGCGCATTTGGTCATGAGATGACATTTAATGAATCTGTGAACGGGTCTAGCGCGCGCACTCCTGCCCACGCCACTGCCCTCTTCTTCCTCTTTCGTCCGTAACAATATCTATAGTGGCTGCACAACAACCATAATTCTGCATAAAGTAATAAAATTTCCATAAAGAAAGGTGTTACGCAAGGAGGCAGGGTCTCCCCAGTACTACAGTAAAGCCTTATTAATTCACATCGCAAGGGATCGGCAAAAATGTCCGTGTTAACCGAATTCCGGATTATCGAATTTAGCATGAAAAAAAATTATCTGGGCATATACATACCTTTATTGCAGGAAAAACTGCGCTGTTTTTGTTTGTTTCATCATCGGAATTTGTGCGATAATTTTTTTCAGTCCCACCAAGTTGTGGTGGTGCGCACGCTCATTGTCACATGATCCGACGCAGAATTCCCCCAGTAATGCGAGAGCCTCAGCGGCCTCTTGCAGTGTGACATCGCAGCAGTGGCTGCTCATGACTTTCATCGCCTGAACAACTTCTGTCTTCATCGAGAACTTCCGATAATATGTCGTCATCGGTTAGCATGCCATCATAGTCGTCGCTTCACTGGAGTGGCGGTCACCATGGTTGTGGAGCACAACAGGCCCCAAACACAGTCGAACAGAGCAATGGCCGCTTATTTTCATGATTCGTGCGCTGTCACCATCGCATCACAAACAATCGGCACAAAAAAAAAATCAGGTGTGCAGCCAGTGCAGCCACGGGACAGCAGTAATAGTCATTTGACAGCAAAATACAAACAGTCTCACCACCCTGATGATGATGATGTGACTTCTCCCTTTGAAGCCTGCGGTCACTGGCATCACCTAGCCACTGCTTACATAATTTGCTATTATCATCACAACATTTCGTGCTCTTCAGCCTTTTTTTTTTCTTTTTTTTCCCCCACTGTTTTTCGTTTTTGCCGAGCAGCGCGCTGACCGACTCGCCTTGCGTAGGTTTCCCGTTGCCTGCCCGCTGTGGATGCACATCTGTGCTATATCGCACGGTGGCGCAGGAAAGTCAGTAGCCCTCATCTGAGTTCTCCGAGTTAACCGATGTGCGATCAAATGCCTGTGAGATAATGAGCGTCTACCGCCATTAAACTATGCACAGTCTTGCCGGGACCATGCAGCGAGTCCGAGTTAACCAAATTCCTGAGTTAATGAGATCCAGATAAACGAGGTTTTACTGTATTCACTACTTGCTTAGAGGACATATTCAGATTTGGAATGGAAGCAGTTAGGGATAAGGATTGATGGAGAATATCTCAGTTGTTTGCAATTTGCTGATAACATTGCCTTGCTAAGTAACTCAAAGGGGTGAACTGCAAAGAATAGTTGATGACCTAGGCAGGAAAAGCAGAAAGGTAGCCCTAAAAATAAATATGCAGAAGACTAAAATAATGTTCAATAGCCTCAGGAAGGATCAGCAGTTTACAATAGGTAGCCAAGTGCTGGAAGTGGTAGGCAAATATATCTACTTAAGACAGGTAGTAACTGCACATCCAGACGACAAAAGCGAAATAACTAGGAGGATAAGATTAGGATTGTGCACATTTGTCAAGTATTCGCAGTGTATCACTAGCTGCTTGCCGGCATCGCTCAAGAGGAAAGTATATAACAGTAGCATCCTACCGGCACTCGCCTATGGGGCTGAAACATGGAGGCTTACAAAAGGTGTTCTACTTATGTTGAGGACAATGCAGAGAGCTATGGAACGAAAAATGGTAGATGTAACATAAAGATATAGGTAGCATGCAGAGTGTGTGAGAGAAATAACTCGAGACAATGACATTTTATTGGAAATCCAGAAAAAATGCGCAGGGCATGTAGTGCGAAGAGAGGATGACCAATGGTCGAAAGGGAAAACAAATTGGATACCAAGGGAAGGAAAGCATAGCAGGGGGCGCCAGAAAGTCAGGTGGGCAGATGAGGTTAAGAAGCTTGCAGAGGTCAGGTGGATGCAGCTAGCACAGGACTGGGTTAATTAGAGGAATATTGGAGAGGCCTTCACTTTGCAGGGGTAGAGTCTGGCTGCTGATGACGATTTTCCTATATCCGAAGATTCATCCGGGACATCGCCAACATTACCTGTCTGCTCATCGCTCAAGAAAACTGCGGCTTTTTCTTGGGGCCTTGATGAAGCTCTCGCCTTCCAAGGCCTGATTTCGGCCCTCACTGCACCACCTGTCCTGGCCCATTTTAACCCTTCTGCAACTGCAGAACTTCACACCGATGCCAGTGGCCATGGTATTGGCGCTATCCTTGCCCAATACCATCCTGGCCACTTCCATGTAATTACCTATGCCATTCGCCTGCTATCTCCTTCCGAGCGCAACTATTCAGTTACAGAGCGGGAATGCCTCGCACTTGTTTGGGCATTAACTAAATTTTGGCCTTATTTGTTTGGGAGACCCTTTTGCATGGTGACAGACCACCATGCCTTGTGTTGGCTGTTGTCACGTTAGGACACTACCTGGTGCTTACAAAAATACACTTTTACTATTGTCTACAAGTCAGGCTGATTGCATCACAATTGCTGACCGTCCCATCATTCCGTCGATCCTCCTGAATTGTTTGACTGCACTGGTGACTATTTTTTATCCATCACTGACTTTCTGCAGATTGGAGCAGGACTTTTTGACGGGTTAGTTGGTACATGATCTTGATTCTTATAGCGCTGACGAAACACCACAGGAAGAAAGACACAAAAGGACAGAAGCGCAACTTCCAACTTTAATGAGCAGAAAAGGAACCCAGGCATTCTTTTATAATCTCTGGTCTGCAAGAATGTGCGATAACCCCCACACTAAATCAGAAAAAAACAGTAACACTAGGCAGGATTGAACCAGTTCAATCATGACAAAACACATGGGTGAAATGCAGGTCGCACGGATAAAGACAAGAAACAAGAAAACGATAAAGGCAAGCAACCACAAGAGATTAAAAACCGAAGATGACATGAGAGAGAGAAGTCAAAGATAAAAGCATAAAACTCAAACGGTGGATGGGAGCGTGTAAAAGGCGCTTAAAATCATTAAAAACATTAAAAAAGAAGAAAACGGAGAAAAAACTACACATATCCTTCCAAAAAGGAGAGTTCGTCTTTAGAAAGGAGTATAGAGGGCGTGCTAACGCACTTGTCTTTTCTTTGATGAATGTAAAAGGCCTCAATGACTTCTCTTTCTGTCTTGTCCTGTGCCTTGGCTAGAAACTTGGTTTCCTGAAACTTGGGACGGCAATTTTCACAGCGGCTACAATGTATAGCAAGGTTACCTCCTGTCTTGTTCTTTATAGTCACATTGTGCCTTCGAGCCTGCTCATTGAAACATTTCCCCGTCTGTCCCACATAAACCTTGCCACAGGTCAACGGAATCTCGTACACCACCTTGCCGGTGCACTGGGTGAACATGTTTTGATGCTTTATAGTACAGGCCTGGTTGAAACGCTTTCCTGACACCATCGGGCAAATGCGTGACAGCTTGCAGGGAGCTGAAAAGATTAGCTGCACACCATGCCTGGCTGCCACTTTTTTCAAATTGTGCGAGAGACCATGCAGATAGGGAATAACCTGCACAGGTTTCTTTTTGGCCTCTCGTTTGTTGCCTGGCTTCTTGATCCTTTGAAGAAGGCTTTCGGACACGCTGGTGACCATATGCACAGGGTAGCCTGCAGAAAGAATTCTTCCAGTCTGATACTGGAAGCTTTCATCCATCTTGTGCGGACAAGATTTATCTAGGGCAGATCTTAGGCAAAGTGAAACTATGCCACGCTTTACAATCTTTGAGTGGGAGCTATCATAAGCTAAAAGAGTCTTCTTTGAGCGAGGCTGATACATCCAACACACGTGTGTGTTGGTGAAGGAAAGTTTCAGGTCCAGAAATTGAAGGCAACCATTATCTACTAATTCATGCGTAAATTTCAATCCAGTCGAGATAGAATTAAAAGAACTCAGAGTCTGGGCGATAAAAGTATCAGGGTCACAATGGGCAGGTACATTAAGAAGCACAAGATAGTCATCTACATATCTAAATATTCGAGAGACTGCCGAGTTGCACAAACAAGCTTCTAGTCGCCGATCAAAAGAAGCCAGAAAAATTTCGCACAAGACCGGAGCGACTGACGATCCAATGCAGATGCCTTGCCTCTGCACAAAATTTGTCTTGGAAATAAACAGCTGTGGAATTCAGATAGAACAGTAACAGGTCTAAGAAATTCCCTATTGTGATCCCCACTTCATTTTGAAACCCAACTTCCCCATAGTCTTCCAAATGCTCTCGAACAGATGCAAACAGGCCCTCATGGGGCACAGAGTAAAAAAGGGTTTTTAATCTCTTGTGGTTGCTTGCCTTTATCGTTTTCTTGTTTCTTGTCTTTATCCGTGCGACCTGCATTTCACCCATGTGTTTTGTCATGATTGAACTGGTTCAATCCTGCCTAGTGTTACTGTTTTTTTCTGATTTAGTGTGGGGGTTATCGCACATTCTTGCAGACCAGAGATTATAAAAGAATGCCTGGGTTCCTTTTCTGCTCATTAAAGTTGGAAGTTGCGCTTCTGTCCTTTTGTGTCTTTCTTCCTGTGGTGTTTCGTCAGCGCTATAAGAATCAAGATCTGCAGATTGGCACCAAACATAGTCTTGATCCTTCCCTGCGACCTGTTGTTGATCAGCTGCTTACATACGACTCCGATCCTTCCGTCAATATGTTTGTGCTGCGCAACGATACATGGTTACGATGCAACATGCGCCTAGATGGTGTGGACCTTTGCTCTGGCCCAACTTCATGACACCCCTACAGCAGGGCACCTGGGAGTGTCACGCACTTATGATAGTGTGCGCTGGCGGTTTTTCTGACCTAGCCTTTATCGCTTGGTTTGCCGCTACGTTGCAGCTTGTGACCTGTGCCAGCATCGGAAGATACAGCAGCTTCCACCTAAAGGCCACCTTCAACCCATCCAAGTTCTCACTGAGCCATTTAGTCCTCATTTACATGCCACAGTAAAAAAAAGGGTCAACATTCCAAATAACCACGTAGAAGAAAAAATTTCCAAAAGACTACATGAAGTATTCCTTTGTTATCAAAAGAGCACGAGACTGTACTACCAAAGCTCTTATCTGGGCTAGTTGGTTGCTAGATTCGGATATATTTGCTATCACATGAGTAACTGTCCTCCTATTTTCTGTATGCATCTTCCACTTGAGCTAGTCACTATGTCCGAAGTGAGATTGTAAACTTATCAATAATATTGTATGTGCTAAGAGCCGTAATTCTCTGTTATCTGAATTGCTGAATTAGCGCGTGTAGACATGCTGTTCACTAATTTTTTTCCTTTGGTCATGACTGCATTTCATGTGTAATTTTTTAGTTTACTACTATGTGTGAACTTTTGATGTAGCCAACCCAATCCTTAGTCCTGAATAGGACTGATGGTATTTAAATGATACTGCTTAAATGTTTCGTAATCACAAACCAGGATTTAAAGTTTAAGAGCTATAGATTACAGGAATTTTAAATATGGCTTCTTTTTAGCAATTAGCTCTTGGGGCATGTTATTTGTTCAATCACATAGACTGCCCCTGGCAACTATGCCACAAGAACCTGTGTTTGCAAGGGCAGGAGAAAAGCAAACCTACATATTCTTGTGACGAGTTCAATGCCACACTCTGCATCTTCATGGAGACGAAACGCAATACACCTGTTTATTGTGCATGTATTTGTGTTTGAATGCACGAAGATTCCTAGTGTTGTACGTGCTTATTCAGTGCCGTTTATCGTAGCATAGATATTTTTTACGCAGCGCGGTCGCCTGCGTTTACCTACGCTTCCATCCCTCTCCAAGTTACCGCGCTTTCTGTTCACAGCAAGACGTAACAGCAACTTGCCTGGCAGCATGTGTGGTGCAGTCAGTAGTGCAATCGTACTCGATACAAGCTGTCCGAAGATATATGATTTGATGCTGTAGTGTAACGTTCGCATTTAAGCACCATTCACTGATTACGATAATCAATACAGACGTGCATTTATATTAGTCATAAGCTATCTAACGATGCAGGATTTGGTGCTGCAACATGAAGATATATATTTTAATCATGGATAACTAATTAATGACAACTAAATGAGTCCTAAAGTTAGTCCAGCGAAAGTATACTTTAGAAAGCAATCCAACAATACATTACTTAATGATGCAGCATTCAGTATAGACACAATTAAATGGACAATTACACTTAGTCGAGTGCAGTCATAAGCTACACAGCCACTGCAGACACGTTCTGTACGCACATTCCGTACACGACAGGTAAGAAACAAATAAAGCTATGCATTAAGATTGCCCATTGATCAGTATGCATGCACGCTCATTTCATTTTGGATTACTTAACCAACAATAACCAAAGCTGGGAATAATCCCTATTTATTCTGCCAAATTGCATGACCGGCAGTTGCTCATGCCACTATTCTGATGTGCTTCACTATTCCAATTGCCAAGAGTGGTAGGAAAAAAATTGCAAAGCCTGCTCTTGAAGCTTTTTGACACATAGACAACTTGTCTTAATTAAAGCATGCACACACTCCTAGTTTCTCAAAAGTAGGCGTGGGCGTTTGATTGCTCGCACAAATCGCGCAAAATATATCAGAAAAATGTAGTCTTCCCTGTTGGTGAAAACCAGACAAGCATCCCGCGTGCAGGCTGTTGCACTGCAAGAATGGCTACTTGCAAAGTTTTACATTAGTTCCTAACCGTTTTGCGACTATGAAGGCTGCAGCTACTGAAAAAAACTGAACGCCCGCATTATTGCTTCGGAAAAAATTACTTCTAAAATGCTTCCCTTTGCCCATCGAGCCCCAGCATTCACTGCTGCTCTAAGGTGTTAGTCAGGGGCCGAATTCAACCGCTGTGTCATACCCCAGAAAATGTCTGGGTGCCGCTGCAATGTACAGCAAAGGCGGAGTATTTTCAAACTGAAGCTAGTGCTAGTAACGTTTATTGAAGCCACGTCCTAGGTACTTATGCCCTCAATAGTACACAAAATTTGGCTAACACTTCCAGATGGTCAGGCACTTCGAGATTTAATGCATACCCAGGGTCCATTGGTTGTGCACTTTTAATGTGATACAGGTGTCAGAAAGTGTAGCTGATAGGAAACTTTCTTTCTAAGAACATTTATCATACTTGCCAGTAGGTAGGACTGGTGGTGTAGTGCCAGCGAGATATTTGCCTGGATGCACTGCTGCACAAATATGCAGCAGGGAAAATGAACACTGTGCAATGAATGCATGCAGTTATTAGCCATCCTGGATTTAGTGGCACTATCCCGGCTAAACACAAGAGTCCAGATCCCAACTTTTAACAAAATGAGGTGAAGTTTATTGACATTGCAGGTGACTAATGAATTTCGCACTTTGTTTACTACAGTACCAAATATTTAATGTCAAGAGCAAGTTGATGGAGTTTTTTAGCATTTAACTCTCACTATGGAAAAGAAAATTGTAAGACTGATGTTAAGAGATGGCTAGGAAGTCAATGAGTCAAGGAACAAATATGAGTTCATAATATCCTCTAAGTGGATGCGGCCAGGATGTGTAACACTGAAAACAGATAGCAAAGGGATCCTAAATGTAATGTAATGGGTTCCAAAAGAAGGTAAACACAGCACGGACCAGCAGAGTGCTAGGTGGGCAGATGAGATTAATTTGTGGTCATAGGGGTAGCCACAGCTGACTCAAGACAGGGCTAAATAGAGATCAGTGACCCCATTGTGGACACGGCTAAGCTGATAATGTTGATGAAGCATCCTCAAACTTGTGCTGTTTTTTTTTTTTTTTTTTCTTTCAATACCAGTCTGCACCGCTTTATTGGAATGTTCTCACTTATCAAAAATATGCGGAGGAAAAGAGGTTTGATACACATGGAACTTATGACTCCCTTAATTATGCAAATTCCCATTATTGCTAATGTAATAATTGCAAGCAGGAAGCAAAATGAAGTACCAGTTTAAGAGGCCACAATAATGAAAGGCAGATGGCACTGTTCAGGTGGTCTCTAAGAGGATTGCACTGTAAGCGGCTTGCATATAGGGAAATATTGCAATGAACTACATAAAATAAAAGTAAATTATATGGCCTTATTGGGTGCATATTTAGTTTTGTTGCAATTTGAGCTTCCCAGTTCTTTCACTTTCCAGGTAACAACATCAATCCTTGGAGAGTTGGTAGCTCTATGGATGTTGCAAGTGTTAACCTAATGGTTTTCTTTACAGTGGGTGCCATCCACTGAACAACGATTTTTCTCCATTTACTTTACAGCTGAGCTGAAGAAATTTTTGGCAAAGTTCTCAGGCGATGATGGTGAGGGGACAGGACCCCACAAGGACAAACTGCTGGAGTTAGTCTCTTGGGTCAACATTGCCAACGACGAGTGCGACTATGGCATGGGCCTCGAGTTTAGCCTTGCACTCTTCTGCTCTGGCCACACCAGTCTGCATCCAACCATTGAAATGCTGGGCACCATGGCCTACCAGCTTCTTAACAGAGAACCATTTGCTCGCATTCTAAAAGCCCACCTGAAACGCAGACGGAAAACTTCTAATGTCAGTGTTCTGAATTAGAGTGCCACTTCTTACTTTGCTCAGGTGCTCCTCAGGTTCTGTATAACGGGACAAGTGAATGGACATGATATTTTAGTTTACACCTGTCATATGCATACCCTGGCACACAAGAAGTGTGTTTTGTGCATGTTACATGTTTCTTTCAACTGCATTTTTTTTTTCATATCTTAATGTAATGCTATACTACCATTTATACTACTTTGAAAAATAATACTAAGCTTGAGTATGTGAACTTGTTTTATCTGGAGTCTGGATATGTTTCAGCACTCATAATAAAGTTACTTTTTGAATTAACTGGGTGGCATCCGGCTGCTTTTCTTACCACAGAGCTTGAAGTCACATTTTTGAGGCAAAGCTCTTTGATGCCAATGAATTGCAACTTAATTTTTTTGTCAGAGGCATGGGACAATCTGGCTAGTTACTTCATGGTGATAGCAGTAGGCATTAGCACTCTTATTTGTAGCAACTCTTTTGCACATGGCTTATTATGCACATAGCCACATGATCCACAAATTCCATGCATCTCTTGTAGGATAAAACCTAAAAAGCAATTGTTTGTAACTTCAGTCATGTATGGCACTCTATTACTCTGCTAACCAATCATTGTAAGGAGATCAACATTTTAATGTTTTGCTTGGTTAACTAAGGTGTGGCATCAAAACTATTGTGCATATAATTTAATGTTGTGGTAAGCTTTTTGACTTTGTAATAAAAAAGCCTTAACAGATTATGCAAATAGAGCCCAGTTGAAAGCAATGTGTAAAAAAATGCCATTTGCTACCCCTCACCACATTACTCCCAAAGAAATGTATGCCAGAATTTGTACAATGTAATTAAAGTGATTTAGAACCATGCTGGTGCCTCTGTTACACCCTTAAAGAGGCATATTCGACAGAAGGTGGAGTGCATGCCAGTACCCATTGTATTGATTGGACTTGGCATAGGAGATGACATTCCATGACAGGGGGAGCTTCACATCCTTGTTTCCTCTGCAACTACTGTAAATGTCATGGTCATCGTCTAAAATAGCAGTTCCAGGCAAAGAGGTGCTTGAAATGATCTAAATCCTTGAAAATTTATTGCGCTGTGTGTGGCGCAATTGAAGCTTTTTTTTTTTTTTGTTTGTTCGAACAGGTGTCATAAACAGTTGTCACTTCTGAATGCAGATTCCACCTTGACAGTTAAGTTGAATTAACCTTAAAGAATGTATACAACCATATCCTTGCCTTTCCTTGTGTAGCCATCTTCCCTTAGCACTGGTCTGGTGGGTATAATGGCTGAAAGTGCAAAACTGACAATTCTGTGGATTCTTGACATCCAGCTCATGCATCAGGCTCTTGGCCGACGGGGTTTAACGTCCCAAAGCTGTAGTGGAGGTCTCCAGAAATTGTAACTATTTGGGGTTGTTTAAATGTGCATTGACATCGAACAGTACTTGGCTGCCGCAGCTGGGATTGAACCTGCGCCCTTGGGATCGGCAGTCGAGCACCCTTACCACTGAGCCGGCGGGGCAACGACTAATGTTTGAGTAAAGGACAAACCAGATGGTAAGTAGCTAGGCAAGGTACAAATTTCCAACTGTAATTATATTTGCACAGTCTGCGTTGTAATGAAATGCTTTTGAGTAGCCTTCCGCTTGCAAGAGGTACCGTCTTTGCCGAAAGCAACCAAGCTGCCTCGCCAACAGGCGGAGCAGGCACGGGGCTGAGTGGCGGCGCTACGGCCGCTGGCTGCTGCTCTTCAGCAGCGAGCGTGAGCGTGCTGCCTTGCTCTCCTTTCCGAGATGATAAAAAGGAAACGAGTTACCGTGTGCGGCGTCTGATCTGGCTTCAGAGCATTGTGTTACTGAGAAAGGGCACTCAGCACAGCATAACTTGCCCAACGCTCCGTTTTTTACAAGAATACTTTGCGCATTTAATATTAGTCTGCAGCAGTTGCAACGATAAGGCATTTACTTGCTTTACTGTTGGTTTGGAATATCAGGATAGTAAGGCATGGAACGAATCTCCAGAATTTGATACACTGTTGCCTGGGGTTTCCAGTCTTCTTTTTGGACCAATCATGTCATCCGGTGGGTGGGGTAATGTTCCGCAGAAGTCTGCAGTCACTTTCTCAAAACCTTCGCGCTCACAAAGGCCTTTCGACGCGAAGATTGCTTTGAAGTAGCCTCGAAAAATGCGTTCAAGAGAATTTGATACTCTGTTGTCTGAGGTTTCCAGTCTTCTTTTTGGACCATGATTACGTTTGTTTTTGTGCTTCGTTAAGCTGGAGGGGAGAAAAAATGAAGCAAGATCTCCAAGAGTTTTGTGCCCTTGTTGCTGTATACTGTACATAGTGGCATTTGATAACATACAAAAGTGCATAATACATTTCGTATTGGCAATCTTCTTGAATTGACCTGCATCAGTCATTTTCACAATACGTGAAGCAATGTCACTCACATCTCGAATACCACTCATGCAATTTCACTATAATATGTGGAGCAGTTCCTTTAGGGAAACATGTTCCGAACCTAATAGCAATATGATCTCGAAATGAGCAGAAAATCGAACACGCGGCATTAGGACTACGAATTATTTTTGTTCTGCTCGCTATCACTGAGCAATTTGGTTGATAGTGCAATGCCCGTTTGCAGAATGGTACCTTCAGTAACTCATTAAATGATCCACTGGATGCAACCTTCAACTGCCACGAATGATCACGTTCGGAAGCTGAGACTGCCCATCCTTGCTGAAGTCCCTGGCCGCAACATGGTGAGAGTTCAGCGGGAGGCTGAAGGCAACTGAAAAGCCTGCACCCTTCATAACAGAGAGGCATCCTTGGGGGATCACACATTAAGGAGCATTTACATCGCACATTTGCTACATTGCCAAATATTTTTGCGGAAGTTCAAATCCTTACTCCAATTTGTGCCGTTCACGGCATACAATCATCAAAACATTACTGACATTTAGTTAGCAAGCGGCCGCAAATGTGGCATTGGCAGATTTGCGTCTTTACATAACTAGCAACTTCCACACTTGAAAGAGCCAGAAATATTTCCCAATTTTTCTCTGTCCAGCTCAATGAGGTGTCACAAAAACCAAACAGATTTTTTGATAACCTTGCCCAATCTTACTTGCAAACACTCCAAACTAGAGAACAGTGTGTTTTCTAACTCCTTGCAATTACATATGCTGCATACTGGCATTAAATGTGCAAGATGTTCTAACAAAGAGCGCATGCTTAACTGCGCCTGTGAAATATTGAACGTTGAGTAGGTTTTGCTGTGCGCAGTGCCCTCCCTCAGTAGCACAGCCCTCCGAAGGCACGAAATTGGAGCCATACATGCTACCTGCTTACATTTTATTAGCCCAGGAAAGTTAGCGAGGGAGCAGCCTAACATCATCCACTTTACGCTCACCGCTAAATAGCAGCAGCCAGCAACCACCACGCTGCTGCTCAGTCCTGCGCCTACTCAGCGGGGCTGCTCGGTTGCCTTTGGCAAAGACGGCACTTCTTGAGCTACATTCTGATCATGAGTCCAGGCTCAGACCAGGATCTGTGTTTTCATAATGAGGGTGCACCTTTTTTCATCATTTACTCACAGCGGAGGGGATGCAACATTTATTATTATCGCGACAAAGAACACTTGTAGGCGCGGTAGCCTGGCAACCTCTCTCGGTGACCAGAAGGGAGAAGTTTCTAATATCTTCCTGCGTGTGCTCCCTTGTGCATTTTGTGCATTCTGAACACGAATGTTGCCACTGATATAAAACTTAATGTGGATAGGGGCCTAGTCAAGCCCTTTCAGATTTATGCCTGCTGACAATCTGTGATATGAAGCTTTGTGTTTGATAACAAAGTAAAAATCAAACGTGGTGCTTCACTTACATAAAAATCGATCATCCAAACTAAAGTAGAAAAATTGAAGTTTCCTGTCTTCCTCCTGATCAGTGGGCCCTTTGGCATCCAGAGTGGGAATGTGCCCTATGTAAACAGAAGTTTTAAATGCATTTTTATGATTTCACAGTGCAAGCACGTTCTCGTCTCTTCATGAAGAAACGTATAGCTCACCCTAAAGCAGTCTGCAATATTACGAAACCTCATTTTGAAGGCGCTGTATCTTTAAGACACCGCGATACGAGTGCATGGGAGTGTTGCTAGGTTGCATCGATGCGTGCACCCCTGCTTACAGTGAGGACTACTGCGTCGTCTGCTACTGGAGGAGAACTGCTCGCTTAGCGCTTGCCACGGGTTCGTAAATTGAGACAAATAAGAAAAAAAAAAGTATCACAGTGCATTTTTTTTTAAGAGAATTCTAAACCTTAACCTTTGTTGAAACAAAAATTTCAAACATATGCTAATCCTTTTTCGGTGCAAACAGAAAGCTGAAAAAAGATGGCCATAATCCGTTCAGTGGGCTGTAGAGTTTATTAGTGCAAAAGCGCTATAACGGATGCAACTTCCCTAAGCCAAACCTTGCCTTTAGATGGTGGAGCAATTAACACTGGTGAAAGAGGACTGTAATGTCGTCACTTGGCATGTTAATTTTTTTTTTTTTTTTTTTTTTATTGTGTGCCTCCATTTTAATCATGTTAAAATCTGTCCATTTTCTTCTCAGATGGTTTCTGCCTTTGGAGAAGCTATCTAGCTGAAACACATGGGGCAACATATGTGCATGCCTTGTTAGTATTTTGATAAAATTTCAGACACAGATTTCTCGGTGGAAGCAACTGTATCTGATTGATTAAAAATGGAACATATGCAAGCTATGTTGGAAGAACATATCTGAAAGAGTAAATATATGTAAGCTGTTGCCTGTTTGTTGAAGTTTAACAAGCTTGCTTCTAAAGGGGCACAAAACTCGAACAAGCAAACATGAAAGTATTTCTTTTTTAGGAACATATTTTCATTTTGTGATTAACGACAATGTAAACAGAGAACAATACTTCGCTTTTAAATTTGATATGAATGATAGGCATTCACGATTAGAAAATAATTGTGACGAGATATGTACACAGATGCAGAGAAATCAGACAGGCAAAAGGTTTCACAGAACTCCAAACTTCAATAGTTTACATAAGGTTGACTCCTGAACAAAAAGTCTTGCTTCCGTGACCACTCAGTTTGGTATTTGGAATCTGTCGAAGATGAATGCATAGCCTTACTCTCGCATACGAAGCAACCGTTTGCTTCTTCATTCTTTGTGAGCTGTGCATGTCTTCATGCAGGGTTTGTCAGTTTCTTTGAGATAGGCCATGAAAGAACAAAGCAGCGACTTCTTGGTCAAAAATTTGTCGGTGTACCATTCAGGGGTGGAAGCAGGTTTGGGGATTTTGGAGCAGTTCAGGGAACAGTAATAATGTCATTTTGGAGCAGCTTTGGAGCAATGAAACTAGAGTTTTCGAGTATTTGAATTTTGTTTTGAAGCACATTTCTAAGGTCGAACGCCTTTGATAATTGCTGTTTTTTCTTCTGACAAACAAAATTCCCAATCTGATTCCTTTTTATGCAAATTAGATGCTTTTCCAACTTCGCACTCATCTTTGACAAGACAAATGGCCAAAGCATGTAAAGATGTATGATATAACACAGGCTGACCTGAGCAACAACTTGGAACAGACTAGCAGCCTGACCTAAACTGCTTGCCTATTTTAACTTGATAGATTTAAATGTCAAGAAATCCGTCATGTCTACCACTTTGATGCCCTCAAGCAGCGCCACTAATCGAGTTCAGATATTTCTGCTCTCTATCTAGTGCATACCATTTTTGATCCTGTGCCTGTACTGATAAATTCCTGAGCACTAGTCAGTAGGGCATTCAGGAAAGATAGATGGCACTGAAGGGTAACCTTTTCAACCGTCAGCTTCCTCACTTCACTGCCTCCTGTCAATAGTTAATAATTTCTTGCTTGAGCCATGCTAGAGCTCATTTTTAGCATCTTTGCAATAGGCCCTGTATGGCTTTCCAACACCCTTGGGTAGCTCCCTAATGATTGACACCTTTGGCATACCAACCCATTACACTTCAAGTGTGATTTTGTGATTTTGTCTGCCATATGCCTGACATGCTTGTCACTAACAGAGAGGCTCAGTGGTGAAGTACCTGCTTGTTTTCACCGCGAAAGCATTAAATAACTGATGCAGTTTTTGCAGTCGGGCACGTTTCCTGACGGCTCACAGCAATTTGTGCTATCTGCTTCACTTGCTGCTCTTGCTTCTCTCTCCACCGGCGATTCAAAAGGCTGGAAGGAGGTGCTATATACTACATGCACAGTGCATCTTTTTAGAAATTAGTTTCCTCCAGTCATTGTGGCCCATACTAAATTTACTTGCAAAAAAAATTTATTATGCTCCATGCTTCCTTCCTTTACAAAAATTTTATTTCTATTAAGCCCAGTGCAAGATGCATTATATCTTTGCCCCCAGTGCGGTGAAATGTTCCTGTGTTCTGCTAAATTTGATGGCAGAACATGGAGGCAGAGAGTTTGGAGCAGTTTTGGAGCAATATTGCATTTTGCAGCAGGATAGAGCAGGGAAAGCAGTCTGAAGCAGACTGTAGCAACCGCTGCTCATGGGTAATGCACAGGTAGGACAGGAGAGGCGAAGCATCACATTTGATGAAGACATTTTCAGTGCTAGTGAATAATGATAATAATAATTGGTTCACAGGAAGGGAAAGGAGCAGTATCTGTCGCACTTGCTCTGTGGACACCTGAACCGCCCCGTAAGGGAAGGGACAAAGGTAGGAGTGAAAGCGGAAAGAGAGAAAGGGGAGACGGTAGTGGAAGGCTACGGAGAATTTCGACCACCTGGGGATCTTTAACGTGCACTGACATCGCACAGCACACGAACGCCACTTAGTTTCGCCTCCATCGAAACGCAGCCGCCGTGGTCGGGCTCGAACCTGCGAACTCCTGCACAGTGGTCGGGCGTCTTACCTGTCGCTGCCTGTCGCTGCCAGACAGGAGCAAAAGAAGACAAACAACAACAAAAAGCCAGCTGCAAATAAACCAGTCAACATTTGACGCTCAATAAGCAATAAATGAACAGCATGGTCGGGAGGTGATCTGGATTAGAAGGTGGTTTTCCACTCTATGCAGGGCAAGGAGACTGCAAAAAAAAAAAAAAAAGAAGGAAAGCAAGAGCAGGGAGGTGAGGGAGGGAGGGGGTATCATCACAGTCCTCATCATTTGCCTTACTCACACATGCTAACAAGGTTCCCCACTTTAAAAGATTTGACCTGTGCTGTTCTGTTGTGTAGAGTAAACATTTTAAACCTCAGTGACATATACCTGTGATCTCCTATGCCAATGCAATGAAATGGAAATCTATTTTTGGAGCAACCATTGTAACACTGTTCACAAAGTTTGCTACTACAGCCACTAGAGTCACTTGATCCTTCATCTTTGCTAAACCAAATAGTGAATACAAAGCAACGTAAGATGAGGTACTACACTCAGGGGTCACTAATACATATAAGCTTTGAACAAAGGAATAAAAAGAACCTTAACTCGGTTGCTTCAACGGCTATCGCAAGAGACTGTGCATGTCTCCAGGTTAATATTATCACCAGCATCCTTCGCACCATTAAAATACAAAAAGTACATGTCAGATGAATGCAGTATCTACATGGTGCTTTCACAACTGCCGAAATCTACAAGTACACGTGGGGTATTTTGCGACACTGCAAACATTAAAAGACTGTGTTAAACTGTGCGCAGCGAGAGAACACCAAGCATATATGAATTGCTGACTTGTTTTATGTTAATGCTCTTAAGCTTGAAATTCTCTCGTAGTTCCCAAATCTAAGTTGCAGCTCTCATCTCGAAACTTTTTGCGGCATCACTTATCATGAAACACGAATTCTCTACCTATACTGAATAAACCAAAGCTGAAAGTGCAGTGCAAAAAAGAAGATGCATAGACATGCCTTAAGGAATGCTGACTGTTGGATTGCTCATATTTTGCACCACCTTTGCCTTCAGGCCACCTTAACCAAACTCTTCATCATATCCAAGTTTGTAGCTGACTTGAGGCTCCAGGATTAGCTGTGGAAAATAAAGGAAGGAGCAGAGGATAATAATAATAATGATAGTAGCAAAATTATTGTTTATTGCACAGAATTCACATGGTTTCACAACGAAGTAGGTTCGTCAAAGCCAATGAGAGAAATGCTGGCCTTGGCCAGAAATAAAATCGTTTCAGATGCAGTCATGTATAGATACAGATGCAGCATAAAAGAAAAGTAATCAAGGTCCTATTTAACATAGCGGGCTTGGATGAGCCAGGCTTATTGCAAGCCGGCTGCTGTTCCTGGCTCCTGTTGAGCCCAGCTCATCTTTTATTTTGTGGCACTCTGTGTCCGGCTCACTTGAAACGAGTAGTACCCATCCAATTCAAATTTTAGTTAGGTCAAGAGATGCTTATATAAACACTAAAAACTGTTTTGGTTAAAATTTCATTTTAAAGAAGTGTCTGTTAGGTGATTAAGCGATGAATAAAAGAACTTTGACAAGGAGAACAAGACAAAAACAGAAGGAAAATAAGACAACAAATAATAATAATAAATTAGAAAATACACTGACATTGTGTGGAGCTGCCAAAGCCTCTACATTACTGATTGTATGGCAGAAACCAGGAATGGTACAGAATCAGTCAATATCAACAACAGTAATAAGATTAAGAATGATAAATAATAATGCCTTTATTTTTCATTACAAGGATAAGAGAAAAAGCTAGGATCATGCCTTGACAACCTCTGAATACGCTGAAGAAAAATGCACATTTTATTGAAAAAAGATGAAAAGTATCACCATATGAGCAGAGACAGGCAGTCACATACAAGCAGTTGCAGAACAATGAGAGGAATATAACAAATGTGCAGCATTGCAACAAGGATGATAACTATACAAGTAAAACATATTTCACACTATTGGTTATACCTGTTCACATGCAGCTGAAACAAAATGACAAATAATATTTCATTGTATGGCTCCAAAATAAAATTGTGACTGCGGCTGAAGTTGGAGGATTGTGGAAGACTGTTTCAGGATACATTATCCATAGCCTGTTCTGCACGAACACGTGAGCCAAATGTTGGCGTACTGCCAACTCATCCAGCTCATTAGTGATGGGAATTGAAGTGACTAAGATCTTTGGATCCTGAGTCAGCTATGCTACCCCATTTTTTTCTGTGTAATGAAAATAACTGCACAATAAATGAGATTTTTGTTTTTGAGCTCAGTTATGTATATTTCAAATAATTTCAGGGATGCACTTAAGTCTATTTACATGCATTAATGCGGAACCACTGCAAGGTCTTTCATGCCTCCTGGTGGATTCTTGCGACACTCTGTGATTGGGCCTTGGCTGCACTCGGCCAGAGGGCGTATGTGTATGGCATATGTGCCTGAATGAAATGAAGGAGCGCCGCAGATGGAAATTGATAAAGACGGTGATGTTAATTGCACAGCGGGAGTGTGTGTTGCAGTTGGAACTTGAAGATGACTATGTTTACTGCACAACATGAGAGTGTGTTGCAGTTTTACACGAGGTGTGGTCAACTGTGACTATAGTGTAATGCTCTTGTGCATGGCCCAAGAAAGCTGAGCCGATGACTGGATATACTCTGATGACAGGCTCAATCGACTGACATCTCTCATATGCCAAGAAATGTTTTCGCATTATGTGGTGGTACATACAGATCATCAACTGCATTAAGCATAATAATGATGCAGTGCAAGCAGACAAGGACGAACACAAGACAACAGGGCTGGTGCTGTCTTGCATTCGTCCTTGTCTGTAGTGCTGCCTCTTACTATTATGCATTCTAACCAACAAGCCCAAATCAAGTTTCTAGTTAATGCATTAAGCAGCAACCTTACCCAAGGAAGCCAAGAAATGCTTCCACATTAAAATAAGCAGTATATAGCTTTGCATCTCATGACGTTAATCGCTTCAAAATGCAGAAACTTAAGGCCTTGAATCCTTGCTAATGTTCTGCTTGAGGAGAGAGGATAGACCATCTTTGTAAGCATTTCATAACTGGTTGTGTCACAGGTAAACTTGATTTGTAAGTCTTGCTTCACTGTTTGTGCTGACCACAAGCTACCTTGATGGTTGGTTTGAGTAAGGGCCCGAATTTGGTACTTATTTAAATACTTTGCTGTTGCGAGAGACATTTCCTGCCTCTTTCTGAAGGTTGCGAACTTGTGACTGCAGGTTTATGACACTGCTTGTGGACATGGCGTGATCTTGCTTAGACCTGTTATATGCTGCTGTAAGGTCTGTGATCTCAGAATCAGATCGATGGGCCTTGCCAGCTTTCCAGGCCTTTATACTTCCTGAATCACAACAGACTCCTTGTCTGAAGAGCAATCACCAGAGGGCACTTCATGCATATCCAAATAAAGTATATCCTCCCCTTCTTTTTGGTTTGGTTTTAGCGTTTAACGTCCCAATGAGACTCAGGCTATGAGAGACGCCGTAGTGGAGGCCTACGGAAATTTTGACCACCTAGGGTTATTTAATGTACACTGACATCGCACAGCTTATGCAAGCCCAGCTTTTTGCCTCCATCGAAAAGCAGCCACCGAGGCCAAGATTTCATTCCGCATCTTCGCCACAGTAGTTGATTCATTGTTATATAATTTTAATGGTACAAATAACAGACAAACACATAGAGAGACGAGACAAAGTGCTAACTTTCTACTGGTTTTATTATATGCATGAAATGTACATATAGAGCTTTGTTACATGCACAGACAAGTCACCGAAATATCAGGAACGACGTAATGAGGCACGCTCTGCCAATTTCCACCGTTATACAATGAGATCGATGTGTCGTTTACACATAAGTTGCCTTTCTTTTTGGTAAACAATGCTTCTGTCGACTCCCTTGATGTAGTATATTTACTTTTGCCCAGAATGCGTACGTCAGTGAAACATATGGCTCACAATTCTGAGACAATGACTTTTTATTGTGCTTAGATGTATGTATGCCTTCCTTCATCTGTTCTACATTTCTCTCATGTTCCCTCTTTCGCTAATTCACGCACCAGCCAGTGTGACCAATGTAGGAGTGGCGGCACGACAGGGGGATTTCGTAGACTACCCCTTCGGCACATTTCACGAAGGATCTCCTGTGCTTTGTTCTGCAGCCTCATTCCTTGCTGTTTTCATTTTTGGCACAGTACAAGCAAAAGCCACCTAGCTCTCTCAGTGCAGAAAAAACGAGCCGTACTCCATGGCGTCTGGCAATTTTCTTCAAATTATGAGCCATGCAATGGACGTAGGGCACCACCACTGGTCTTACCTTTTCTCCAGAGACCTCTGGCCTAGCTCGACCAGTAACTTTCTTTGTCTTGCTTAGGAGACTTTCAATTTTGGCTTTTGCGGCAGCCTGTCGATCTTGCTTTCCTGGCTTTTGTGCTCAATCGACGGCAGAAGAGAAGAGGACCACGAGGATACCATTTTTTCGGCAAGTGGGACTTTATTTTGCGATTTTTTGACTTTGTTTGTTCGACGCAGCACGTAGCTGAATTGAGCTTAACGGCGCTAAGCCTAAAACGGCCGACCGGGCCCACGGCGTCCCTACCGGGGGATCGTTTGCCGCTCGTGGTCGTGCGAAAGCTGTGAATCATGGATATTGTGGAAGGAACCACGATTACACCGGAGGAACTTTCGGAACCAGGACAATGGTTCACGAACGAAGGAGGAAGGTACGTGCCGCTAGAGAAGAGCGGGCAGAAAACTGCGAAACAGCGAGCCAAGGAAAAGCAAGCACGCAGGAAAATGGCGGCCAAGTCGATCGAGCGTCAGCAGACGCGCATTCCAGATGGCGCCGAGAAAATTGTTCTCCGACCTCGTGGAGGCCTACTTAGGCTTACCAAATATGGAACAGCACATCTCACTGACATCATCAAAATGTCGGCGGGGATCAATCCACGCGAAGAGAAGGAAGATATAATAATTCCAAATATGAAGCAGCACTCCGTTCTGGTCATCACTACAAGTGCGGAGAGGAAGCTGAAGTACGTGAGCGTGAAACACCTCATGTTCGACGGTGAAAAAGTGGACACTTCTGCCTACGTGGCCACCCCCGAGCACTGCGGCAAGGGAGTCATCCACGGGGTTCCGCTCGGATATTCTGTTGAAGAAATTCTATACCGCCTAGATCGCAAGGACAACCCCGAGATTCGAGGCGTCCGCAGACTGGGCAAAGATTCCAAGTCGATCTTCATTCTCTTCAAGGAGAAAGAAGTGCCAAGATGGATTTATCTGAACGGGACGCCGCACAGGTGCCAGCTGTACCGCAAAAAATACGAAGTATGCGTCGCCTGTGGCCGACTCGGTCATCGCGAGGACGTGTGCCCGGATCCGACGAACGTCAAGTGCCGTGGCTGCGGCCTCGAGAACCCGTCAAGAGAACACAAATGTGAACCAACATGCCAGCTCTGCGGCAAAGGCCATGCACTAGGAGACCCCAAGTGTCGAGAACTTTTCCGCACTCCCTACGAAGTGAAGAAGCGACATTGGGAGAAGATGGACCATGCAGCGACGACTGGTGGGGGACATCAGAGTCGGAAAAGCGAACCGAAAGTAAAAGAAGACTTCGAATTCCGCGAGGACTCTTTCCCGATTCTGGAAACGAAACAAGGCAGACCACCGCCGCCGCCCAGAGACCGCTCCGATTCTTGTGCCAGGAGCCAGTCCAGGGGACGCTCAAGCTCAAGGGATACTGCCAACGCATGGAGACGAGGTAGGAGCATGGAACGTAAGGGTGTGAGTTTTGCGGGCAAGGTCTCCCAGGAAAATAATCACAGGGGTAAACGAGACGAGGAAATTGAGAAATTAAAGCAAATGATCGAAAACTTAACGGGGATAGTCGAATCGCAGCGGTCCGAGATCCACAACTTAAAGAAATCACAGAGGCAGGCAACACTTCCTCCGCAACAACCCACTAGACAAACGACCTCCCAAGCGGTACGTCAACAGCCGCAGGGACAGGATAAAATGGTCACAGAGCCGTCCCTCCCACCACCGGTGAAACGCAAAATTCAAGACACCGACCCTATTCAGGCTATGGAGAAAAGGATGGAAAATTTGGAAAGGTTAGATGCCAAGATGAGTGAATTTATGAATCATATCAACATCCAAATTCAAGCTGTCCTCGGGGCAGTTCAGAAACAGGCCGAGGAATGCCAAAGGTTAAGGAATGAGATGGCCGCCATAAACGGGTGGCAACAAAATATAGAACAGGTCGTCTCGCAACTGCAAAATGGCCAGGCGCGCAAATGAAAATCAAATCTGGCAGTGGAACTGTCGCGGCTTCCGGCGCAAGCGGCCGATTCTGCAACAGTACCTTTTGCTATTAGATGAGACTCCATTGGCAATTGCTCTCCAGGAAACCGGGGGGCCCGCAAAATTGTCGGGATATCAGTCATTTCATAGTGGCAGGGGAGAGAAATCCTCGGTCACAACGCTCGTGAAAAAAAACATTGCAGCCATTGAACACGATCTAGAGTCGAGAGAGATCGAGAACGTGTTTGTAGAAGTTTTAACTGGAAAACAGAAAGACCCTAGTCTATTCATTCTAAATTTATACAGCTCACCCAGGCAAAGGAAGGTGAGGTTCAGAGCTCTGCTTCGCAAGGCCCTCAAAATTTCAAACAACCAGCCACTGTTGATAGTGGGGGACTTTAATGCACATCACCAGGAATGGGGGTACCCGCACCAGTGCCCAAAAGGTAGACAGCTGTGGGAGGATACGCATGACCTATGGCTCACTTTGCACACGGACCCCGAGAGCCCAACGAGGGTGGGCAATAGCGTCAGTAAGGATACATCCCCAGACCTAACATTCTCGAAAAACGTAAAAGGTCTAGAATGGCATAATTCGGATCAAAATTTTGGCAGCGACCACTACATAATTGTCTCCACACTGAGGAAAGGCGTTAAAACACGCCGGGCTCGCGCACCGGCCGTCGTTGAGTGGGATGAATTTAGAGATATGAGGAGGGCTCAGGAACTAGAACCCATCAGAAGCATCGAGGAATGGGCGACGGCGCTCAAATCGGACGTTAGAGAGGCAACAAAATTGCTCGAAGGTGATAACGCCCCGGAGATTGCGGACAGCCGTCTTCTGCATATGTGGGAAGCTAAGCAGAGCATGGAGCGTCGTCTCAAAAAGCAGAAATGGAACCGCAACCTCAGAAGAAGGATTGCGCGACATAATAAGGAAATCGAAGACTATACTTTCAAATTATGCGAACAAAATTGGGACAAGTGTGACGAAATGGAGGGGAGCATGAACCTCTCCAAGACTTGGAGCTTCCTCCGGCACTTGTTGGACCCAGACAACTCGAAGACGCAATCTGGTATAAGATTGGCAAAAGTGAGGCACGCTTTCGAAGGGAACGATGACGATTTCATGAACAAATTAATTGAGACGTATGTGGGGGAAACTTCACGAACCCCACTTCCTGACTATGGTGGAGCGCCTAACGAGGCGCTGGACGCCCCCATCACAGAAGCGGAAGTGAGGGCGGAGATTGTAAGACTTAAAACGAAGTCGGCTCCAGGCCCTGATGGAGTAACGAACAAAATGCTCAGGAACCTAGATGATGACTCCATTAGGTATCTAACGGAGTATATGCAGGAATGTTGGGAAAAAGGCGAGCTCCCACAACAGTGGAAGACGGCAAGCATTATTTTAATACCGAAACCAGGGAAGCCTCCTCAACTAGCAAATTTACGACCAATTTCCTTAACCTCATGCGTGGGCAAATTGATGGAGCACGTCGTCCAGACCAGACTGATGAATTTCATGGAGCAGGATGATCTTTGGCCACATGAGATGGTCGGGTTCCGTCCTCACTTGTGTACGCAGGACGTCATGCTCCAAATCAAACATGACATAATAGACTCAGTCTAAAGATGCGAAAGCAATTTTGGGGCTCGATCTCACGAAGGCTTTCGACAACGTAAAACATGAGGCGGTCCTGGAAGGGCTGAACAAGATTAATGTAGGTACCAGGACATATCGGTACATCAGGGACTTTCTGACGGGTAGAACGGCCTGCATGAAGTTCCAGACGCTGGAATCCCCCGCAATAGAGCTAGGGAGTAAGGGTATATGCCCCAGGGATCAGTGCTGTCCCCCCTACTCTTCAACGTGGCTATGAGGGAACTCCCCGAGCAATTGGCAAAGCTCGAAGGATTAAAATTTAGTATATATGCGGATGATATCACCCTTTGGGTCAACCGGGGAAGTGATTCGTACGTCGAAAACCTGCTCCAAGCCGCCACCGACATTATAGTCGATTACGCGGCAGAGAGAGGCCTAGCGTGCTCGCCGCAGAAATCAGAATTGTTTATATACAATCCGAAGCACTTAAGGTGCAAGGCACCGTTGGAGATCAAAATTAAAGTGGCTGGTAACGAGGTACCAATAGTCGAGCAAATCAGAATCTTGGGCTTGATTCTCCAGTCACACGGACATAATGGCGAGACCATCAAGAGGCTGGAGAATCACGCGATGCAGACCCTGAGCCTAATTAGGCGGGTGGCCAACAGAGGCCGAGGGTTAAAGGAAAAAAATTTGATGAAACTGATACAGGCCTACATCTTCAGCCGAGTGAGCTGCGCAACGCCGTATCTAGATTTGAAAGCGGTGGAAAAAGAAAAAATTGAGTCTCTAATGAGAAAATGCGTAAAAAGAGCGCTGGGACTGCCCATATGCACATCCACAGAGAGACTGATGGCTCTAGGGGTACACAACACATGGGCAGAACTTGTGGAAGCGGTGCGAACCTCTCAAATTGAGAGACTTAGCACCACGAAGACAGGAAGAGTCATTTTGACGAAAGTTGGAATAAATCCGGATAGGGGTCCCACGGTCAAGGTGGAGGTAGCTGGAGAAGTCAGACAAAATTTGGTGATTCCCCCGCTGCCAAAAAACATGCACCCGGAATATAACAAAGACAGGAGGAAAAAACGAGCCGAAGCATTAGAAATTAGATTCGGCGAAATTTCGGAACATGAAGTGGCCTATGTAGACGCGGCGGGAGGTGGTGGCAGTTTCACGGTAGCAACGGTCGTCAGCGGCCGGGGCAATCCCGTGACAGCTGCCACTTTGCGCGGGCGGAGCATAGAAATAGCCGAGGAAACTGCGATCGCGTTAGCTTGCGTCGGAACGGAAGCGAAGTTTGTCATAAGTGACAGCAAAACTGCCATACAAAATTTTAGCAAGGGCAGGATCTCGCCCTTAGCAGCCAGAATCCTAGGCCAGAAAAAGTTGGATAGGAAAATTCAAATAATTTGGACTCCTGCGCACGAAGCCGTCCCCGGCAACGAGGCGGCCCACAAGCTGGCTCGAGATCTCTACCGCCGAGCCGCTACAGGGCCACTTGATGACCGAGGAAGCGGAGAGCGCTTGCTAAAATATGGGGAGATCACGCAGCACTACAGATTGGATCGTAGACTGGTACCCCCACGAGACCCGAAATTAAACAGCAGACAAGCAGTGGCGTGGAGGCGACTGCAAACTTATACATATCCGCACCCGGTTATGGCGAACCACATGTTCCCTGAGGCTAGGAGTGACAAGTGCAATCTTTGTGGGGCGAGAGGGACCCTCGACCACATAATATGGGAATGCCCGTATTCTCCCAGGAGGACGAACAATATAGGCTGTAGAGACACCTGGGAGACCCTGCTGTGCAGCTCGGACCCTGAGCTCCAGCTCCTACTCGTCCAACTGGCTGAAGAGGCTGCTGGGACCCAAGACCTCCCGGCCTGCCTCTGAGGCGGCGGCACCCGCCCCTTGACCTGCGTGTCGGGGGGTGGGTAGATCACCTTATCTGTTGGACATTAAAGTTTAGTCCATCCATCCAACCACCGCAGTCACTAGCGAATGGGAGAACCCGGCTGCAAAGAGCCTAGCCAATTTGTATGAGGGCATGACTTTCTGAGCGCTGATTCGATGCAAAGCAATCCCTCTTTTTACAAGTTTTGAATGACTGCAGTCAAAAAGTAGCAGCTGCTTCTTTGCGTGCGGGGAATACGTCCAACACATCCGATCACCACAGAACTCAAGCTTCAAGTCTAAAAGCTATAAAGAATTATGATCAGGTAATTCATGCATGAACTCCAGACCTTTCCCATGCTCTCTAAAGGAAGATACTATCCACTGCTTCCTTGCTTCCTTAAGATTGTAAAGACCTTCTCTGCAAAGACCTTTGCTTGCCTTGCCATCTGCCACGTCTTCCGACGCAGCAATGTCGGCCTTTCGACGGTCGCTTAGTAGTGTTAAAGAATTGGCCGTGTGTATGTGCATGTAGTACGTAATGTTCAGGATTTTTTTTTTCACGCCGATTGGCAAGGCAGATATGACACACCAGCGATACTATAATACTGAACGACTCTCACCCACCACACGCAAAAGCGATAAACCACTGAATCCACGTGCAGCGCTGGAAACACGAGGAGTTGGTTGGTCTCCTCTTCCACTTGCCCCGCACCAGTCACAGAAGCCTCCTTTTTGTTTTGGTTCATGTGTTTGACGCCCCAAAGCGACTCAGGCTATTAGAGACGCCGTAGTGGGGTGGCTCCGGAAATTTCGACTACTTGGGATTCTTGAATGTGCACTGACATCGCACAGCACAAGGGTGCCTAGCTTTTCGCCGCCATCGAAAAGCAGCCGCTGCCTCCTTTCTGGGTCTCTTGGAAAATCTAAAGTCCTCTAACTATTTGAGATATGGTTGGAGGACTGAGGAACGCAACATCAAGGCAGTCCAAGTTGAAAAATGCTGCGCGAAAGCAGCCGCGCTTCGCGTACTCCCGCAGTGCAGCACGGCGAGGTTTACATGACTTGGGGAAAGCGATCTGCGTCAATAATGGCGTAGGGACGAGGGAGCGCGCGAAAACCGGTTTTGGCGGCATCGATGATGATGCTGATGCTGATGCGGCCATTCCCCTTTGTATCGGGGTATTACAAAGTTCTGGATCAGGCCAGGAGAAACGGGTAGAAAAATTGAGGAGTGAGAAAAAATTCTATTCTAAATGTTCAGTCAAGTAGTCCGAAGAAGTAAGAAAGAGAGAGAAAGAAGAAATTTAACAGGCTTCTCTGTTGCGCCACCAGTCCTCGAGGCGACGCTTTGTCGTCTCCACTGCCCTCATGATTACCCTAGACCCTAGTCTCTTCCGGTAGTGACGTCGACTGTAGACCGAGTGCTGTCAAAAGCGCCTCCGTTGGTGTTGTTGCTGTTGTAGTGGGGGCGGGTCGCAGTTCTGGGCACTCGATCACTACATGTTGGATGGTCTCGTCGGCCGCGCCGCACCTGGGGCACCGGGTATCCAAGCCCTCGGTGTATTTGGCTCGTATTGTCCTTGTGCGCAGCACGCCGCTCCGTTCCTCGCAAAGCAGCCCGCTACCTCGTGTGTTGTCGTAGAGGTTTGCTTTAGTGATGGTATGCTTGGCACTGGAGTATACCGCCATAGATGACTTCGCCTGTGTTTCTCTGAGCCATCTCTCTGTTTCCGCTTCCCGAACCTGGTTGCGGATCTTCTTTCTCCACGCAGGCTGGGGTACCTCTGACAGGCCGGCTTGCGAATTCCGTACTTTTCGGCCAGCCTCCGAGTTCGGAGCATCCACTTGGTGTTGGAGCATTTAAGTACTACGTACTTGTACACCTCCCTGGACCATCTACCGTCGGGCAGAGCACTCAGGCGACGCTGCCTGGCAAGTTTGGCAGTGGTCTCACGCGCTTCAAAGGACGACCATCCGAGGTCGCCTGTACGGCCTCATTCGTGACATATCCATGGACTCCCAGCGCAAGGCGGCCAGCCTCACGTTGGCGGACCTCGAGGGCCCCCCTTGTAGCTGAAGAGATGCACAGTACGGAGTTTCCGTAGGTGAGCCCAGGTACGGCCACCAACTTCCACAGGGCCCTAACAACCTCGAAACGGCTGAACGTCCACAGTGCCCTGGAGCCAAGGAGCGCTCTCCTCGCCAATGCCTTGGCGCGGAGCTTTGTTTCATAGTCCCTCAGATATGCTCTCTCAGCAGTGAGTTCGATGCCGAGGTACTTGCATACCGCTGTCCAGGTAATCTCGGTTCCCTGGAGTCGCATGGTTGGCTTCTCGCCTCCTGCTTTAATACTATTGGGCTCCAGGAGCGCCGATTTCCTGGCATTGAAACTCATGCCAAGGTCTGAACCCTCCTCCGAGCATATATCCAGCAGGGTCTGGAGGTCCGGGACTGAGTCCGCCATCAAAACGATGTCGTCAGCATACAGCAGGGCTGGGATGCGGCGATGCTGGGAAATACCATTTTCCATGTATGTGAGGTCAAAACCCACACCACTGTCTGCAAGTCGTTTTGCCATACGGGACACATAGAGCATAAAAAGTATGGGCGACATGGGGCATCCCTGCCTAAGACCACGAGATACGGTTACCGGCTCCGACATCATGTTGTCCCACTGTATGACAGCCCAATTTTGTGCGTATATGGCTTTCAGCAGCTGTAGCCATTCTTTCGGCATCTCGATACTCCTCAGCACTGCCCACAGGGTGCAATGGTCAATGCAGTCGTATGCCTCGGAGATGTCAAGGAAGCCCAGCAGTAGCTGCCTGTCCTCTTTAGCAGCAATCTCGAGGGCCTGGGTGACAATAAAAAGGTTATCCTCGATGCAGCGGCCTTGTCTGAAGCCATTCTGTAGCTCCCCAAGCACCTCCGCGTTTTCTGCCCATCTGTGGAGCCGCGAGTTGGTGATGTGGGCAAAGAGACGGTAGAGTACCGGTGTTACTGTGATAGGGCGATAGTTTTTCAGATTTCTTATCTCCACCTCGCTTGGGCACAAGCCGGACTCTAGAATGCTTCCATTCTTCAGGGATGGAGGCTGATGTCATCACTACGTTAAGGGCATCTCTCAGGAGCTCCCTGGTCTTGGGCCCTGCTTTTTTTATTAACTGGATGGGGATGCCGTCCAGGCCTGCTGCTGTGCGACCATTCATGCGTTTTATGGCCCTGTCTAGCTCTCTCGGCGTGATGAGGTCTCTGTTTCCGGGCTGGACTGTCGACCCTGTTTCCAATACAGACGTATTGGTTTGCTGTGACTAGTTCAAATGATGATGATGATGATGTGGCCACCTTAAGCGGGGGCGCGCGCATTGAGGCAACCACAAAAAAAAACGAAGTGGCGTTTGTGTGCTGTGCGATGTCAGCGCACGTTAAAGATCCCCAGGTGGTCTAAATTACTCCGTAGCCCTCCACTACGGCTCCCCTTTCTCTCTTTCCACTTTCACTCCCACCTTCATCCCTTCCCTTACGGCGCGGTTCAGGTGTCCACATAGCAAGTGTGACAGATACTGCGCCTTTCCCTTCCTGTGAACCAATTATTATTATGAGGCACCCACAGAGCATCTCAATAAATTTCTTGGAAGGGCAGTTACCATCCCTGGTCCTTACATAACCACTGCATTTCGCACTGCATGTCCTCATTTGTTTTCGTAAATCAGGCTAAAAATATTAAGGGTGTTATAAAAACATTAATTAAATGCTCGCATGGCGGGAAACTCATGAGCGCCGTTTTATCCAACGTTGTTTTATCATCGTAATCTTTCGTTGAAAGGCTAACAATCCAATCGTCATCGCACACACATTTTTCCTTTGTCTCAACGTTTTTAGATTAGGTTTGCTTTGTCTGCGGAAGGTGCATGGTGGCCAGCGTTGGCGGCAATCATGGCGGACAACGAGCGGAATGAAGTGCCTTGCTCGGACGCCTTTGCTACAATGAACGAGGTGGACATCTGCCTGCCTGACGATTCGTCGAACTCATCTGATGACGGCTGGAGCACTTTCGACGAAGGCTGGAGCTCACCCGATAACGAGCGTGAGCATAGCTTGAGACCGTCGTTGTGTGTCGACGACGTGCGCTTTCCTGACAACGCGGCGGCGTACGGCGGGGAAAAGTTGGAGCCGCAGCTGACAATTCCCAGGTTCGAAACGATCCACGAAATGACCCGCAAGTTTTTACATTCCTTCACTGCCCTGCATACCGAACGCGAATGTGTCGGCGACGCCTACATTTGCAGCGTTTGCGTGCGTGCAATTGTCGGCAGATTCCCGAGGAACGTACGCGTCTACGCTCCGCCCGAAAAATCGGCCGCGCTATGAAGAAATGCAATGCATGCGACGCGAGCCTGTTCAAGCTACGCGAGAACGACTGACTGCACTATGCGTCTAGACCTGGCTATACCCGTCGATATCGCCGACATTAATGATTTCTGGTTCTGGCAAGTAGTTTGATACTTGCCCGGATTAGCGTCTGTCTCGCGTGTGTTGGCCCGTGCGAGCCATTCGCGACGGCGTCGCTAGAGGAATCCCTTGCCTTCTCGCCCTCGTGCAGACGTATGTTTGGAATCGTGAAGAACCCACAGTCGGCCTGTCCGATCGCGCCAGCATCGTCTGCGTGCACTACACAACCACGTAGACGAGGCTGTGTGGTAGTGCCGTGCTGTTTCGTCTGCTGCCAGCGACAACATCATGGCGGATTACCCAGCATGCATCGCTTCATGCGAGCTCCTTATATATATATATATATATCACGTTGATCACGTTCTACGTGACACTGGCGGTAACAAAGGACGTTCCACGTCTGCCGCTGTGACTGAGGGTGGTGCTGGTGAACACTCTCAAGGTTCGTATACAGACAACATAAATACCCAAGCAAGTAGCAGGGGGGACAGCGGCCGATGTAGCTCAGTTGGAAGAGAACCGGACGCGATATTCGGAGGTCATGGGTTCGGTTCCCACCATCGGCACGTTGTTTTTTCTTCTACTCTAGCACAGCTGTCGCCCTCGCTCTTGATCACGTTCTACGTGACGCTGGCGGTAACAAAGGACGTTCCACGTCCGCCGCTGTGACTGAGGGTGGCGCTGGTGAACACACTCAAGGTTCGTATACAGACAACATAAATACCCAAGCAAGTAGCAGGGGGGACAGCGGCCGATGTAGCTCAGTTGGAAGAGCACCGGACGCGATATTCGGAGGTCGTGGGTTCGGTTCCCACCATCGGCACGTTGTTTTTTCTTCTACTTCGTGTTTACCTATCTTTCCCCTAAACGGATTACATTACTAATTTCTGTGCTTATCCAAGTAAAACATTAAAAAAAAGATAAAGTACCATACCCAGCGCTTTCCTTGGCCTCGCCGACTGTTGGCTTCTTTCCTTCATGTATTATAACGAGTACCCTCATTTCCCCTTAATTGATCTGCTTGTGGATTACGGGGGTCTCTGCTCTTTCAGTATTGAAGCCACAGGTAGCGTAAGAGGGTTCCAGCACAGCTGTCGTACTCGCTCTTGATTACGTTCTACGTGACGCTGGCGGTAACAAAGGTCGTTCCACGTCCGCCGCTGTGACTGAGGGTGGCGCTGGTGAACACTCTCAAAGTTCGTATACAGACAACATAAATACCCAAGCAAGTAGCAGGGGGGACAGCGGCCGATGTAGCTCAGTTAAAAGATCAGTTAAAAGAGCACCGGACGCGATATTCGGAGGTCGTGGGTTCGGTTCCCACCATCGGCACGTTGTTTTTTCTTCTACTTCGTGTTTAACTATCTTTCCCCTAAACAGATTACATTACTAATTTCTGTGCTTATCCAAGTAAAACATTAAAAAAGATAAAGTACCATACCCAACGCTTTCCTTGGCCTCGCCGACTGTTGGCTTCTTTCCTTCATGGATTATAATGAGTACCCTCATTTCCCCTTAATTGATCTGCTTGTAGCTTACAGGGGTCTCGGCTCTGGCAGTCTTGAAGCCACAGGTAGCGTAAGAGGGTTCTAGCACAGCTGTCGCCCTCGCTCTTGATCACGTTCTACGTGACGCTGGCGGTAACAAAGGACGTTCCACGTCCGCCGCTGTGACTGACGGTGGCGCTGGTGAACACTCTCAAGGTTCGTATACAGACAACATAAATACCCAAGCAAGTAGCAGGGGGGACAGCGGCCGATGTAGCTCAGTTGGAAGAGCACCGGACGCGATATTCGGAGGTCGTGGGTTCGGTTCCCACCATCGGCACGTTGTTTTTTCTTCTACTTTATGTTTAATTATCTTTCCCCTAAACAGATTACATTACTAATTTCTGTGCTTATCCAAGTAAAACATTAAAAAAAAGATAAAGTACCATACCCAATGCTTTCCTTGGCCTCGCCGACTGTTGGCTTCTTTCCTTCATGTATTATAACGAGTACCCTCATTTCCCCTTAATTGATCTGCTTGTGGATTACGGGGGTCTCTGCTCTTTCAGTATTGAAGCCACAGGTAGCGTAAGAGGGTTCCAGCACAGCTGTCGTACTCGCTCTTGATTACGTTCTACGTGACGCTGGCGGTAACAAAGGACGTTCCACGTCCGCCGCTGTGACTGAGGGTGGCGCTGGTGAACACTCTCAAGGTTCGTATACAGACAACATAAATACCCAAGCAAGTAGCAGGGGGGACAGCGGCCGATGTAGCTCAGTTGGATGAGCACCGGACGCGATATTCGGAGGTCGTGGGTTCGGTTCCCACCTTCGGCACGTTGTTTTTTCTTCTACTTCGTGTTTAACTATCTTTCCCCTAAACAGATTACATTACTAATTTCTGTGCTTATCCAAGTAAAACATTAAAAAAAAGATTAAGTACCATACCCAACGCTTTCCTTGGCCTCGCCGACTGTTGGCTTCTTTCCTTCATATAATATATATATATATATATATCTGCCTTTTCCTTTCAATAAATACATCTATCTATCTATTAGAATTTGACCCTCCAATGAGCAGTCAGGGTTTATGGTCGACAATATCGATTGATTTGATCTTCTGGCCGCCCAAGGAACTCTCAAAAGTCTCCGCCAGTACCACAATTCAAAAGCGTCAATTCTTCGGCGGTCAGCCTTCTTCACAGCCCAACTCTCGCGTCCGTACATCACAACTGGAAAGATCATAGCACGAGTTATAAGGATCTTGGTTGGCAGTGTAATATCTCTGTTCTTTACTAGGCGGTCAAGGCTAGCCATGGCTCTCTTTCCCAGAAGCAGGCGTCTCCTAATTTCATGGCTGCAATCTCCTTCAGAGGTAGAGAGAGAGAACAGAACTTTGCATTTATTCCAGCGGATGAATAGGCTCCGGCCCTCCGTCGCTTGGGATGGATGGCGGGTGCCCCGCCTCAGACGCAGGCCGGCTGACGTTGTTGGCCGGCGGCGTCCCAGGCCAGCTGAATGGCGGCTAGCTGGAGCCCAAGGTCCGAGCAGAGCAGCATGGTCTCCCAGAGTTGCGGCGTCAGATTTAGACCCTTCCCGGGAGAAAAGGGGCAGTCCCAGAGGATGTGTTCGAGGGTCCCTCTCGAGTCACAGTTTGCACAGAATTCAGATCTTTCTCCTGGGAGCATATGGCTCACCAGGAGCGGGTGTGGGAATGCCCCAGTCTGAAGGCGACGCCAGGCGACGGCCTGCCTGCAATTTAGGGTAGGGGCTGGCGCAGCAGCCACCCGTCTACTGAGTCTATAATGCTGCAGAATTTCTGTGTAAGATTTGGCACACTCTATGCTCCCCGCTCCAAGCCCCCCCCCCCCCCCCCTCTCTGCCGCCGGCTCGGTGGTAGAGCCCTCGCGCCGTGGCATGGGCGGATTCGTTGCCGGGAACGCCAGTGTGAGCTGGAGTCCAAATCAGCTGTATAGTTCGCGAGATTGGTGATTGCTGTATTATTCGAATTGCCTGGGGAGCAATCAACCCACGACTGTAATTTCGTATGGCAGTTTTGCTGTCGCAGATCACGAAACGCGCCTTTGTCTGGGCGCAGGCTAGAGCTACAACCACTTCCTCAGCTGTCTCAGGAGAACTAGTTTTCAGGGAGACCGCGGTGATCGGTCTACCCGACCCATTCGTTACCGCTGAAACCATAAAGGGGCTTGCCCCTCCGGCAGCATCTACAAAGGCTACTTCCTCCGGCGGCAAGTGGCTAAATTTCTTACTGAGCATTTGAGCTCTTTTTTCCCGAGGATCCGTACGGTGTTCGGGATGCATGTTTTTTGGCAGCGGAGGTATCCATAGCCTGTCCCGTACAGCCATATCTATTTCTGATTTTGTCTGAGCACCTCCCCAAGTGTAGATGCCCAGTTTTCCTAGAATGGATCTGCCTGTGGCGGTTAGGCGGAGCCGTTCTACCTGTGAAGGGCGCACCGCTTCCGCGATCTCATCCCATGTGTTATGGATGCCCAGTTGCAGGAGGCTAGCGGTGGAAGTACAGCGCGGGAGTCCAAGGGCTCTTTTAATACTTGTGCGGATGAGGCTCTCTAATTTCTGTCGTTCTGCTGCCTTAAGGGGTAAGTATGGCGTAGAATAGCTGATTCGACTAATGATAAATGCCTGGATTATGCGCAGAAAATTCTTTTCCTTTAGTCCTCCGCCTTTACTCGAAACTCGGCGGATGAGGCTAACTGTTTGAGATACATGCCGCTCAATCCTCTTAATAGTTTCTCCGTTGTAGCCATTATCTTGGAGAAGGAGACCTAGTATTCGGATCTGCGATACCTGGGGAACTTGATGTCCTTGTACCGAAATCTGTATATCCACTTTACGCTCGTTCCGCAGGCACCGTGGATTGTAAATGAGTTCTGATTTTTCCGGCGAGCATGTAAGTCCACGTTCTGCTACAAACCGCACGATCGTGTCCACCGCCTCTTTTAGCGTGTGTTCAATTACGGCATCGCTATCCCGGCTGATCCATAGTATAATGTCGTCAGCATAAATACTAAAATTTAAATTGAGGGTAACGTCGTAGATTTTCGGGTAATTTTGCCATTGCTACGTTGAAGAGAAGAGGCGAGAGTACCGAGCCCTGAGGAGTACCCCTACTGCACAGAGGGAAAAGTGATGATGTGCTGTCGCGAAATTTAAAGCGGGCACTACGTCCACTCAAAACGTTTTTGATATAGTTATACGTTTTTGTCCCTACATTCAATACTGATAGGCAGTCCATGACTCCCTGGTGCGAGATATCAAATGCCTTCTTTAGATTGAGGCCAAGGTTGGCCTTAGCATCTTTACTCTTGGACCGGATAATGTCATGCTCCAACTGGACCATGAGGTCCTGAGTCGAGAGATGAGAGCGGAAGCCTATCATTTCCCACGGGAAAAGGTCGTGTCTATCAATATATTTGGTAAGCCTAGTTAGGATAACATGCTCTAGTAGCTTTCCCAAGCATGATGTTAGGGATATTGGCCGTAAATTGTCTATTCGAAGTGGCTTACCAGGCTTGGGTATGATAATAATGTCAGCCGTTTTCCACTGCTGAGGTATTTCCCCTTTCTCCCAGCACTCCTGCATACGCATAGTTAGTGCGGCTACCGATTGGTCATCTAGGTTTCGCAGTATTTTATTAGTAATACCATCTGGGCCCGGCGCCGTGTTGGTTCTAAGCCGAAGAATCTCTGCTCTCACTTCTGCTGAGCTAATAGAGGCATCAAGCTCATCATTGGCGTCCCCTAAATAATCTGGAAGGGGCCTCCTGCTTGTATCGCCAACATACAAGTCTTGCAACTGTCGAAAGAACTTCTCGTCATCTCCTTGAAAGGAGTCTCTAATCTTCATAAGGTTAGTGCCTACTTGAGCTTTTGAGCTCTCAGGGTCCAGAAGGTGACGAAGAAGTCCCCAGGTCTTAGGCATGCTCATATTATTTATTCTCCATGTGTTCGCATCGATCCCCCCAGTTTTGATCGCATAAGCTTGAAAGCGTAATCTTCAATGGCCTTATTATGCCGAGCTATCTTGCGCCTTAGGTTACGATTCCACCGCTGCCCCTTAAGTCTCCGTTCCATTCGTTCCTTTGCCTCCCACATGCGGAGAAGACGACTGTCCACTAAATCCGGAGCGTTAGCGTCATCGAGATATTTAGCCGCTGCCTTGACGTCGGACTTTAGTTGTGCAACCCACGTGTCGAGGTCGGTTATTTTGCCTTCATTGTCGCCTGTCCTGTTGTCCCGAAATTTGTCCCATTCCACTATCGCCGGCTTCGCACGACGTTTGGGGCCGAGGCCGATTAAGCGCGATTATGTAGTGATCGCTACCGAAGTTCATGTGCGTGTTGTTCCACTGGGGACTGAGGGTGCGCCTAGATAGTGTGAGGTCGGGGGATGTATCGACGCTAACACTGTTCCCAATTCGTGTCGGACAGGTAGGATCTGTATGTATAGTGCACCCTATATATAGTGCTATATTCTAGAGCACTATACCCTAGGTCTTGTATATCCTCCCACAACTGCCTCCCTTTTGGGCAAGGCGTACAGTATCCCCACGCAGGGTGTCTTGCATTGAAATCTCCCATAACCATTAACTGATGTTCACCGCTGACTTGCTCTGCTTTCCGGAGCAAAGTCCTGAATCTGGCCTTGTGCTGCCTCGGTGATCTGTAGATATTGAGGAGAGAGATACTGGCCCTAGGACTGGTTCCCAGGATGATCTCCACAAAAACATTTTCTATCTCTGGCGATGCGAGGTCGTGTCGCACTGCTGCCATATTTCTTTTAACTAAAGTTGTCAGTGCCGCCCGCTCCCCCTTATCGATGTGGAATGCTTGGTATCCCGACAGTTTAGCCGGGCCCCCGGTTTCCTGAAGTGCTAATGCGAGGGGCGCATGTTCTATCGTTGTAAGGAACTGCTGCAGCACCGGCCGTTTTCTTCGGAATCCGCGACAGTTCCACCGCCATATCTCATACTTAGCCTTGCGAGCCGTGTTTACTCGCAAGGGTCTGTTCGATGTTCTGCTGCCAGGCGTTGATGCCTAGCAGCTCGTTCCGCAGTATTCCTCAGGTTGTTTTTGTACTGCCTCCACAAGCATCTGGAGTTGGGAGGTGATTTGATTTAGCGAGGCGGCCATCGAATCTAGCGCCCTCTCAATTCGGGTTACCCTTTCTTCTACTGACTTTTCCTCGGAGGGATCCTCGCGTACTTTCCGTTTTATAGGTGGAGAGCTTGCCGTGTCAGTGATCATGCTATCCTCTTTAGCGTTCTGCGTATTGGGCCTGATATTGAGATTAGCGGCTGTGCCAGATCTGGACTGCCTTTGCTGTTGCAGATTTTGAATTTGACCTCGAAGGGAATCTACTATCCCATTAAGATTTTGTAGTATCTTAGAGCCCAAGAAAAGAAAATCTGTCACAGCTTCCACTTCTTGTCCCTTGATGCTCCAGGACTTGATAGGTGTCACCCGTTAATAATTATGGAGGTATTAGTAATGATGCGCCCTTAACGGTGCGCACACTCCCAGACACCCTTAGAGTGAGTGGGGGTGGCTGTTCCGGTCGCAAAGGAGATGCCCTCGACCTGCGTGGCAAACTCAGCCGGAATTCAACTACCTTGTAGTGACAGCAGGGGGTGGCTGTTTGGTGCCCAGCTGCCGCCGGTTCAAACCAGAGTAAGGATCGGAGTCAGAAGTAACAAACAAAACACAATTTATACACAGCAAGAGACGATACAAAGGAATACACAAGATCACTTGAAATGCACAGACGAAAGGTTCACAGAATACAAACGCTTAAGCATGCCATTACAGAATGATTCAATAACACAGAGGCTTTACAACAGATTAAACACGAAAGAGTCACAAATACAAACACCAAATTGTTCACCGGGCACTGTTGCAGTCCGACGCCTCAAGAGTCACGATGTGGCCGCCATACAAGACGAGCGCCGCTCCCTTGCAGATCCGTGGGCTTGCCAGCAGTGGGTGATCCCCGGGAGTCCAGCCGAAGCACTGGCGCACACGTCGCAACCACTGACTGACTGACTGACTGACTGACTGACTGACTGACTGACTGACTGACTGACTGCACAAGCGGCGCGGTCTCTTTAAATAGGGCGCGCCGCGTCTGTCTGTTAGCACGCGCCAAAGCTAGCGCGCACACACACTTAAGGCACGACCACATGGCAGCGCTTCTTCGGCGTCTCGTCAGCGTCTCGTCTATGAGCGTCGTCGCTCGGCGCGCGCCGGAAAGGGCGACCAAACACATGACGGCGTACGAACTGGCGTCTGCAAGGCAAGGCGTGGGAGAATCCTGGACGTTCGAACAATTGTCCCCCGTCCATAGCTAAAATCGTCCTATTCAGCGACGGCGGTAACTTACTGGGGAGGGTGGGGGAGGCAAGGGCATCAAAAGGCGCAGGCATGCACGCGGACAAAAAGAGGAGCTGTTGCTTCCGCGGAAACGAGTTGAGCCTGTGGCGGTTGGTGCCGCAGCAGCCCATGCTTGGCTTTGTCGTTGGTCCCCACCTGCGAATAATTTTCGGCGTCGACGCTGAGATCTGGCCCCTCCAGATACCTGCGTCTTTCAGCGTCGTCTCGCTTCAAGGGCCAAAATTGCACCTCCGGCGACGCCGATATACGCGACGCCGACGCGGCGCCGAAGAAACGCTGCCATGTGGTTCAGCCTTTAGATTCGCTGGTTATAGCGCTCTCTCCTGCTCCCGTCGAGCCGCGCGTCGTCATTGGCCAGGTCCCAAAGAAGATTCTCGATTTTTCTGGCGCATTCCGGACCGATGAACCACCGTCCTCCCCGGGCAATGGAAAAGAGGGTGACGGCAACGCGTACAAAGCTACGCGCTCTCCCGCGCGGGGAAGGGGTCTTTTCTCTCCATGCTTTCCACGCGACGCCGCGCGGGCCTCGCGCCGTACCGGATTGATGAAAGTGTGCGCCGATTTCGTGACAATAGGGCAAGACGCCATGATTTTTGTCTTTTAATGTTCAGTTTAAGCCCAAACTTCTCACTCTCTTCTTGTATGCGCATCAGAAGTCTCTTGAGTTCCACTTCACTTTTTGCCATTAAAGTGGTATCATCCGCATATCTAAGGTTGTTGATACGTTTCCCAGCAATCTTCACTCCATCTGAAGACTCGTCCAGACCGGCCTTACTCATGATGCACTCAGCATATAGGTTAAATAGGCAGGGCGACAGTATGCAGCCTTGCCTCACTCCTTTCTCAATCGGAAACCAATCACTAAGACCATGCCCCGTTCTGACTGTGGTCTCTTGCCCTTCATACAGGTTCCTGAGGAGACAGATGAGATGATTTGGAACTCCCATCTCTTTGAGAGCTTGCCACAATCTGCTGTGATCTACGCAGTCAAACGCTTTCGCATAATCAATAAAGCAGAAGTAGATAGGTTTCTTGAACTCTTGCTTTTTCCATGATCCAGCGAAGGTTGGCAATCTGGTATCTAGTTCCTCTGCCCTTGCGAAACCCAGCTTGCACGCCCGGAAGCTCCCGATCCACATACTGCTGCAGCCTACCTTGGAGGATTTTCAACATCACCTTGCTAGCATGCGAAATAAGCGCGATCGTGCGGTAGTTGGAACAATCTTTGGCACTGCCTTTCTTTGGATTGGGGATGTAAACTGACCTCCTCCAATCCTGTGGCCACTGCAGGGTTGCCCAAATTCGCTGACATAATGTATACAGAATGTTAACAGCGTCGTCATGGTTGAGGTTTTGAAGCAACTCAGCTGGAATGCCATCAATTCCGCTAGCTTTGTTCTTAGCAAGGCTGGCTAAGGCCCATTCAACTTCACTCTTCAGGATGCCCGGCTCGAGATCAGTAATCCCACCGTCTGATGTTGGGTTTGCACATCCGGGTCCTTCTTGTACAGTTCTGTGTATTCCTGGCACCTCTTCTTTATCTCTGAGGCTTCAGTGAGGTCTCTGCCTCGTTTGTCCTTTATCACGCCCAGCATAGCACAGAAGCTTCCTTTGATATCTTTGATTGTCTTATACAGAGCTTTTGTGTTCCTCAATTGGCTGTTGTCCTCAACTGCTTGGCACTGTATGTTCAGGAAGGCATTCTTTTCTCTTCTTGCTATTTTCTGAAAATCCGCATTGAGAACCTTGTATCTTTCTCTTTCCCCCATAACTTTTGCCACCATCCTTACCTCAGCTATTTGCACAGCCTCTTCAGATAACCAGTTTGCTTTCTTGCATTTCTTTTGCTTTGGAACTACCTTAGTAGCAACTTCTTGTATTATCTCTTCAGGCTCTCTGCCAATTCTAGATGCAATTCTTGAAATCGATCCCTCACTTCCACAGCATATTGTGATGGAATTTGATCCAGATCATACCTGAAAGGCCTTCTAGTTTTCTGCGTTTTCCTCAATCGAAGCTTAATTTTGGCAACAACAAGCTGATGATCGGTGCCACAATCGGCCCCAGGCCTTGTTTTTACTGCTTGTATAGCGCTTCTCCATCTCTGCCACAAAGAATATAATCAATCTGATCCCTGTACAGACCGTCCGGTGAAATCTATGTTGTAGTGTTTCTAATCGGCATCTAACCGAATGTTACCACTCTGTTGGCCACTATGGAAAAAACATGGACGGCTTAACTAACAGGCTCGTTTCATCAGTGTCTCGCCCAATCTAATCAATCGGACCCTATCACAGTCTCCGGGAGTACTAAGATGGTGTCAGAAGTGCTCTTTTATCTCATGTGAGTACCACTACATCAAGAGTCAGTCCGTCCAATCACCCATCAGCAACAAGCGGCTACCGGCAATAGTAGCCATGGCACATGTGCTCCCTGCCTTCCCAAGTTTTGACCTGCGCGCTACCGACGACAGCAATATTGGTCACAAATGGACGAAGTGGATAGAAAAGTTCGAAAACTTTCTTTTAGCTTGCGATATCTCGGCAGATGCACGCAAAAAGCGCTCCTCCGGCACTACGTCGGTGAAGAAGTCTACGACATATATCGCTCGCTCCCCGAGAGTGCTGCGCAAGGTGCGACGGCTACAAGCACGACCCAAACCACACGGAGTACATCGACGCCAGAATACGATGCCGCTCGAGCGAAACTGAACGCATATTTTTTGCCGCGAGTGAATTCAACATTTGCTCTCTATAAATTTCGTCAAGCTCAGCAAAACGTTGGTGAGTCACTGGACGCCTTCTACGCACGCCTCCGGCAGCTTTCTCGCCACTGTAACTTCGAAAACGTTGACTCTGAAGTCAAGAAACAAATCATTCTCGCCACAACGTCGTCTCGCCTCCGAAAGTATGCCATGTTTCATTCCCTCACGTTACCGGACTTAAGCAAGGAAAAATGCTCGAGGATGTCGAACGGGATGTGTCCGAAATCGAAAAGCACGTCGATAACAATGTGGCGGTGTTCGCAGTACATAAGGAAGGACAACACCATGGCCAACACCCAAGAAATGAACGACAGATGCCACGGCAGGCCTACACACTGCAGCGACCTCATGTCTCTTCAGCAGATTGTCGCAACTGTGGCGGCAAGTGGCCTCACCAAGGCGGTCAATCCAGTTGTGCTGCATGGGTGTCACGAAATCGGCGCACATTTTCATCAAGCCGGCACGGCGCGAGGCCCGCGCGGCGTCGCGTGGATAGCATGGAGAGAAAAGCCTCCTTCCCCGCGCGGGAGAGCGCGTAGCTTTGTACGCGTTGCCGTCACCCTCTTTCCCATTGCCCGGGGAGGACGGTGGTTCATCGGCCTGGAATGTGCCAGACCTTTCGAGAATCTTCTATGGGATCTAGCCAATGACAACGCGCGGCTCGACGGGAGGAGGAGAGAGCGCTATAACCAGCGAAGCTAAGTGTGTGCGCGCGCTAGCTTTGGCGCGTACTAACAGACAGACGCGGCGCGCCCTATTTAAAGAGACCGCGCTGCTTGTGAGTCAGCCAGTCAGTCAGTCAGTCAGTGTTTGCGACGTGTTCGCCTGTGTTTCGGCTGGACTCCCGGGGATCACCCACTGCTTGCAAGCCCAAGGACCTGCAAGGGAGCGGCGCTCGTCTTATATGGCGGCCACATCGTGACTCCTGAGGCGTCGGACTGCAACAGTGCCCGGTGAACAATTTGGTGTTTGTTTATGTAACTCTCTCGTGTTTGATCTGTTGGAAAGCCTCTGTGTTATGAATCATTCTGTAGTTGCATGCTTAGCGTTTGTATTCTGTGAACCTCTCGTCTGTTCATTTCAAGTGATCTTGTGTATTCCTTTGTATCGTCTCTTGCTGTGCATAAATTGTGTTTTGTTTGTTACTTCTGACTCCGATACTCTGGTTTGAACCGGCGACCGCTGGGCACCAAACGACCACCCCCTTCTGTCACAAGGTAGTTGAATTCCGGCTGAGCTTGCCATGCAAGCCGAGGGCACCTCCTTTGCGACCGGAACAGCTACCCCCACTCACTCTAAGGGTGTCTAGGAGTGTGCGCACCGTTAAGGGTGCATCGTTAATAATACCCTCTAATTATTAACGGGTGACAATAGGGCAAGACTTGCAAGGCATGTAACAAGGTTGCTCATTTTGCACGATTCTGTCGCTCAACCAGGAGAACAGTACACGCAGTGGACTGTGACAGTGACTTAGACACACAGTTAGCCTGCAGTAAGAAGAGTTCCAGTACTAGAGAGTACTTGAGTACTTGAAGAAGAGCTCAAGTACCCTTATATCATTGGAAGCATTCATGGATCACAGATCAAGGCATCGAGAGGAAAAAGTAATAACGCGCAACTCAAGTTTTTTCAAGGATGTCTCTGGCCTCAAACAAGCATCAGCCACAACACCACTCGACCGCGATTACATCATATATCCACCACCTGTAGTGAACCAGCCTGCACCTCCTATATTGCACCCGCCTACACCACCTGCATTGCACCAGAATTCTTCAACACGGCGCTATCCACAGAGAAAGAGGAAACCTCCACGTCATCTGTCTGACTGAGACCTGACTTTGTGACGGTTTGCCAGTGAGAGACCTTTCTACAGTGGTCTGTGACAGTGTGTGCACATCCATTTAACTTTCCCCAAGGAGGGTAGTGTAGTGTTTGTAATCGGCATCTAGCCGAATGTTACCACTCTGCTGGCCACTATGGAAAAAAATGGCGGCTTAACTAAAAGGCTCGCTCCATCAGTGTCTCGCCCAATCTAATCAATCGGACCCCATCACAGTCTCCGGGAACACTAAGCATGTGTACAGGCGCCCCTTGTGCTGTTGAAAATGAGTATTCGCTATGGTCAGGTTGTTTTCTTGACAAAGCTCTACTAGCCTCTGCCCAGCTTCATTTGGCTCACCAAGACCGAACTTGCCTGTACTTCCGGATATTTTTTCACTCCCTACCATAGCATTCCAGTCTCCTATGAGAAAAAGGACGTCTGATGATGGAGTGCGGTTTAAAAGGCATTGCAGGTCAGCATAAAATCTCTCAACGTCAGTTTCTTCAGCAGTAGTGGTTAGTGCATAGAAGCTTGGATAGCTGTTATGTTGAAACGGTGACCTTGGATTCGTAGTGAAATCATTCGGTCGTTTTTGGGGTTGTACCCTAGCACTGTTTTGCCCATTCTTCTATTTACTATGAGACCGACCCCATTACTTCTCCTGTGTTCGTGCCGACATTAAAAGACATAATGGTCGCCGGAATTAAATTCTCCCATTCCGGTCCACTTGATCTCGCTGATACCCAAGATATCAATGTTCAATCTGTCCATTTCTCGCTTGACGACATCCAGTTTACCTTCCGTCATAGATCTTACATTCCATGCTGCTATGTGATATTTCTCCTTGCAACATCGAATTTTCCGGTCGCTTCCCGACACATCCACAACTGAGCGTCCTATTGGCTTTCCGCTTCATTCATCCTGGAGCTACTAGGAATCGCCCTTTGTTCATCCCCAGTAACATGTTGGATGCCTTCCAACCTGTGGGGCTCATCTTCCGGCGCCATATCATTAATGCTATTGTGACTGGTCATAGGGTTTTCTTGGCAGGAAATACTGGAGTGGGTTGCCATTACCTTCTCCAGTGAATCACATTTTGTCAGAACTCTCTGCCGTGACCTATCTTGGGTGGCCCTACACAGCAGCTCACGACTTCATCGAGCTTCGCAAGCCCCTCCGCCACGACAAGGCAGTGATCCATGAAGGGGATATATATTGCCACGTGCCTAGCGCCGCGCGACAGCCGTGTTTGGTGCCGACGACGACGAAGCGGTGGTTGACACGAGCGGTGCGCTGGTGCTGGACTCTGTGACTCTGTGATCGGAACGACAAGCCGACCTTATTCTCTGGTCCTCGGCAACGTGTACCTTGACGGCTCCTTGTGACTTCAGTCGTGACACTGGTGGAGGTCCCATCGATGATCCCTTCTCCTGCGGACTATCCTACGCGGCCGCCTCTCATGACCACTCCTGTTCATCGAACTAGCCGACGGCTCCGAGGCTCCCCCCGCGAGGCCTTCGCTCTTGACGAAGAGACCCTAGCTGGGGCAACGACACCGCCCGCCCGTACAATGACTGTCCCTTCCACCCCTTCGTCCTGTCTCATCCTTCAGACCCCACGTACCCCTAAACCATTTCACGGTGAGCAGTTTGAAGACGCCGAGGACTGGCTAGCTCACTACGAAAGGGTCGCGACGTTTAACGGCTGGGACGACGCTGCGAAAATGCGGAACGTCTACTTCAGCCTTGAAGACGCTGCTCGGACATGGTTCGAGAACCGCGAGGCCACATTCTCTACGTGGCCCGCCTTCCGAAGCCAGCTCCTCGGTACGTACGCCAACAGTGACCGCCAAGAGAATGCCGAGCGTGCCCTGACCTCTCGAGTTCAGCGTCAGAGCGAAGCGGTCGCAATGTACGTTGAAGACGTCATGCGCCTTTGACATCGCGCCGACCCGTCCATGAGTGAGGGTCAAAGAACAGCTTTTTTCCGGCCTCGTGCGGAACCCGCCCACCATCGTCGCGGCGTTTCTGGCTGAAGCTGTGAACATGGAGAAACTGCTACAGCAGCGATGTAGCCAGTACGGTCCGCCGCTGAATTCCATCTCCACACTACCGCCGTCTGACCGAACCGACTACAATCCCGGGGCAGATATGAGCTCCCTTCGCGACCTCATTCGCACCGTGGTTCGCGAGGAGCTCCAGCAACTTCATGGATCATTTACTCCTGGCGCAGCTTCCCTGGCCAGCATCATCCGTGAGGAGGTCCAGAACGCACTCACGCCACCGACAAGTACAGTCGTTCCACCACCACCCCCGGGCCCCACCCAGCGGATGACTTATGCTGGTGTCACACGCCGCCCAGCCCTGCTACCTACCCCTTCGCCTTACACGCAACCTCAGGTCGCTGTGCACGCTGCGGCACCGCTGCCCCTTTGGGCAGATCGGCGCCAGGCGCCCCGGAAGACTGATCTCTGGTGCGCTCCAGATAACCGCCCTCTCTGCTACCACTGTGGCGAGGCAGGTCACCTCTACCGGCAGTGCCCTTATCGTCAGATGGGCCTTAGAGGATTTTCCCCCGACAGCCCTCGTCCACGGCCTGGTCAGCGGCCTCAGGACATCGCCGAGTACGTCACCCGCCAGCGTACGTCACCCACCAGTCTGCCACATTCTCCTCGTCGCTCTTCGCCCTCTGGGCCACGGTATACCGCTGGACGCCATGGTTCCTCGAGCCCTCATCGGGAAAACTAGCTCCGGCGACCTTTGGGGGCGAGGCCGCCGCACACCGATTCGCCGTAAAGTTTCCACCGCCGCACCGCTCGATTAGCCCCGACGTCGAACGCCGAATTCCTGTCCAGTTTTCGCCGCACAGACCAGATCGCCCCGACGTCGTCCGCATCGCCGACCAGTTATCACCGCCGTGTCCCTTAAATCGCCCCGACGCAGACCACACAACTGCCGCCCAGCTTCCGTCGCCGCACCGCTTGCTTCACTCCGACCTGCCGTCGACATTGAATTGTCCCGACGCCGACCACCCAACCGCCGTCCAGCTTCCGCCGCCACACCGCTCACTTCACTCCGAACCGACGTCGACAGGCCCTGGTCTTGGCCGGGCCTCTCTGGACATCCCTATTATCGTCGACACGAAGGAGGTCAGCGCTTTAGTTGATACGGAAGCCGATTATTCTATCCTTAGCGGGCGGCTTTCAAGGACACTGAAAAAGGTGATGACGCCATGGAACGGACCAGACATACGGACGGCAGGCGGACATGTGGTTGCACCACCGGGTATGTGTACAGCCCGGGTTACGGTGCGAGGCTGCACATTTGTTGCGACTTTTCTTGTTCTACGCGAATGCTCTCGTGATGTTATTCTTGGCACCGACTTCCTTCGTGAGCACGGTGCCACTATAGATCTACCGAACCGCTTGGTGACGTTTTCCGCCAAACTGGCCACTGAAAGGCATGAGTACCGCGGGTCCCACTCCACGCTGCGAGTCGCCGATGATAGCCTCACCATGCCACCACGTGCCAGCATCCTCGCCAGAGTTACTTGTGACAAGCCACATCATGGCCTCCGGGTTGTTGAGCCTAATGCCTCCCTCTCACTCGCCTTGGGAGTTTCTGTGGCAAGAGGTATTTGTTTCCTTCGTGGAAGAGAGACGGAGGTGCTTGTCACCAATTTCTCCAATGAACATCGACATCTGTTCCGTGGCACTGTCATCGCTTACGTCGACCATCTGCACGAAGTCGCCGAATGTTTTGCTTCAGAGGAAGCTACGCCTAGCAGTGAACCGGATGATGCCGTACACGCTGTCAACATCAATTCTAGCCTTTCCTCCGTTGAAAAGAGGCAACTCCAAGATCTATTGCTGGAGTTTCGTGTGTGCTTCACGTCTTCATCTAAAGTGCAGCAAACGTCGGTCATTAAACACTGGATTATCACGCATGAAGGCACTCGACCCATCCATCAGCAGCCCTATTGTGTGTCTCCTCGGGAGAGAGACGCTATCCAACAGCAAGTCAAGGAGATGCTCGCCGATGGCGTCATTTAACCTTCAAGCAGCCCATGGTCGTCGCCTGTAGTCCTCGTTAAAAAGAAAGACGGAACACTTCGTTTCTGCGTTGACTATTGGAAACTTAACAGTATGACAAAGAAGGACGTCTATCCGCTGCCACGCATTGACGACTCTCTCGACCGACTACGCCGAGCCAAGTACTTCTCCTCCATTGACCTCAGGAGTGGTTATTGGCAAATTGAAGTTGATAAGAGGGACCGTGAAAAAACTGCCTTTGTAACACCAGATGGGCTCTATGAATTCCGCGTCCTCCCATTCGGGCTCTGCTGTGCTCCTGCCACCTTTCAGCGGGTGATGGGCACTGTGCTCACAGGTCTTAAGTGGCAGACATGTCTTGTTTATCTCGACGACGTGATAATTTTTTCACCGACGTTCACGGAACACCTGCGCCGCCTGAGAACTGTTCTCGAAGCTGTCCGGTCTGCCAACCTTTCTCTCAAGCCTCTAAAGTGCCACTTCGGGTTCACCGAATTGAAGTTTCTTGGGCACATCGTGAGTGCTGATGGCATCCGAGCTGACCCTGCGAAACTTGCTGCCGTTGCTGCCTTTCCCGTCCCCGCCCACAAAAAAGCAGTCCGACGGTTTTTGGGGCTGTGCTCCTATTATCGTCGCTTTATCAAAAACTTTGCACAGATGGCCAGCCCTCTGACTCTCCTGACTCGAGATGACGCATCATTTTCCTGGGGCGCCAAGCAGCAGATGGCTTTCGACGAGTTACGACGTCGGCTCCAGTCACCCCCGATCCTGGCACATTTCGACGATGATGCCGACACAGAGTTACGCACGGATGCGAGCAACGTCGGCCTTGGTGCCGTTCTAGATCAGCACCAAGACGGGGTCGAGAAAGTAATTGCCTACGCCAGCCGTGCACGTTCCCGTGCTGAGTGTAACTATTCCACCACTGAAAAAGAATGTTTGGCGGTAGTATGGGCCGCTGCCAAGTTCCGCCCGTACCTTTATGGCCGACCGTTTCGTGTCATCACTGACCATCACTCCTTGTGTTGGCTGAAAAACTTAAAGGATCCTTGTGGCCGCTTAGCACGTTGGGCATTGCGCCTGCAGGAGTTCCATTTCGATGTTATTTATAAGTCTGGCCGGAAGCACACCGATGCTGATAGCCTGTCCCGCGGGCCCGTCGGCCCTCCTTCGTCAGATGCCACCGACGACGATAGCTTCCTCGGAGCAGTCACTACGTCCGATCTCGCCTCCAAACAGCGTGCCGACGACGAGCTGCGACTGATTATTGACCATCTTGAAGGTGGGCATCCTACAATACCCCGGTATCTTGCTCGGGAGTTGTCGTCGTATTGCCTCCGCAATGGGGTGTTTATAAGAAGAATTCTACGTCGAGTGCGAAAACATACCTGCTAGTCATACCGGCTGATCTAAGGCACGAAATTCTCCTGGCCTGCCACGACGAACCAACTTCAGGGCATCTTGGCTTTACACGCACCCTAAACCGAGTCCGGCAGAACTACTACTGGCCACATCTTTCTCCGAGCGTTAGACGTTACGTACAGACTTGTAGACTATGCCAGCGGCGAAAACAACCCACGCTCAAGCCATCCGGTATGTTACAATCTATTGAACCACCCCTCACACCCTTCGAGCAAGTGGGCATGGATCTTTTAGGCCCATTTCCTTTATCCTCGAACGGACACAAGTGGATCGTAGTCGCCACAGACTACTTAACACGCTACGCTGAAACGAAGGCCCTTGCCCGAGGTACTGCCGGCAAAGTTGCTCGATTCTTTATGAACGACATTGTGCTCAGACACGGTGCACCGTCGACCATCATTACCGACCGAGGAAAGGCGTTTACAGCTCGGCTACTGCGGGACACCTTAACTCTCAGCCATACCGAGCATCGCACAACAACAGTCTATCACCCTCAGACAAACGGATTAACGGAACGACTAAACTAAACTTTGGCGGACATGATCTCAATGTACATCGACGCTGAGCATAAAATGTGGGACGAGATCCTGCCGTATGTCACCTTCGCCTACAGTAAGGCGCCGCAGGAAACCACGAAGTTTACGCCGTTCCGTCTCGTATATGGCAGAGAGGCCCGCACGATGTTGGACGCGATGCTCCCGTGCGGGGAAGAAGCGGTCAAACCCGACGCCGCCCATTTCGCAGAACAGGCCGACCAAGCCCGTCAGCTGGCCCGCTTGCACATCAAGGAGCAGCATGCCACCGACGCTCGACACTATAACCTTCAGCACAGGGAAGTCCACTACGAACCAGGGGACCAAGTGTGGGTGTGGACCCCCGTGCGCCACAAAGGCATGAGCTAGAAACTACTCCACCGCTATTTCGGACCCTATAAAGTCCTGCGCCGCTTAAACAGCGTTAGTTACGAAGTCATTCCAGATGGAACTGTGACCGTCAGTGTTCGATGCCAGCGGCCTGAAATAGTGCTGTGGTGCGCTTAAAGCCGTACTTTTCGCGTGACTGAGCGTTTCCTCCAAGTGAAACCTTGCGTTATTGTACAGTTCACCTCACGCCTATTTTTTTTAGAGCGCAGCTCTTTGGCGTCCGTTCCTGGGTTTCACGTCGGCGTCGTCGTCGGCCTCGTAACCAGCTCCGCCCCCCTTTCATCCCCCCAGCGCTAGCAGCGACCGACTGACACCGCTGGATGCCGCTGACGCCGCTAGAGAGTCAAGATAACGTGACTGCATAGAACACCGTCGCCGCCATGCAGAAAGAGGAAGGGAGGGTCCCCCCCCTGTTCCTGTGTGGCGAATAGGGTGCTCTTCAGTTGCCAACGCGCCGGTTATTTCACGTAGGCCCCGGCACGTCGACGAATACGTGACCACCTTCCCACGGCTAGACCTGGTTCTTGGCGCTGCGGAAGCGAGGGTATCATATTGTTTGCGTCGGCATCGGCGGCGTTGTCCCTGAAACCAACTCCGCAGCTGGGGTTGACTCACTATCGGCGTCAGCAGCATCAGTCAGTCGCTGCTATCTCTTCCCTCCTCCCTTTATCGCGTTGTCCGCTTGCTGCGCGCGCTTCTGCCCCCATCGTTTGCCGCTGGGTGTACACGCCGCCCCCCTCCCCCCTCTTCCTGCGAGTCTCCGGTTGTCAAAGCGCCGGCTCGAACTTAATTCCTTTCTTCGCTCCTCCAATGCAACCCCTGTGCGGTGGCAATCAGAGAGCCAGATCGGTGGCGGCGGATCTGTATATGTGCACCGCCCGAGCCGAAATTGCCGCTGCCGTTCGCCACTGCGAAACTATCTGCCAGTTCTTTCTGAGCCATGAGCGAGACGACCGGTGGAAGTCCTCCGTCTGCTGCTGCTGCTGCTAAACGAGCTGCCAGAGAAAAAAATTCTGTGATAGCGCATACATGTGTTGCCCGATTTCTTTGCCTCAATCTATCGAAAAGGTGAAACAGCTTATTTGCTGCGCTCAAATTTCGCATTAGGAAGTAACGTAATCGTCGGTAATTTTTTTTTTGCTCCTCTCACCTTGTCATCGGGACGATGTTTTCTTTCACGGGGGGGGAATAATGCCACGTGCCGAGCGCCGCGCGACAGCCGTGTTTGGTGCGGACGACGACGAAGCGGTGGTTGACACGAGCCGAGCGGCGCACTGGTGCTGGACTCTGTGATCGGAACGACTAGCCGACCTTATTCTCTGGTCCTCGGCAACGTGTATCTTCAAAGATCCCTGTGACTTTAGTCGTGACAATATATATATATATATATATATATATATATATATATATATATATATATATATATATATATATATATATATATATATATATATATATATATATATATATATATATATATATATATATATATATATATATATATATATTGTTGTGGGCGCCACTGACGACAGCGCCCCAAGCGGCAAGCTAACCAGGCGGACCGCCGGGAGACTTCGGCATGGGCGACGGCGCCAAGCAGGGTGAAAACGGGCGCCATTATCTGATGCATACATAAAAAAGTTTTGCTTGTCATACCGGCTACGTCTACCGCATGGTGGCAGCGGCGGGATAACCAACGCAGTGTGACACCCAAGACAGCGAGCCCAACGTAAGCGGCCGCAGCGTCATGCCAGACACTCGCGGCGCAAGCGAAGAGCGCGCGAGCGGCACTCCGAGAATGACGTTCAACCCGCTCGCCGTGGAACTGCCGACAAAGCTCGATTTCCGCAAGCCCGAAGATTGGACACGATGGCACCGCAGGTGGGAACGCTATCTACTCATCTCCGGTCTGACAGGACAGGACGAGACGACGCAAATCAACACATTATACTCTGCGCCATGGGCGAAGAAGCGGAGGATGTGCTCACTGCTTTGAAACTGACAGACGAACAGATGGCATCGTACTTCGCCGTGGTGAGTGCTTTTGAAAAGCATTTCCTACCTCGAAAGAATGTCATTTATGAGAGAGCGCGATTTAACTCTCGGAAACAAGAGCAGCATGAAAACGTCGACGCATTTGCGACTGAACTGTTCAAGATGGCCAAAAGATGCGATTACGGAACTCTCAAAGACGAACTGATTCGGGACAGGCTCGTGGTCGGCTTGCGAGACGTAAAACTCAGCGAGAGCCTGCAGCTTGACGCAAAACTCACTCTCGAAAAAGCAATCACAACTGCTCGCAATTCAAAGAGCGTGAAACTTCAACACAAGGAAATTCGCTCCATTGAACAGCCAGCTCTCGACAGGGAAGAAGCTCGCGGTCAGACAAACGTCAAAACTCGCCGAAACGAAGCGAAGGTTCCTTTCAAGTCGCGCCCTCAACGTACACACAAGACGGGAGACGAACGCTGCAAGTGGTGTGGTGGTGTGCGTGACCACACGAAGACACAGTGTCCCGCGATAGACAAGACGTGCAACCAGTGTGGGAAAAAAGGCCACTACGCCCGCGTCTGCATGTCTAAGCCGAAGGATGAGACCTCGAGTATCCGACAACGACCAAAAGATCTCGGAGAGCTATATCTACGTGAAATCAAAGTAGGAGTGAACACGCCGTGGAGGATTACTGCTACCGTGAACAACTTGCCTTTTACCTTCAAGGTCGACACCGGCGCGGATGTGACTGCAATCGCACACGACCAGTACGACAGAACCGTCATGGGACCCATTAAGTCAACCCAACAGCTGTTAATAGGCCCAGGCCATACAGCGATAGCCACTGTTGGCTACATCGATGCAACAGTCACCTGGCGCAACACTGAAGTCCAAGAAACAGTCTTCATCATCAAAGGATTAAAAGAACCGCTGCTCAGTCGACCAGCTATAGAATCACTTGGGATTCTACAGCGCGCTCTTGAGCTAGACGAAACCCCCGCACAATCAACTGATGTCCCCAACTTCTTGGCGTCATACCCAAACCTAACGTCTGGGCTTGGAGTCATGAAGACTGAGAACCGCATAAGTCAAAAAGGATGCTGAGCCATACGCAGTCAGTTATCCTAGGCACGTGCCTCTTCCACTGCTTCCACTTGTGAAGAAAGAACTAGAAAGGATGGAAGACTTGGGAGTCATCCAGAAGATCGAGCGAGCAACCGAATGGTGTTTTCCAATGGTTGTCGCACGAAAAAACAACAATGAGCTGCTGTCACCCGTTAATAATTAGGGGGGTATTATTAACGATGCGCCCTTAACGGTGCGCACACTCCCAGCCACCCTTTGAGTGAGTGGGGGTAGCTGTTCCGGTCGCAAAGGAGATGCCCTCGACCTGCGTGGCAAGCTCAGCCGGAATTCAACTACCTTGTAGTGACAGAAGGGGGTGGTCGTTTGGTGCCCAGCGGTCGCCGGTTCAAACCAGAGAAGGGATCGGAGTCAGAAGTAACAAAACACAATTTATGCACAGCAAGAGACGATACAACGGAACGCACAAGATCACTTGAAATGCACAGACTAGAGGTTCACAGAATAACAAACGCTAAGCATGCAATTACACAGGTATCCAATAACGTAGAGGCTTTACAACAGATGAAACACGAGAGAGTACATAAACAAACACCAAATTGTTCACCGGGCACTGTTGCAGTCCGACGCCTCAAGAGTCACGATGTGGCCGCCATACGAGACGAGCGCCGCTCCCTTGAAAGTCCGTGGGCTTGCCAGCAGCGGGTGATCTCCGGGAGTCCAGCCGAATCACAGGCGAGCACGTCGCAAAACACTGACGAACTGACTGACTGACTGACTGACTTAACAAGCGGCGCGGTCGCTTTAAATAGGGCGCGCCGCGTCTGTTTGTTAACACGCGCCAAAGCTAGCGCGCACACACACATAGCTTCGCTGGTTATAGCTCCCTCTTCTCCTCCCGTCGAGCCGCGCGTCGTCATTGGCTAGGTCCCATAGAAAATGCTCGATTTTTCTGGCGCATTCCAGGCCGATGAACCACCGTCTTCCCCGGGCAAGGGGAAAGAGGGTGACAACAACGCGTACAAAGCTACGCGCTCCCACGCGACGCCATGCGGGCCTCGCGCCGTACCGGCTTGATGAAAATGGGCGCCGATTTCGTGACAGCTGCGCATCTGCGTGGACTATGGTCAACTCAACCAACAAATAATACGCGAACGTGTGCTCATGCCTACGGTGGACGAGTGTCTTGCAAAATTAGCAGGTGCAACAGTTTTCAGCCGCATAGATGCACGAGCAGGGTACTGGCAGGTGCCACTGTCCAAGGACTCTCGCGAATACACAACCTTCATCACACCAGTTGGCAGGTTCCAGTTCCTAAGGCTTCCCTTCGGAATCTCCGCAGCGCCAGAGTTCTACCAACGAGAAATGCTCCGTGTGCTCGAAGGACTAGATGGTGTGAGTTGTCTACATGATGACATCATTGTCTCAGGGAAGACAACTGAGGAACACGACACCATCCTACCGCTAGTGCTGAGGAAGCTGGAAGATGCAGGTGTTACCCTCAACATCGACAAGTGCTCCTTTCGACAAACAGAAGTAACATTCTTAGGATACTTCATACACTGAACAGGAGTCAGCGCCGACCCGGAAAAGGTCAGGGCCATAGTCCACTCGACCCACCATGTGATGTGTCAGAAGTCAGGTCTTACCACCTAGCGAAATTGCTTCCAGAGCTAGCAGACTTTACGAAGCCTCTCAGAGACTTGCTCCACCAAGACGCCGACTGGCACTGGGGCCCAGCTCAGCAGCAGAGTTTTGACAAACTCAAGCAAGCTTTAAGCAGGACGCCGATTCTCACTCACTACGATGCTCAATCGCCTTACACAGTGTCTGTGGATGCTTCCTCATACAGTCTTGGGGCTGTACTTCTACAGCAGTCGCACGAAAAGCTCCTACCTGTGGTATATGCATCACGCTCCCTTACGGATACAGAACAAAGATATGCCCAAACATTTCCGCAAATACCTGCTGGGATCAACCTTTCACGTGGAAATGGACCACAAGCCGTTAATACCGCTGCTGACGACTAAACGACTTGATGAGCTGAGTCCTCGCCTTCAACGTTTCAGGATGCGCCTTTTGGAGTACAACTACACCATGTCCTACACTCCTGGCAAAAAGCTGTACACAGCTGACCTTCTGTCCCGGAAGCCATCTGGGAAATCAGCAAACAAAGAAAGAACTCTCGAGAGTGCAGTGCGCGAGTTTGAAGAATTAGCACTTGAACAGCTCCCTGCTTCAAACCAAATGCTGGACAGAATCAGGGCAAACATCCAGTCAGACGAAACACTTTCCAGGGTGGCTACCTTCTGCACTACATCATGGCCAACTGTGCATGGGCTGTCACCTGACCTGAAAAGGTACGTCGAGATGGCTAGTGAGATTTCGCTCGTTGATGGTCTGCATTCAAAGGCGACAGAATACTCATCCCGCCAGACATCAGAGTAGAGGTTCTGGAAAAACTCCATGCAGGCCACTTGGGCACAACGAGGTGCCGAACGAGGGCAAGAGAATGTGTATGGTGGCCAGGCATAGGCAAACACATTGAAGACTACGTGGAAAAGCGTCCAACTTGCAGAGAGCACAGAAAGCCAGAAACAGAACACCTGCTTCTAACCCCATTGCCAGCACACCCTTGGGACACAGTCGGCATGGATCTCTTTACGCTGGAGGGGAAAGAGTATGTTGTAGTGGTAGACAACTACTCCTGATTTTTCGAGCTTGAACAGCTGCCGAGGACAGCTACAAAAAATATAGCCCTAGTCTTGGAGCCAATGTTTGCACGGTACAGTGTTCCACGGATAATACGCACCGACAACAGGCCGCAGTTCACTTCCACAGAGTTCAAAGAAGTAGTGCATCACTTGGGAGCCTCACACACAACCTTAAGCCCTTACTACTTACAGAGCAACGGTATGGCTGAGAGGGCTGTGCAGACAGCAAAGCAGCTCTTGAGGAAGTCTTTCAACATACACGAAGCGCTGCTTGCCTGCAGGGCCACACCCAGCATTTAAGGGTTTTCACCAGGAGAACTCTTAATGGGTCGTCATCTAAACACCACAGTACCAACCACTTCGAAGTTGCTAGCCCCGAAGTGGGACGACAGCGAATTCAGACAAAATAATGAAGCCTACAGAGCTCGTGCAAAGCGATCATACGACACCCAGCACAAGTTAAGGAGCCGAGAGCGCTTACCACCAGGCACAGCGGTGCTCATCCTCGCTGGAGCTGCATCACATGGCGTGGTAACACAGCCAACATCAGAACCAAGGTCCTACTTTGTACAAACCGACAGAGGACAAGCAAGACGTACAGCATGACACCTGCACCCGTTGCAGGACACGAGCACCACAAGAAGTGGACGTGTTTGTAAGCGACCAGAACGCCTGGACCTGTGAGATCAAACCTTTCAAGAAAGGGGGGTGTTGTGGGCGCCACTGACGACAGCGCCCCAAGCGGCAAGCTAACCAGGCGGACCGCCGGAAGACCCCGGCATTGGCGACGGCGCCAAGCAGGGTGAAAACGGGCGCCATTACCTGATGCATAAATATACAGTTTTGCTTGTTATACCGGCTACGTCTACACACACACACACACACACACACACACACACACACACACACACACACACACACACACACACACACACACACACACACACACACACACACACACACACACACACACACACACACACACACACACACACACACACACACACACACACACACACACACACACACACACACACACACACACACACACACACACACACACACACACACACACACACACACACACACACACACACACACACACACACACACACACACACACACACACACACACACACACACACACACACACACACACACACACACACACACACACACACACACACACACACACACACACACACACACACACACACACACACACACACACACACACACACACACACACACACACACACACACACACACACACACACACACACACACACACACACACACACACACACACACACACACACACACACACACACACACACACACACACACACACACACACACACACACACACACACACACACACACACACACACACACACACACACACACACACACACACACACACACACACACACACACACACACACACACACACACACACACACACACACACACACACACACACACACACACACACACACACACACACACACACACACACACACACACACACACACACACACACACACACACACACACACACACACACACACACACACACACACACACACACACACACACACACACACACACACACACACACACACACACACACACACACACACACACACACACACACACACACACACACACACACACACACACACACACACACACACACACACACACACACACACACACACACACACACACACACACACACACACACACACACACACACACACACACACACACACACACACACACACACACACACACACACACACACACACACACACACACACACACACACACACACACATATATATATATATTATGAAGTTTGTCTCGCAACCCTTTGAACCTAGAGCGGAAAACTAACCGAAGCGGTTTTTGGAGGGAAAGCTGCCTCGCAACCCTTCGAACCTCGAGCGGAAAAATAACCGAAGCAGTTATTGGAGGGAAAGCTGCTTCGAGTTCGAAATCTACAATTCCCTGCTACCAAGCCTTGATTTCCGATATCCTCTGCGCTCGCAGCCGCCATCAGCCCTGACCTCACATCCTAGCAGTCCACAGCTCTGCTAGACGTCCTCTTGCGGCAGCGAGAATCTTTTGATGTGTGCGCCTCAGCATTAGGGAAGACCTCCGTCACCTCTCATCGCATAGAGACGGACGGCTCTGCTATTGTTCGACGACGGCCGTATCGCGTTTCGGCAGCAGAATGCAAATTCATTGAGGACCAAGTTGCTGACATGCTTGCTCGAAATGCCATCCGGCCATCTACGAGCTTTTGGTCCTCGCCTGTGGTTCTCGTTCGAAAAAAAAAAAATGGCTGAGTCCGCTTCTGGGTGGATTACCGGGCACTTAACAAGATCACGCGAAAGGTTGTTTACCCTTTGCCTCGTATTGATGACGCATTAGACTGTGTCTCCAAGGCGCATGGGTATTTCTCCAGTCTCGACCTTCGCTCGGGATACTGGCACCTTCCTATGCACGATGCAGACAAGGACAAGACTGCCTTTTCTACCCCCGACGGTCTCTACGAATTTAACGTGATGCCTTTCGGACTCTGTAATGCGCCGGCCACCTTTGAGCGCATGACTGATACCGTGCTTCGCGGCATAAAATGGAAAACATGCCTATGTTATCTCGACGATATCATTGTCTTCTCGTCAAACTTCGCTCAACACTTACAGCGTCTCACTGAAGTCCTCACGTCCCTTGCCCAGGCGGGGCTTCAGCTGAATACCAAGAAACGCCACTTTTCCCGTAAGACCGTCAAAGTACTCGGCCATGTCGTCAGTAAGGCAGGAATCCAGCCTGATCCCGAAAAGATTTGCGGCTGTCGTTAATTTTCTTCGGCCCCAGCGTCAGAAATATCTTCGCAGCTTCCTTGGCTTAGCCTCCTACTTCCTCCGTTTTATTCGGAAGTTTGCAAGCATTGCGGCCCCGTTACACAAGCTCGTGTCTTCCCGAGTGCTTTACACCTGGTCCACTGAATGTGAAGACGCCTTCAAAGCTCTCAAGCAGGCACTCACTTCCACTCCTGTGCTTCGCCATTTTGACGCGGACGCGCTCACCATATTTACACTGACGCCAGTGGCCATGGTATTGGCACGGTTCTCTTGCAACGCAACGCAGCGTCTGAAGAGCAAGTCGTCGCATACGCCAGTCGTCGCATACGCCAGTCGTACGCTTACTGCAGCTGAGCGTAACTATACTATTATCGAGCAAGAGTGTCTTGCCGTTGTTTGGTCGATTCAAAAATTTCGACCTTATTTGTATGGCCGCCACTTCACCATTGTAACAGACCATCACGCACTCTGTTGGCTGTCATCGCTGAACAACTCATCCGGTCGACTGGGTCGCTGGGTACTACGTCTTCAAGAGTACACCTTCACCATCACCTATAAATCTGGGCGAAAACACCTCGACGCTGACGCCCTTTCTCGCTGCCCATTGCTTCCTAATGACGCGGCTCCACCTACGGCCTCCTCTCCCTCCTGCCATTTGAGTCAGCCTTCTGCTGGCCACCTGAACGTTGCACCCATCGCTATAGATCCACTCGAGATCAACGCTGATTTCTTGTCCCTGCAGCTGACTGACCCTTACTGCCGCACAAGCACCGCTCGCCTCCGTGGAGAATCAGTTGTCCCAAACAGTCGCTTGCGCCGTCAGCTTCGTCGGTTCCGATTTCACCATGGACGTTTATCACCCTACGGGTCAACGCTGGGTACCCGTTGTACCTCGTTCCCTTCGTTTTAAAATTATGGAGGCTTACCCCGACGACCCCACTGCTGGACATTTAGGCCATTTTAAAACTTACGACCGTATTAAGAGCCGCTACTTCTGACCTGGGCTTTCTGCCAGCGTTAAAGTTAAATAAGTTAAAGTTAAATTGGTTCACAGGAAGGGAAAGGCGCAGTAACTGTCACACTTGCTCTGTGGACACCCGAACCGCGCCGTAAGGGAAGGGAGGAAGGTGGGAATGAAAGTGGAAAGAGAGAAAGAGGAGCCGTAGTGGAGGGCTACGGAGTAATTTCGACCACCTGGGGATCTTTAACGTGCGCTGACATCGCACAGCACACGACGCCTCTTCGTTTCGCCTCCATCGAAACGCAGCCGCCGCGGTCGGGTTCGAACCCGGGAACTCCGGCACAGTAGTCGGACACCTGCACCCGTTGCAGGACACGAGCACCACAAGAAGTGGACGTGTTTGTAAGCGACCAGAACGCCTGGACCTGTGAGATCAAACCTTTCAAGAAAGGGGGGTGTTGTGGGCGCCACTGACGACAGCGCCCCAAGCGGCAAGCTAACCAGGCGGACCGCCGGAAGACCCCGGCATTGGCGACGGCGCCAAGCAGGGTGAAAACGGGCGCCATTACCTGATGCATAAATATACAGTTTTGCTTGTTATACCGGCTATGTCTACCACACACACACACACACACACACACACACACACACACACACACACACACACACACACACACACACACACACACACACACACACACACACACACACACACACACACACACACACACACACACACACACACACACACACACACACACACACACACACACACACACACACACACACACACACACACACACACACACACACACACACACACACACACACACACACACACACACACACACACACACACACACACACACACACACACACACACACACACACACACACACACACACACACACACACACACACACACACACACACACACACACACACACACACACACACACACACACACACACACACACACACACACACACACACACACACACACACACACACACACACACACACACACACACACACACACACACACACACACACACACACACACACACACACACACACACACACACACACACACACACACACACACACACACACACACACACACACACACACACACACACACACACACACACACACACACACACACACACACACACACACACACACACACACACACACACACACACACACACACACACACACACACACACACACACACACACACACACACACACACACACACACACACACACACACACACACACACACACACACACACACACACACACACACACACACACACACACACACACACACACACACACACACACACACACACACACACACACACACACACACACACACACACACACACACACACACACACACACACACACACACACACACACACACACACACACACACACACACACACACACACACACACACACACACACACACACACACACACACACACACACACACACACACACACACACACACACACACACACACACACACACACACACACACACACACACACACACACACACACACACACACACACACACACACACACACACACACACACACACACACACACACACACACACACACACACACACACACACACACACACACACACACACACACACACACACACACACACACACACACACACACACACACACACACACACACACACACACACACACACACACACACACACACACACACACACACACACACACACACACACACACACACACACACACACACACACGCACACACACACACACACGCACACACACACACACACACACACACACATATTAGTTCTTTTCTAGAACCAGCTGGCACACAGCGCGCGACGCTCCGAGCAGCAGTCAGCGATGATGATAATGATAGATCTATACGGATGAAAGAGGTGAAAGTTCATGCAGTGCGCTCACACAAATCCCTCCGACAAGAGAGCGGCCACCCTGGTCGCTGATTGCGGGGATGAGGGACGACGGGCATAAGGCTTCATGCGCGAGACGTGAATGATCTCTTCGGAGCGACGACGTCTATCTGCGACGGTGTGCGAGGGAATAACGCTATAGTTTACTGGAGACGTTTGTTGGACTACTGTATAAGGGCCAATGTAACGATGGAAGAACTTCTCACACAGGCCAGGAATGCGGACTGGTGTCCACAGGAGAACTTCATCACCGGGGTAAAAGGCGGGAGTTCGATGGCGTTGATCAAACAGGGCTTTGCGTTCTTGTTGGGCTTCTTCAGTGTTCAAACGGGCAAGTTGGTGCCACTGGGCCATACGAGTGGCAAACTCTTCGCCCAGAGATTCAGACGTAGATGAGGGAGCAGAGAAGAAAGTAGTGTCGAATACTGTCGGTGGTTGACGGCCATAACCTAAAAAGAAAGGGCTATAACCAGTAGTGCGCTAAACAGCGGAGCGGAATTGTAGGCGTAGGTGACGAAAGGTAAAACGTCCCAGTCACGGTGATCAGGAGCAATATACATGGATATCATGTCGGACAAAGTGCGGTGAAACCGCTCGATGAGTCCATTGGTCTGAGGGTGGTAGCTAGAAGAAGTCTTATGCATGGTGTTGGCTGCGCGCAGTACTTCCTCAAGGACTTGAGAAAGAAATAATTTTCCACGGTCGCTAATGAGAATACGGGGAGCTCCATGACGCAAAGCTATCGCACGCAGGAAAAAATCGGCGACTTCAGAGGCGGCACCGGAGCGAAGAGGGGCGGCTTCAGCGTACCGCATTAGAGGGTCGACGGCAGTGACAACCCAACAATTTCCGTCTGACATCAAAGGGAGAGGACCAAACAAGTCAATGGCGACCATGTCAAAAGGCACAGATAGGCAAGGTAGAGGTTGCAGTAGGCCAGCACTAGCAGGAGGGGATTTTGAAAGCTTGCGATGCTGGCAAGGCGGACATGATGAAATGAATTTGGCCGCCGCCGGGGTGGTGCAGTGGTAAGACGCCCGACTACTGTGCCGGAGTTCCCGGGTTCGAACCCGACCGCGGCGGCTGCGTTTCGATGGAGGCGAAACGAAGAGGCGTCGTGTGCTGTGCGATGTCAGCGCACGTTAAAGATCCCCAGGTGGTCGAAATTACTCCGTAGCCCTCCACTACGGCTCCTCTTTCTCTCTTTCCACTTTCATTCCCACCTTCCTCCCTTCCCTTACGGCGCGGTTCGGGTGTCCACAGAGCAAGTGTGACAGTTACTGCGCCTTTCCCTTCCTGTGAACCAATTTAACTTTAACTTATTTAACTTTAACGCTGGCAGAAAGCCCAGGTCAGAAGTAGCGGCTCTTAATACGGTCGTAAGTTTTAAAATGGCCTAAATGTCCAGCAGTGGGGTCGTCGGGGTAAGCCTCCATAATTTTAAAACGAAGGGAACGAGGTACAACGGGTACCCAGCGTTGACCCGTAGGGTGATAAACGTCCATGGTGAAATCGGAACCGACGAAGCTGACGGCGCAAGCGACTGTTTGGGACAACTGATTCTCCACGGAGGCGAGCGGTGCTTGTGCGGCAGTAAGGGTCAGTCAGCTGCAGGGACAAGAAATCAGCGTTGATCTCGAGTGGATCTATAGCGATGGGTGCAACGTTCAGGTGGCCAGCAGAAGGCTGACTCAAATGGCAGGAGGGAGAGGAGGCCGTAGGTGGAGCCGCGTCATTAGGAAGCAATGGGCAGCGAGAAAGGGCGTCAGCGTCGAGGTGTTTTCGCCCAGATTTATAGGTGATGGTGAAGGTGTACTCTTGAAGACGTAGTACCCAGCGACCCAGTCGACCGGATGAGTTGTTCAGCGATGACAGCCAACAGAGTGCGTGATGGTCTGTTACAATGGTGAAGTGGCGGCCATACAAATAAGGTCGAAATTTTTGAATCGACCAAACAACGGCAAGACACTCTTGCTCGATAATAGTATAGTTACGCTCAGCTGCAGTAAGCGTACGACTGGCGTATGCGACGACTGGCGTATGCGACGACTTGCTCTTCAGACGCTGCGTTGCGTTGCAAGAGAACCGTGCCAATACCATGGCCACTGGCGTCAGTGTAAATATGGTGAGCGCGTCCGCGTCAAAATGGCGAAGCACAGGAGTGGAAGTGAGTGCCTGCTTGAGAGCTTTGAAGGCGTCTTCACATTCAGTGGACCAGGTGTAAAGCACTCGGGAAGACACGAGCTTGTGTAACGGGGCCGCAATGCTTGCAAACTTCCGAATAAAACGGAGGAAGTAGGAGGCTAAGCCAAGGAAGCTGCGAAGATATTTCTGACGCTGGGGCCGAAGAAAATTAACGACAGCCGCAAATCTTTTCGGGATCAGGCTGGATTCCTGCCTTACTGACGACATGGCCGAGTACTTTGACGGTCTTACGGGAAAAGTGGCGTTTCTTGGTATTCAGCTGAAGCCCCGCCTGGGCAAGGGACGTGAGGACTTCAGTGAGACGCTGTAAGTGTTGAGCGAAGTTTGACGAGAAGACAATGATATCGTCGAGATAACATAGGCATGTTTTCCATTTTATGCCGCGAAGCACGGTATCAGTCATGCGCTCAAAGGTGGCCGGCGCATTACAGAGTCCGAAAGGCATCACGTTAAATTCGTAGAGACCGTCGGGGGTAGAAAAGGCAGTCTTGTCCTTGTCTGCATCGTGCATAGGAAGGTGCCAGTATCCCGAGCGAAGGTCGAGACTGGAGAAATACTCATGCGCCTTGGAGACACAGTCTAATGCGTCATCAATACGAGGCAAAGGGTAAACAACCTTTCGCGTGATCTTGTTAAGTGCCCGGTAATCCACCCAGAAGCGGACTCAGCCATTTTTTTTTTTTCGAACGAGAACCACAGGCGAGGACCAAAAGCTCGTAGATGGCCGGATGGCATTTCGAGCAAGCATGTCAGCAACTTGGTCCTCAATGAATTTGCATTCTGCTGCCGAAACGCGATACGGCCGTCGTCGAACAATAGCAGAGCCGTCCGTCTCTATGCGATGAGAGGTGACGGAGGTCTTCCCTAATGCTGAGGCGCACACATCAAAAGATTCTCGCTGCCGCAAGAGGACGTCTAGCAGAGCTGTGGACTGCTAGGATGTGAGGTCAGGGCTGATGGCGGCTGCGAGCGCAGAGGATATCGGAAATCAAGGCTTGGTAGCAGGGAATTGTAGATTTCGAACTCGAAGCAGCTTTCCCTCCAATAACTGCTTCGGTTATTTTTCCGCTCGAGGTTCGAAGGGTTGCGAGGCAGCTTTCCCTCCAAAAACCGCTTCGGTTAGTTTTCCGCTCTAGGTTCAAAGGGTTGCGAGACAAACTTCATAATATATATATATATATGTGTGTGTGTGTGTGTGTGTGTGTGTGTGTGTGTGTGTGTGTGTGTGTGTGTGTGTGTGTGTGTGTGTGTGTGTGTGTGTGTGTGTGTGTGTGTGTGTGTGTGTGTGTGTGTGTGTGTGTGTGTGTGTGTGTGTGTGTGTGTGTGTGTGTGTGTGTGTGTGTGTGTGTGTGTGTGTGTGTGTGTGTGTGTGTGTGTGTGTGTGTGTGTGTGTGTGTGTGTGTGTGTGTGTGTGTGTGTGTGTGTGTGTGTGTGTGTGTGTGTGTGTGTGTGTGTGTGTGTGTGTGTGTGTGTGTGTGTGTGTGTGTGTGTGTGTGTGTGTGTGTGTGTGTGTGTGTGTGTGTGTGTGTGTGTGTGTGTGTGTGTGTGTGTGTGTGTGTGTGTGTGTGTGTGTGTGTGTGTGTGTGTGTGTGTGTGTGTGTGTGTGTGTGTGTGTGTGTGTGTGTGTGTGTGTGTGTGTGTGTGTGTGTGTGTGTGTGTGTGTGTGTGTGTGTGTGTGTGTGTGTGTGTGTGTGTGTGTGTGTGTGTGTGTGTGTGTGTGTGTGTGTGTGTGTGTGTGTGTGTGTGTGTGTGTGTGTGTGTGTGTGTGTGTGTGTGTGTGTGTGTGTGTGTGTGTGTGTGTGTGTGTGTGTGTGTGTGTGTGTGTGTGTGTGTGTGTGTGTGTGTGTGTGTGTGTGTGTGTGTGTGTGTGTGTGTGTGTGTGTGTGTGTGTGTGTGTGTGTGTGTGTGTGTGTGTGTGTGTGTGTGTGTGTGTGTGTGTGTGTGTGTGTGTGTGTGTGTGTGTGTGTGTGTGTGTGTGTGTGTGTGTGTGTGTGTGTGTGTGTGTGTGTGTGTGTGTGTGTGTGTGTGTGTGTGTGTGTGTGTGTGTGTGTGTGTGTGTGTGTGTGTGTGTGTGTGTGTGTGTGTGTGTGTGTGTGGTTTTATGCAGTGTCGTAACGTCCGCATTTAATTACAATTAACTAATCAACGGGTAACAACGGAGAACTACAATTAGTCCAGTGCAATCATATCAACATAATTAGATACACAGCTATTGCGGACGCATTCTGTACACACATTCCGTACACGGCGGTTATAAATATAAGTAATTCTGCGCATTAATATTGTCCATTGATACGCTCGATCATTTAATTTCAGCTTACTTAACTAAACAACTGGGAACAAAAGTCCCTATTGATTCTACCAAACTGCACGGCCAGCAGGACCTAATGCCGCTATTTTGATACTTCACTATTCCAATTGCCAAGGGTGGCGGGGAAAAATTGCAAAGCCCGCTCTCGAAGCTTTTTAACGCATAGACAATTTGCTTTAATTAAAATGTGCGCACACAGCCAGTTTCTCAAAGCGTGGTGTGGTGTCTGATTGTTCGCACAAATAGTGCAAAATATACAAGAAAAGTATCGTCTTTCCTGCTGGCGAAAACCAGTCAAACATCCCAAGCGCGCTGCTGCTACACCTTAAAAATTATCTCCCCCTTCATTTCTTTTAATCTCCTCACGATTCTTTTTCCATCTTTTCTTCCACAATTCCCCTTCCTACACAGAGTAGCATGTCAGCGAAATTTAAACGCCGGCTAAAATTTCTGTTCTTCATTAAAGGGTCTCTCTCTCTCTCTCTCTCTCCTTGAAAATTCTTACTTGCAAGGTTTTACAATAGTTCCTAAGCGTTTTGTGACTACCAATTAGTTCACACCTAGTGAAAAAAACAACAACGCTCGCGTTATTGCTTCAGACAAATTAATATTTCCGAAATGTTGCCCTTGGCAAATAGCCCGCCAGATTTCGCTACCGCTCCAAGGCGTCTGTCAGAGGCTGGTTTCGACCGCCGCGCCACCTACCCCGGAAAGCGGCCGGGCGTCGTCCGCGATGCACGATGTACAGCAGAGGCGGAATGTTTTCAAACTCAGCATCACAACAGCGATGCGCACGCCCAGAAATCGTACATGTTGTACAACTGAGGCCATATTACGCGCGTTAAAGAATCTGTGGTGTTTAAACTTTGTGATGGTTTTGCTTAGGTTTCTTTGCTTTGGAACATCAAGGCGATGTTTTTTAAGGAGGGAGTAATGCCGCGAAACCTTCAAAACTGTATTGGTTGTTTTTTAGCAGCCGACGCCGTGCGGCCTTATCACTATGATTGCGGCACGCATATTAATTCTGTATTCTTTGTTTGTTGTTTGTTAATACTCGATGCCACGAGATGCACCTTTATCAGTTTCTTTGCCGCGCAAGATGCGCCGAGACCTGTCTCGCAGATTCCGGCCACTATGTTTCTACAATGTTCCAGGTTGTGCTGGTAACAGTTTGCGACTTTATCTAGATAGTTCTGAGCCGCCTTTAAATTCAGCGTTAACGTGTGCGACAGACATTCTTTGTTCGACGACCGCCGAGCGCGATTGTTGCTATCGCCGCCGCCGAATCGCTTAGTTCTTTTGCGGGCGCGAGTCAGCCCAATAAAGAGTTTCTTCAGTGAACTCACACAGACTCTTCATTTGTGTAATCGACCTTGTCACCACCACGTGGTATGCCTGTGCTGATAAATTTGTGGACACTGGTCAATAGTGCCATCAGAGTGGACAGGCAGCATTGAAGGGCAGCCTTCTCTTACTCTCATTACTTCAGGGCCTTCTGCCTTTGACTGTTCGCATTATAGCTTGAGTGACGCAGGGTTTTCTTAAGTTCAACACGCTGACAATATGCCCTGTACGGCTTTCCAGCTGAGAATCATTTTAATGAGTGGCATATCTAAGTGGCGTCACCCCCATAGCAGTTCAAGTAGGTTTTTGTCTGGTGTAGGCATGACAGGCTCAGTGGTGAACTACCTGTTTGTTTTCACAGCAGAACCATTATAACTCGTATAGTTATTTGCAGCCAGAGAAGTTTCCTAACGGCTCGTTATAGTTTGTGGTGTTTGCTTCGCTTACCAGCGGTAATTTAAATGCTGAGATAATGTGCTACGTGTCATGCTCAGAACATTTCTTTTGCTATCAATTCCGTCCAATTACTTCATTTTAAATCTAATCGTGAACAAACATTTATTATGCGCCGTGCTCTTCTAGTTTATGAGAATTTTATGTTAGGTTCGGCGCAAGATTGGTTATACATCTGCCACCGATGTGCTGCCATCATTTTGATTACGGCGACCCCTACACCGTGTATGCGCGACAACAACATGCTATCGCCCTGCTACGTCTGACAATCTTTGAATGCACTGAATCACATTTTTTATAGGCAATCAGATTAATGGCCCACTGAACGAGAAAACTATGTTCCGCAAAATTTGATGGCAAAACATTGAGGCAGCCTGTTTGGAGCATAATTGCCATTTGGAGGAGGATGGAGGAGGGAAAGCAGTTTGGAGCAGAATGGAGCAGAATGGAGCAGCCCTTGTGCAAGCACTCGCTTATTTGTTAAGTTTAGCAAGTTTGCTTCTAAAGGGGCACAAAACTCGAATAAGCAAACATGAAAATATTTATTTATTGTTTTTAGAAACACATGTATAAAAGCTTTTATTTTGTCTTTAATGATAATGTAAACATAGAACAATACTTTACTTTTAAATTCGATATAAATGATAGACATTCACGAATTATAAAACAATTGTGACTGGATATGTACACAGGTGCAGAGAATTTAGACAGACAAAAGGTTTAAAAAAAAACTCAAAATTTCAAATAGCTTACATGAGGCTGACTCGTGAACGACAAGTCCTTTTCTTTGGCCGCGTGCTTTTGCGCTAAGAACTATGTCCTTAAATCTAGAATACCAACTAGCCCAACAACTAACTGTACTGCTTCCGCGACCACTCAGTTTGGTATTTGGAATCTGTAAAAGATGAACTGGTAGCCTTACTCTCTCATACGAAGCAATCAACAGTTTGCTTCTTCATTCTTTGTCAGCTGTGCATGTCTTCATGCAGGATTTGTCTGTTTCTTCGAGATAGACTGTGAAGGAACAAAGGGGCGACTTCATGGTCAAAAGTTTTTCGATGCACCATGAATTAACATCATAGTCTTTCAAAATTTTCATGACTTCCTGGCTTCGATATTCAAGGTTCTGTACATTCCTGACGTATTCCTTGAGGGCAGTCACTGTCACTGAAGCATATCAATCATCAGGATTGCCAAGGAGTGCATTTTTGCAATGCCTCAGAGATTACAGATCTCCATATCCCTTTCAAAATAAAGCCGCCGTGGTATACAAGATTCGACATTCAGTTGACGTGAGCTCTTCAGTGAACAGTTTCTGAACTATTGGTCTCAGGAAATTAATTTTCCGTGCATTGTTTCTTCCTTTGTGAAAGAAAATCAGCTAGATATTCATGGTAAAGTTTCATGGTATTGTTTTCGGCGTGTGAAGAAACTCGCACACGCTGACTAGACTCGGGGCACATTTCAAGTCATATGCGGAGGAAGCTGGCTTCATGAGCCCCACCAGAGAAATGATTTTCTAGGCAGTCTTGCTACAGCCTGTCTATGAGGAAGAATTCGTACCCTTCAGAGCCTGTAAGGATTCCTGGAAGACAAAGAGCAGCGATTGTCGCAATTAGTACTACCTGATATGGTTTCCATTGAGATCCAGTGCCCTTTCTGAGCTCTCTGTTGGCGTGCGTAGCGTTGAGGGCAGCATGGTATTTTGTTATGCTTCTGCGGCTTAGGGCCACGATAGGATGGCACGGCATAAGGGCATACCATCCAGATATGAGGTCTGTAAACTGTTGTTCCAGCTTCTGGTTCAATCACACCTTCTTTTATGAGGAACCTGATAGCTAGCTGGCGGGGCTTCTCGGAAAAGCTGAACAGTGACTTTCACTTTAATTTTGGTGAAGTGTCCACACTAATGTGGACGTCTGGTAAATGTGGTGCTGCCTTAGGTTCTTTGGCCGTGTCGTAATCTAGGACAGCCTGCACATATTCTAGTTTTACCTTGGACGCTGGCAGTTCATTCTGTCTTGCAGTAGCGTCACCGAGTCTTTCGAAAAAATGAAGGGGTCAAAACCGCCGTCTCGGGTTCATAAGAACATGCGCTGATTCCGAGGTTATACAAGCTCCATGTCTTTTAAGCTTGGGTGGGGTATTGAACACCAAGTTGAGGAAGGACGGTGGCTTGAAAAGCGAAAGTCTCGCCACATAGTAAGATGTCACTTGTGACATCTCGGACTCTTAGTGCAATCTAGCCGGGTACATTAATTATTTCTAAAACATAGTCCATGAAAAGACAGCCATCCACATGCGTACCAGTAAATTTCTAGGCTATCGCGTCCAGTTTTGAATTATGCCACTTAGCATAATAACACCTAAGCACGATTTGGGCAACTCATAGGCATCTGCACTAACTAGGTGGCGCCAATTGGCATGCCCGATAAATGGAATGCACGTCTACTGGGACCGAGTGCGCCGCGCTCGTGGATGCAGTTGTTCATTGCATAATTTTTATTTAGGCTGTCCTGTGGCCTATATTTCCCTGTCTACGATAGCTTGCATGAGCACCAAAACAACGCAGAGAGTTTTCAACGGGAATGGAGCGTTTTAATTGCGTATTTACTATGTCTTGCGCTTAGTTTCGCAAATTTGGCTTGACAACTGTTTTTTTGCTTGCTTGCTTTCATTATTTTTCCCTCCTCAGCTCGTTCCTTTTTTTTTTTTCACACTATTTTCTTCCACGCTTATGCCGGCACTGTACTTCTCCTCTTGGGCGGGTTCCTTTGTCCGTCCCCAAGCCTGACGTTTTCTTTTTCTCCTCGCCAACTTCACCCCCCCCCCCCCCTAATAAAGTCCGCACTTTTAACTTTAAACTTTTCTCTTTGCCTGCCCTCCATCCTGCTACCTACATCGGACGATTGGCAGACGTCTGACCCGCTTTATTCATTTCCCCAAGTATTGTTTCAGCTACATAGATGAGCACCTTGTCTTCCTGGAATGTAATGCAAACGAATATATATATATATATATATATATATATATATATATATATATATATAAAAATTCCCTATCAGACATCGAAGTACCAGCTGTACGCTTCGTCCTCCTCTGTAGACGTGATTCATAAAGCCCCTTGTCTGCCATTCCATGCACTTTATTCATTTAATTGTAGTAACGACATTTCAATGTCTACTGAGATAAAACTCGAATGATGAGCGGTTTCTCATGTCGTACTGCTCAATCGAGACTATAGTAAAAAATAAGTTAAAAAAATGTTTTTTTTTTTTTTTACTTATTCCTGGACGCTGTGAACAGATCTTGCATTCATTACACGCCATCCTGCTCCAAACAAGTGGTCGAGCGGCTGGCTCCCACCTGTTTGCCTTTCCCTGCCAAGCTTAATTTTGTGGCAGAGGACTTGAAAGTACCGTTAAGGAGGTAATAAGGACCATTAAAAAAAAACGAAAACTAGCAGTCCGTATCCGAGGCAGGACTTTCCACGAAATAGAAAATTAGGCATGCTACAATTCTGACGTGACAGAGAGGAAGACATGCATGTGTATTAGAAGCCGTAGCTCGCTTGTTGTGTCATGCGGTAAGGGAGTTTTCCATTCTCATAGCTGTGCCGCTGTATCAGCGACCGCGTGCCATCTGCCATCCTTTCTTTTATCATTGAGAAAAGTGGCAACCGCCTTACCAGACAAACAGCTAAAGCTCTTCAAAAGCCGTCTGCGTAATATAAGTGCCTGCGGCATTTTCAAGCCGCGAAATCGCGCGTTCTTGAGTTTTCAGGCTTGTGAGTTTTTTTTTTTTTTTTTTTTGAGGCTTTTCCTCCTCTTCGACTCCAGCTTCATTCATTCCTATTCTTCTCCTATACTCGTTGCATCCTTCTCGGCCGCTCGATTCCCTGCAGCTTTCTTTTTTGTTCTCAGCCAGCCTAGCTTGTGGCGTTCGAGCCTGACCTTTGTGAAGGTGTACCACACTTGAGAGGAGGTGTGTGCGCCACAAATGTTTTTTGTATTTTTCTACATTTTTACTGCGTTTTTACGCCCCCCACTCCCTTCGTTTTTCTGCTCGGCCTTTTCCAACTGCGCATGCTTTCCGTTTCTCGTGTTTCCAGCCTAGAAATAAACGCTCAGCTGGCAGCCTGGGGCACGTCCGTGTCTCTCCGTCGTATGTAGTATGGCTCCCGCATTGTTTGTGCTTCACTACGTCGCTCCAGCTGGCCGAAACTGCCACCATTTCGCTGCGCAGGCCGCTTTTTTTTAACCCGAACACGCTCTGCTGCCAGAAGGCATCAACTTTGGAAATGGTTCAGTCAGCAGCACCGGTTGTCTCCCCCCCCCCCCCCGTCTTCCAAGGACTGTCCACTGAGGATGCGGAAGACTGGATGGACTTTTCGACCGTGTGGCAGAATTCAACGGCTGGAACGACGTAGCGAAGGTAAGGCAAGTCTACATTGCTCTTGAAGGATCTACCCGTATTTGATTCGAAAATCACGAGGCGGCTTTGGAGGATTAGGAGGTTTTCAAAAAAGAGTTTTCGACTGTCTTTGCAAGTGTCGTTCGCAAGGAAAAAGCCAAGACAATCCTTCAATCAAGACTGCAACTCCCAAATGAGGCTGTCCTGGTTTACGTTGAGGAGATGAACCGCCTGTTTCGCCGCGCCGACCCTAACATGACTGAAGGTGAGAGAGTGAGATTTTGAATGCGAGGCGTTAGAGTTGCTTTTTGCAGGACTTGTCCGGAATCCGCCGAAAACTGTGGATAAATTTGAAAGTGAAGCGTCGACCATCGAGAAGACTATGGACACTAGAATGCGCCACTACGATCGCCCGTTCCAGCCGGTCTACGCAAGCCTCTGCAGTAGCGCATCTGCGAGCAGAGAGAGCCTTCGGGACCTCATCCGGCGAGAACTCCGTCGGTTTCTGCCACCATCCCAACGACCCCAGGTGGCGACGCCCGAGGACGTCGTCCGTGAAGAAGTCAAGCAGGCACTGGGTGTTTCTCAAGTAACGGCTCCGACTGCTCCGGTGCAAGAAGCAGCAGCCATGAACTATGCTGCTGCAATACGTCGTCCTGCACCCCGAAGTTGCCTTCCTGGCCCTCATCGCTACCGTCCTGTTCCCGAAAGCCGCCACTTGGCCCCCGCCCGTCAAGCCTACTAACGACCTCCAGGCCCCAGGAAATGCGACGCCTGGAGATCCCGATCACTATGCTTCCACAGCGGTGAGGCCGTCCACATCCTACGCCACTGCCCTTACAGACGCATCGGCCTGCGCGGCTTCACCATCGACGCGCGACGACCCCGTCCTGGCGAGCGACCACAAGAAATCGACGACTTCCTGCGGAGGGGAGAGCACGCGTCGCCAAGTCGTCTGTCACGCTCACGTACCCTCGCCGTTCACGGCCCACTTTGCGTCGCCAGGTCAAAGCTACGTGCGAGGAAGGTCCCAGCCCGCGCAGGGTAAACTAAATAGACCAACCTTTGGAGGTGAGGTTGCTCAAGGACGGAAAGACGACGATCCTCCGCCGCCGACGACGACTAACGACGACGCAGCCATTTCAGCGCCGCTCCATACTGGCCCCTATCATAGCACTGCTTCCCACAGCGGGTCAGGCAGTGGCAAAACAAGGTAGCGATCCGTCAGATATTCTGGCGGAGTGGCACTGGTCAGAGAGGACTTCGATGGCAGGGAATCAGGCGCCCTGTCCCCGGAAGAATCAATGGAGATCGCGTCAAATGTCGCGCAGCCACGCGTAGAACCCTTGTTAGCAACCCTCAAAGATTCAGTCAGCCAATCTAGAAGCCCCGCTCTGTCAGCTGATGACACCACAGTTGTAGACTTCGTTGAGAAACCCAGCGGAAACGGCGCCACAGTAGGCAATGACACAAGAGATGGTTTGGGTGTCAATGCTAGGAGAGAAGAGGTGTGCCAGGTAGCCGTTTTAAACTCGCAGAACAATGTCGGTTTCACGGTCAGGATTGATATTCGCGGCCAGGAAGCTCGTGATGGAGGCCATCAAAGCGTAATTACGGAGGAACAAAGATAAACGCTTTGAAGGAGAAAGGAGGTGGTATTAAATATATATATATATATCGACCTCCAAAGAGAACGCAGGGGCGGAAACAGAGAAGGCGGGTTAGTGCAACAAGCATATAGGGTGCTGAGCTACGACGACATCGACAACATGATCAGAGTGCAAGCCGACACCGCCCCCCATCGAAGTAACAACGGTATGCCTCGGCCGTGACCCGAAGAAACGACGGAGTCGAGATCGGACACCAAGGCCCACATGCAATGCGAGGACGCAAACAAGCGACCTTGAAGTTGCTGTCGACGGTCGCAGAGTCACTGGCCTAGTAGACACCGGAGCTGATTATTCAGTCATCGGCGGCCGTTAGCCTCCCAGCTCAGGAAAGTTACGACCGCTTGGGATGGCCCGCTGATTCGCACCGCAGGTGGTAACCTGATTACTCCATCGAGACGAAGCACTGCAGGAGTAACTGTATATGGGCGTATCTACCCCACCAGCTTTGTGGTCCTGCAGCTGTTTTCCCGCGACGTAATTTTAGACATGGACTTCCTAATGAACATAGGGCTATCATCGACCTGCGATCCAAGCATATCATCATCATCATCAGCCTGACTATACCCACAGCAGGGCGAAGGCCTCTCCCATATTTCTCCAATTAACCCGTTTCTCTGCTAGCTGCATCCACTTGACCACTGCGAATTTCTTAACCTCATCCGCCCACCTAACTTTCTGCGGCCCCCTGCTACGCTTTCCTTCCCTTGAAATCCAGTTTGTTGCCTTAAGCGACCATCGGTTATCCTCTCTTCGCTATACATGTTCTGCCCATGCCCATTTCTTCTTAATTTCCACTAGAATGTCAGTAACTTGAGTTATTTCTCTGACCCACTCTGCACGCTTCCTATCTATTAATGTTTCCCCTACCATTGTTCGTTCCATAGCTCTCTGGATTGTCCTCAACTTAAGCAGAACCCTCTTGGTTAACCTCCACGTTTCAGCCCCGTAGGTGAGATGCAAGTGTTGTATACTTTCCTCTTGAGCGATACCGGTAAGCTGCTAGTCATAATCTGCGAGTGCTTGCCAAATGCGCTCCATCCCAATCTTATTCTTGTTATTTCTTTTTCATGGTCCGGATCTGCGGTTACTACCTGTCCTAAGTAGACATATTCGCCTACTACTTCCAGTGCTTCGCTACCTAACATAAACTGCTGTTCCTTACCGAGGCTGTTGAACATTACCTTAGTCTTACATTTCTACTTTACCTTAGTCTTACATTTCTACAAGCCTACATTTCTACTTTTCCTGTCTAGGTCATCAATCATTGTTTGCAGTTCATCTCCCGAGTTACTTAGCAAGGCAATGTCATTAGCAAATCGCAGATTATTGAGGTATTCTCCATCGACCCTTATCCCTAACGTCTCCCATTCCAAGTCTCTGATTACTTCCTCTAACCAAGCTGTGAATAGTACTGGGCAGATCGTGTCTACTTGCCTATCACCTTTATTTATGGGAATTTTGTTACTTTCTTTATGCAGAACTGTGGTTGCTGTGCAGCCACTATATATATATTCCAGTACTTTCACGTACGGCTCGTCTACTCCTTGATTTCGCAATGCCTGCATCACCGCTGAGGTTTCAACTAGGTCAAATGCTTTTTCGTAATCAATGAATGCTATGTACAAGGGCTGGCTATATTCCTAGCATTTTTCTATCACCTGGTTAATGGTATGGATTATGATCGATAGTAGAGTACCGTTTCCGAAAACCTGCCTGATCCTTTGCTTGATTGCAGTCTAAGGTTGTCCTGATTCTATTAGCAATTACCTTAGTAAATACCTTATACGTAACAGACAGTAAGCTGATTGGTCCGTAATTTTTAAGGTCCTTAGAGCCTCCTTTCTTATGAATGAGGATGATGTTTGCATTCTTCCATGGTTCTGGTACCGTTGATGACACCAGGCACTGCGTATACAGGGTGGTCAATTTTTTTTAACACGATATCCCCCCGTCCTTTAATAAATCTGTGTTATCTTATCCTCTCCAGCTTATTTTCCTCTTTTCATAGTTTCTAATGCTTTCTTGATCTCGTCCTTTGTCACTGGTGGAACGTCTGTTTTTCCCTACCGCCAATCTCATTACGGTCCTGACTACTTTGGCTACTGTAGAGATCGGTATAGAACTCCTCGGCTACCTTTACTATCTTGTCCATATTCGTGATGACGTTGCCTGCCTTGTCCCTAATCGCATACATCTGGTTTTTTCCTATGCCCAATTTCTTCTTTACCGCTTTGAGGCTTCCCCTGTTCTTTATAGCGTGCTCAACAGCGTGCTCAAGCATCGAGGTAGAGTGGTTTATGTGTAGAGGAACCAGGAGCTACTGCGTCACGTCTGTCTGTTTGTTACGGTGTGCAGATGCTCATCGAGGCAAATGGCTTATGTGTAGAGAGACCAGGAGCTTCTGCTTAATGTCCTTTGCCTCTTTACTACGGTGCACAGCCGTGCATCGAGACAAAGTGTCTTGTGCATGGAGGGCCCAGGAGCTTGCAGCTTCACATTGTCTACCTCTTCGCTCTGGTGGGCAGAGACGTATCGAGGCAAAGTGGCTTATATGTAGAGGGACCAGGAACTGCTGTGTGACGTCTTCTGTATATTTGCTATGGTGCGCGGCCGCACATCGAAGCACAATGGCTCATGTGTAGAGGTGCCATGAGCTGCTGCTTCGTGTCGTCGGCCTCGACGCGTGTCTGCGCACCGTAGCAAAGTGGCTGTGCGCAGACACGCATCGAGGCAAAGTGGCTATTGCGTAGAGGGACCTGGAGCTGCTGCTTCACATCTGCTATGGGGCACAGCCGTGTATCAAGGGAAAGTGGCTTATTTATGCATAGACGGACTAGAGGCTGCTATACTTGATGCTGTCTGCCTCTTCGCTACGGTGCGCGGCTGCGATGGATGCAGTGACATCTCGATAAGCGCGTGCCATGCAGTCGCGTGTTCAACCTAAGAGTGGCCGACTGTGAACATGCTAGAGCCCCCTTATTCATAGCATGAAGATAGGAGAAGTTGGATAAATTATTCAGTTCAGTCGTTCAGTCGTGTCCGACTCTTCGTGACCCTATTGACCATGTCACGCCACGCTTTCCGGTCTCTCACTATCTTCCTAACATCACATAACTTCATTTGCAGTGCCTCGAGGATGCCATCTAACCATCGCGTTCGCTGCCTACCTCTTCTCCGGCAACCCTCAACCTTTCCCAACATCAAATCTTTCTCCAGCGACTCCTCTCTTCTCATCAGATGACCAAAGTAGCTGAGCTTTAACTTTAGAATTTGACCCTCCAATGAGCAGTCAGGGTTTATGGTCGACAATATTGACTGATTTGATCTTCTGGCAGTCCAAGGAACTCTCAAGAGTCTTCGCCAGCACCACAATTCAAACGCGTCAATTCTTCGGCGGTGAGCCTTTTTCACAGTCCAACTCTCGCATCCATACATCACAACTGGAAAGACCATACCACGAGTTATACGGATCTTGGTTGGCAGACTAATGTCTCTGCTCTTTACTAGGCGGTCAAGGCTAACCATTGCTCTCTTTCCCAGAAGCAGGCGTCTCCTAATTTCATGGCTGCAGTCTCCCTCCGAGATAATCTTGGAGCCCAAGAAGAGAAAATCTGTCACAGCTTCCACTTCTTGTCCCTTGATGCTCCAGGACTTGATAGGGCAAGACGCCATGATCTTTGTCTTTTTAATGTTCAATTTAAGCCCAAACTTCTCACTCTCTTCTTGTACGCGCATCAGAAGTCTCTTGAGTTCCGCTTCACTTTCTGCCATTAAAGTGGTATCATCCGCATATCTAAGGTTGTTGATACATTTTCCAGCAATCTTCACTCCAGCTGAAGACTCGTCCAGACCGGCTTTCCTCATGATGCACTCTGCATATAGGTTAAATAGGCAGGGCGACAGTATGCAGCCTTGCCTCACTCCTTTTTCAATCGGAAACCAATCAGTAAGACCATGCCCAGTTCTGACTGTGGCCTCTTGCCCTTCATACAGGTTCCTGAGGAGACAGATGAGGTGAATTGGAACTCCCATCTCTTGGAGAGCTTGCCACAATCTGCTGTGATCTACGCAGTCAAACGCTTTCGCATAATCAATAAAGCAGAAGTAGATGGGTTTCTGGAACTCTCTTGCTTTTTCCATGATCCAGCGAAGGTTGGCAACTTGGTCTCTAGTTCCCCTGCCCTTGCGAAACCCAGCTTGCACGTCCGGAAGCTCCCGATCCACATACTGCTGCAGCCTACCTTGGAGGATTTTCAACATCACCTTGCTAGCATGCGAAATAAGCGCGATCGTGCGGTAGTTGGAACAATCTTTGGCACTGCCTTTCTTTGGAATGGGGATGTAAACTGACCTCCTCCAATCCTGTGGCCACTGCAGGGTTGTCCAAATCTTCTGACATAATGTATGCAGAATGTTAACAGCGTCATGGTTGAGGTTTTGAAGCAACTCAGCTGGAATGCCATCAATTCCGCTAGCTTTGTTCTTAGCAAGGCTGGCTAAGGCCCATTCAACTTCACTCTTCAGGATGCCCGGCTCGAGATCAGTGACCACAATCGTCTTATGTTGGGTTTGCACATTCGGGTCCTTCTTGTACAGTTCTTCAGTGTATTCCTGCCACCTCTTCTTTATATCTCCGGCTTCAGTGAGGTCCTTGCCTCGTTTGTCCTTTATCACGCCCAGCTTAGCACAGAAGCTTCCTTTGATATCTTTGATTGTCTTATACAGAGCTCTTGTGTTCCTTAATTGGATGTTGTCCTCAACTGCTTGGCACTGTATGTTCAGGAAGGCATTCTTATCTCTCCTCGCTATTTTCTGAAAATCCGCATTGAGAACCTTGTATCTTTCTCTTTCCCCCATAACTTTTGCCATCCTCCTTTCCTCAGCTATTTGCAAAGCCTCTTCAGATAACCAGATTGCTTTCTTGCACTTCTTTTGCTTTGGAACTACCTTAGTAGCAACTTCTTGTATTATATCACGAACATCAGTCCACATCTCTTCGGGCTCTTTGTCTTCTAGATCTAATTCTTGAAATCGATTTCTCACTTCCACAGCATATTCTAACGGAACTTGATCCAGATTATACCTGAAAGGCCTTCTAGTTTTCTGCGTTTTCCTCAATCGAAGCTTAATCTTGGCAACAAGAAGCTGATGATCGGTGCCACAATCGGCCCCAGGCCTTGTTTTTACTGCTTGTATAGCGCTTCTCCATCTCTGGCGGCAAATAATATAATCGATCTGATTCCTGTACAGACCGTCCGGTGAAGTCCATGTGTACAGGCGCCTCTTGTGCTGTTGAAAATGAGTATTCGCTATGGTCAGGTTGTTTTCTTGACAAAACTCTACTAGCCTCTGCCCAGCTTCATTTGGCTCACCAAGACCGAACTTGCCTGTAATTCCGGATATTTCTTCACTCCCTACCTTAGCATTCCAGTCTCCTATGAGAAAAACGACGTCTGATGATGGGGTGCGGTCTAAAAGGCATTGTAGGTCCACATAAAATCTCTCAACGTCAGCTTCTTCAGCAGTAGTGGTCGGTGCATAGACTTGGATAACTGTTATGTTGAAAGGGTGACCTTGGATCCGAAGTGAAATCATTCGGTCGTTTTTGGGGTTGTACCCTAGCACTGCTTTGCCCATTCTTATGTTTACTATGAGAGCGACCCCATTCCTTCTCTTGGATTCGTGCCCACAATAAAAGACATAATGGTCGCCGGAGTTAAATTCTCCCATTCCGGTCCACTTGAGCTCGCTGATACCCAAGATATCAATGTTCAATCTGTCCATTTCTCGCTTGACGATATCCAGTTTACCTTGCGTCATAGATCTTACATTCTATGTTGCTATGTGATACATCTCCTTGCAACATCGGACTTTCCGGTCGCTTCCCGACACATCCACAACTGAGCGTCCTTTTGGCTTTAGCCCAGCCGCTTCATTCGTCCTGGAGCTACTAGGAATCGCCCTTTGTTCATCCCCAGTAACATGTGGGACGCCTTCCAACCTGGGGGGCTCATCTTCCGGCGCCATATCATTAATGGTATTGTGACTGGCCATAGGGTTTTCTTGGCAGGAAATACTGGAGTGGGTTGCCATTACCTTCTCCAGGGAATGACATTTTGTCAGAACTCTCTGCCGTGACCTGTCTATCTTGGGTGGCCCTACACAGCAGAGCTCACGACTTCATCGAGTCGTGAGCTCGTGATGAAGTCGTGAGGATAAATTATAGCGCACCTCATATGTGGCCAGCAAAGAAAAGCCACTCCAGAAAATTAGATGCATTCAGTGTCATAGGATCATTATTCATATTTTGATTGCAACTTGTTTGGTCTACACACTTTTGTCCCCGATATTACATAGGGGCAATTTATGGGCCGTCCTTTGACAGGGGCAGTTCATTCGGCCCCCACTATCCTCCCCCTAAATCAGGTAAAGTGTTTCTTGTGAACAGCTGACAGCATCCATACAGACCATATTTTTTTTGTAATTCATGCTTCATACTGCTGGTAATAACATCAGGAGCTTATGGTTGCCAGCTTTTTGTGTTTTGTGTAACTGTAAGCCTTTGTATTGTAATGTCACATATGGCACTGTGGGTAAACAAATAACTTTGCTTTTAACTCTTGTAGAAGCATGCAAACTGCACAATCGCTGCGGTGGGCTATGCTTACACATTGGGCTTTAACCACATATTAATTATCTGTATTTATTCTGGTGCTGCGGCTTGCATATTATCAGTTACACTAACATAAGTTACTTCCTCACAGCTGCTCTAAAGAGACTGTTTCTAGGCGGTTTCGCTAGCCTACATGTTGATGTTGATATACCCCTGACAAGCCCCGGCAGTGTCTTAGGGAAAGGTACATTGAAAGCAACAAAATATTGTGCAGTTTACGGAATAAAAAGGTGACAATTTTAAGTGATGTTATTATTGTTCACTTCTTTTCAGAGCTGGAACAATGACTTTAGAAATTTGCCTGTTAAGCAACTCAAAATGAAGGTTTCTGCCACCAGTGCGTACCTGTGTAATACTGCAATGCTGTGGCCGTGCTTTATTTTAATAGACAGCATCCTTTGCTTAATTCCTCTGCATGTGCACTCCATATCTTGAGCATTGCTGAGGGCGCATAGCAGCAAACATTTATAACATGCTATGTTTGGTCAGAGGGCATGTTGAAATAGACGACATAAAAGCATTAAAATACTGAGTGCCAGGTTCTAGTCAATCTACATTTGCATATTTTGGTATTCTGTATGCCCTACCAGACCACTTGACTCAAGAGTAGGGACATATGGGCTACACCACCGAGAGCTGTTGGCATTCATTGGGGCCACAGGCCTGCGTCAATATATTGAGACCCTTATGCTAAAGGGCATACTTGCGCAATAAAACAAAGCATTGGTTTTGCTGCAGTTATAATCTAATCAAAGTTCAGCAGATAACTTGAATTTTATTTTCCCTTTTTTTTTTGCAGGAGGAGCCCAACCCGTTTTGTCCAGCTTAGACCTGCAAGACCAGCAACAGCTGATCGAGCGAGTGCGCAGGAGCGGCTTTCGGTATCCCGGTCTGAGGAGGCCACCGCAGAGGACTCGATCATCTCCTCACCAGTACCCAAATATTACGTTTCAATACCTTTTCCCCCTCTACCTCCCCAAGGGAAGAGCTGTCAAGGCCAAGATATTAAAAAAATATTCAAAGTAGATTCTTAATACTCCAGTTGGCCTGCATTTTACCATGTCATTCTGTCTATTTTTGCATGCAGCTTTAATATTGCCGCGAAGCCTTCAAAACTGTATTTGTTGTTTTTTAACAGCCGCCGGCATGCGGTCTCATCACAGTGATTTTGGTACGCGTATCAGTTCTGTATCCCGTGTTTGTCCATGCTCGTTGTCGCGATAGGACGCGTTATCATTTTCTTTGTCGCGAACTATGTGCCGAGATCTGTCTCGAAGATTCCAATCACTTACGTATGCTTCTACAATGTTCCAGGTTGTGCAGTTTGCGACATTAGCTAGATTGTTCTCAGCAGCCTTTAAATTGAGCGTTGACGAGTGACGGGCATTCTTAGTTCGACGATCGATGAGCACGTTTGTTGCTTTCGCCGCCGCCGAGTTGCTCAGTGTTTTTGCGGGTGCAAGTCAGCCGAATAAAGAGTTTCTTCCCTGCACTCCAAGACCCTTCATTTGTGTCATCGACCTTGTCACCACCACGTGACAATATGGATATTTTTTAGCGTAGACTATTTATGCAATGTTTGCATTACAGTATGACAAGAATCGAAAATGCTGTTTTTACAACCACACATGCTAGTATGCTTACGCACTTCGCATGTTTTCAGGGATGGTGCGTTTGTGTAAAGCTCAGCTAGCATATTTGCCTCTTGGATTGAAGTTTATATTGCCCACTACGGTTCAGTACTTCGTTGCGTTAAAGTAAAGCAGACAACGGGAAACTTGAACACTTGTTGCATATTCTGTTTGCTTTACTCTCACAACAAAGGCATTGAGCACTAGTATGTGACTGAAATTTCCATGGCACATGCTTGCTGAGCTTTAGACAAATGTTAATGGCAAGTTTTACACCAATAGCGGACCCTGCGAGTGAGCAAGTTCTGGGAAACGTTCGAATGACCGCCTCCGGCTGTCCGTCGGACGTCGGTGGGACGCGATCCGGATCCACAAACGATAGTCCGACGGATGTCAGCTGTACGCATGTCGAACATTACCGGATTTTCGTCGGGCGTCCGAAACTCCGACACGGACGTCCGTCGGTTGTCCGTCGGACGTTTATGGCCGTCTGGGTCCTTGTGCATGTGCATGTGCTCAGCACGTACACATTGAATAACTCAAACTTGTTCATACAACGCAAGGCTAAACGGCTCAGAGACGTGGACGCAGCAGGTGCCTTTACTGGGCAAAAGTCTATTCTGCTTACTCGAGATGGGATGCTTAGTGGCGGAAAGAAAAAGAAGATACGAAAGCGGTGAATGCATTCTATTCATATTTCCTTGTAATCTTTCATGCATTTCATTTCTCATTAATGTTTCTTCGCTCAAATTTGCTGCAAAACCGCTGGTCCGCTGAGGACCATGACTTGCTCTTCTCTGAGTCACTGTTAGTTATTTTCATTTTTACGTTCCTTCTGTGACAGCCACCGCATGGCTTGCCTCCCCTTTCCACTGGGCCTGGGCCCAAACTTTTCGCTCTAGTACGCGGAATGAAACGTGAACAAATTTTATATTTCATCGTTCATGTTGTTTTCACTGGTCCGTTTTGAATTTCATAGTCGACATTTAAATATGCTTTAAAAGAGCTCTGAACTGACTCTACTGAGGCGAGCAGATGTGGCGTTCTTTCTGCAAGCTGTTGCAGCGCCGCCGAGGACGAGAATCACGGTAGAACTCTTTTCGTTGATAAAACTGTTTGGCTTGACAATAGTCAAAAGCCTTGGTCTTGGTCTAATTATTGTTTTTCTGTTCGACTTACTAGAATTCTTCTTGGCATATGTAATGCCCAAAAGCAATTTTCGACTATAGTCGAGAAAGAACGAACCATCTTTTTGCGGAAACTTATTTATACTGTGAGACCGTGTACAAAGTACCACGCGCGGAGAGCAGCATCAGAAATCGAGCAGCGCGCGCAGCTCGATGAGGTGGCACGCCTACGTGCACTATGCTTACGCGGTCACTTGCTTTTTGTTTTTCCTCTTTTCATTTACAATGACAGATTGTCAAGCAGAGTTTTTGAAACTAAGAGGTAGCAAAGTATTTCTAGGGGAAGGGAAGAAGAGCGCGATACCCCTGCGTCACCGACGCCTGGATTCGCCGCCTATAATTATGAAAGGATATGGGAAAAGAGTTAAGGAAAACCAAAATAGCATGCAGAAGAACCCCAGCCCAGAGCGCCGGAGCGCCCGCCGCTAGAGACGAAAACAAAAACCGCCAAAAAAGGATGCGCCTCCTCCCCCACTCCCTCCATCCGGTCATCAAATCGGTCCCACTACCAGAAAACATGCTGAAAGAAAAGCACGATGGCAGAAGAAAGGCTCGAGTCAACTACTTGCGCCGAACTCACGGACAGACAAGAAACGCAGTCTATGTTGATGCTGCCACACACCCGAACTCAGCTCACACCGTGGCGGTAGTGCTACACCAACTTCATGGAAATCACCAGCGCCTCTATCCCAACAAGTACCCCAACTGCAGCCGAAACAGCCGCAATAGCACTAGCCATACAGCATGAAGATGCCTCGGGACAGAACTTCAATATAGTAATAGACTCAAAGTCGGCCTGTCGGCTCTTTCTCTCAGGCAGAATCCCGAAACTCATCGGACCTATACTCAACACTGAGTATGCAAAAAAATCCACCAACAAGCACCAAATCACTTGGACTTCCGGTCACGAGAGTCTTGAGGGTAACGAGGCTGCGGATGGCCTAGCTCGAGGATACACGAACCGAGCAGGCAACTTCCCCGACCTCATACCCCCCCCCCCCCCATTGTTTTCCGGAAGTCCATGCTGTGATCAACGGCTCCCTTGGTTGAAAACATTACCATGAGCTGCTCCCGAAGGTCTATAACAGCGCCATACTCTTGAAGAAAATCCATTCCGAGAATCAGATCTTTGCAGCACTCTTGTAATACGGCAAAGGTGCCGGTGAAAGTAAAACCGCAGATCTCTATGCGACAAGTGCACATGCCAATCGGCGTCATCACGTGGCCACCGGCTGTGCGCATCATTGGCCCAGACCAAGGCGTCAGAACCTTACGGAGTGCCGTGGCTAACTGGCTGCTCATGACGGAAAAATCGGCGCCGGTATCCACGAGTGCGGTCACATCACAATTTTCGGCGCGGTTACAAAAATTTTCCCGGGAACAATGCGTTCGCAGCACTTCGGCAAGTTCGTCGGTTCGGGCCGTCGCCGCTCGGGCCGTGGCGTCAAATCGTCGGGAGGAGGCTATTTAATCTGAGCTGTAGCGGCGGCCTCACCCCCGGAGGCCGCCTTGTTTAATTTTCCCGGCGAGGGGACGCGCATCTGAATTGCCCATAGGAGGAGTATCGACATGGATGAATCAAAAGGCCTCGGATATGATCGCGACTGCCGTTGCGGGGGCATCTGGTGCATCTCATTAGCAGCCAGGTATTCCTCAATCTCCTGTGGTCTTTCGCTATAGCGGGGTCGTGGCACGTTTGGTGGAAATCCTCTTAAACCTATTCTCCGGTATGGGCAGTTGCGAAGAATATGGCCAGGCTCGCCGCAGTGATAACAGAGCGGCCGTCTGTTGGGCGTGCGCCCCAAGTGCGCCTTGCGGATAGCGGGACGCTGGTCTCGCTGCTGCTCGACGGGGCGCTGTAGGTCCGGCAACGGGGCGGACTGGATGTGGCTCGGGGGCAGGTCGACGTAGGACATTGCTAAAAGTCACGATGCACGGCTCCGGTAGTGGGGCTGGTGGTGGCTGCAACGCTCGCCGGATTTCATCACGGATGAAGTCCCGGGTAGAATTTATTGCAGATGGAGCATCCAAGTGGAGTTTATGCAGCTCTTCGCGGACAATGTTCCTCACAAGCTCCCGCAATGCCTCGTTCCTGGCTGCTGGCATGAATGCGCAGTAGGGTGTGGCCGCTACGCTTGCCTGACGGCCGTATTGGGTATTCCGTTCCTGCACTGAACGTTCCATGCTAGCAGCTTCTCTTGCAAAATCTGCGACAGTTCTTGGAGGGTCGCGAATGAGGCCAGCGAACAACTGTTCCTTCACCCCGCGCATGAAATGCCGTACCTTCGTTGCCTCAGGCATGGTAGGGTCGGCCTGATTAAAAAGTCGCGTCATGTCCTCGACAAACATGGCCACGCTCTCAATGGACTGCTGAGACCTCGAACGAATGGCAATCTCTGCGTTTTCTTTGCGCGCAATCGAGCTAAATGTTCCAAGCAACTCACGGCGAAAGGCTGCCCAGTTGACAAAGGATGCCTCGTGGTTCTTGAACCACGTCTTGGCCGACTCTTGCAGCGCGAAGTAGACATTCATTAGCTTCCGCTCGTCGTCCCATTGGTTGAACGCGGCCACACGGTTGAAACTGGCCAACCAGTCTTGCACATTCTCGAAACGGTCACCGTGAAATAATGGCGGTGATCGAGGTGCGAGAAGGATGAACGGTGGGGCGTTGCTGGAATACTGACTTGTCTAGCTGCCCGTCGTAGATGTCATGGCTCGCAGAGGTGTGGTCAGTGCTTCAAACTCGGGCTGAAGGCCTCGGAGGCGGCGGCTCGCTTTGTGGACGGGAGTGGCATCTGCGCATCGATTAGCAGCGCTAATGACGTCTTCGGGGGCAACGTACATGGGATATCACCCAGCACCTCCACCAAATGTCACCAACAATCTTAGAAAGCAGCAGAACAACTGAGCTGGCCCTTTTAATCAATCGAAGCTCGAGAGACGAAGACGACGCTCAGCCGCGTGCCAAGACATGGTTCGGCCACTTAGTGGCGCCAGAATATATATATATATATATATATATATATACACACACACACACACACATCAGTCCCCCGATCAAAACGTCGAGTCTAATAAATGTTTCTTTAACTGAAGCGTACACTTCACTCCATAATTTTTTAAGCGGCCAAGTACGTTATGAGGTTTATAGAGGTACTGGGACGCGGTCTAGAAGCCCGTCAGGAACAGTCCGCGTGCGAGCAGGTCCAGAACACCCACCGATAGCGATGTCACTGGCGACATCGCACGGAAGCTTCTTCTTCATCTTCGTACGTACATCTTCATCTTTACAAAGGCCCCCGGGGAGTAGAGGAGCCACCCTGGGCGTAGGCAAAATGGCAGGGTCGTAATATTGTTTAAGGCGCTGGACGGTGGACAGTTTCGCGGCCGCGTCGACGGAGATCAGGTGAGGGCGTCAGGGGTCCACAATGTAATTGACAGGAGAGATGCACTCCAGGACACGATAGGGGCCGTGATACTGCCAGAAGACTGCCAGAAGGGAATTGCGGTGTCGTCTGATGGTGGTCGTGGCGGGATTTCTGGTGGGACTGGGCTTCAGTTGTCAGAGACCGGGCAATTTGGCGGCACTCTTCAGCGTGTCGGGCAGCTTCAGAAGCAGCGGTATACTCAGATGCGTCTGGTTGGTACGGAAGAATGGTATCTAATGGAGCAAGAGGGTGACGGCCATAAAGAAGATAGAACGGAGAGAAACTGGTAGTTGACTGTGTAGCAGTATTGTATGCGTACGTCACATATGAAAGGGGGTGATCCCAGTCAGAGTGGTCGGAGGCAGAGGTGGGCAACCTCATGCGGTCGACCTCAAGCTCAAAATGACCTCAACCTCACAGAGTGAGGTGAGGTTGAGGTGAGGTCGGCGACAGCTCGAAATATTTTGAGTGAGGTCACGACATGCAACTTCAACCTCACGCATGAGTTTGAGGTTGAGTGAGGTCATGATTGTGTGAGGTCGAAATTGGGAGGTCCAGGCTTTTTGCTGTTGCCGTGGCTTACTTCGAAGAGCGCCCCTTCTGACGCAGAGTTTGAGTGTACTGCCACGGTGTGCCCGCGGAGACTCTTGGTGTTCGGTTACCCCTGTTCGGACAACCGGATGCCGCAGCCTCTTCCCAACTTTCAGTGTACCCCCGTAATGTCTGCAGCCCGAGGACGCTTCCCCCTGGTTTTCTTGGAAGGAGTGTTTTTTTTTTCTTTTTACGACACGAACTCCTCGTACCCTCTGCCCCCACCCTCGCTCCCTCTGACTTATTTGTGCCGATGCTTGCCGCCGGCTCAAACACCCAGGAGCGCGCAAAGCACATAACTCACAGTGACCCGCGATGTTTTTGTTGGATCATGGATGCCGCAAACAAACAAGCAAACTAAAAAGCAAAGAAAATTGTCTTTGCACAAACGGCACGGAGCAGTGCTGTTTGTCGTGTATGCCCGTTTCCCGTGTATGCCCATTCGATGAAGAATCCCGCTGTGCATTACACGGAAACTTAACAGAAACTGGTGCAGCGAAATTGTTAGAGAACGTGATAGTGACAGACAAAAAAAAAAGGCAACACGAACAAGTTAGGAAAGCCGGCACAAGACCGTCTGAGCATTTTATTGACGTCCTCCCTTTCGAATCGTACGCTATCTCTCTACATTCCGGTCCTGTAAATTTATATTCTTATATTCTCCAGAATAACCTCTCTTTGGTCTTGCGCTCCTTGCTCCTTCTCATAGGTTCACAGGTGGCTCCTAACAACTGCAACGCCGAATCATTGCAGCATGGGATGAAGGTGCTAGCGTTCCTTACATAACCAATATAGTGATAAAACATGCAAGATGGAAGAGACAGAAAAATTATTTGGGGCTAGTATACAGTAAAGCCTATTGAAAAAAAAAAAAAAAGTTTTGCTCCGCTAAGGCCCTTTGTTCATCTCCTGAATTCGAATGAACCCAAGCAATGCAGGAGGACGGAGGATGGCAAGAGCTTCTTAACTTCATAATATCAGGTCTCCCTTGAAATCTCTTATCCAGGCGCAGGAAAAAAAAAAGAGAAAAGCGTTCTCGTAGATGTTTTTATGAGCTAAAGAGTATTGAGATGGTTTCTGGTTCGACATCTTGGTGTCTAGAATTGGTATGGCAAAGTGATCGTGTCTCTTTTGTGCTGCCGTCTGCTCGAGATAGACAAATCAATCGGATGAAAATTTTTGTGGTCAGATGTCGAAGTAATATATTCAGACATTCGTTCTTTTTTCTTTTTTTTTTTAATCAGTTGAGGTATACGTGAATGAAACCGATTACATGCTAGCACTGAGGCATGCAGTACTAAGCCAAGCCGATATCTCAAGCCTTCTGTGCGCTCTGGGAAGCGCAGTTCTCTTGTTTTTAGTGTGCGACATTTGTTAATACTTTCGTCAACATGGTATTTCTTTTTATATATTTTCTTGTATGTCATTTACGTTCGCGCATTGCCCAACAGAGAACAGGCTTCTTCCCTCCCAGTTGGCTTTTTCTTTCGCATCTTTCCAGAGGCCCATATACCATTACTCTCCTTTGGACTTACCGGCATGGTCATTTAGTTTTTCTCCTTTTTTTTTTTTTGTTTCAAGTATTGCCGAACGCGATGTGGTCTCTGAAAGTGGAGCTGATACACATACGCCGCTGCCTTTGGTGTGTATTGGTGACAGTTCGGCATTCACCGCATGAGCAAAACCAAATGCCTAGCGTGCACAACGGGGAGCGCGGTCCCTTCGGGCTGCGTGCTCGCCTCCTTTCTGTAGTTCTTGTCTTTATTTTGCGTTTATGTGCTGTAACTATACAACCCTAACAAGGAAACGGCTTCTCTGGATGCACGTGGTGCATGCGGTGAAGCAGCTTCGAAGACACCACCGTGCAATTTATTAGTTCAGTCTTTAAAGGAAAACAAGCGAAAACCACAAAGAAGCTCATTTCAGACTGGTTGGCGAAATGGTATCCATATTCTGTTCTAACGTACAAGTATTTATATCGTTTTTTTTTTTCGGACACGGGTGACAGTTGGGCATTTTGCTCCGGCGAAATTTGAAGGGCGAGCCGATGTTCGCGACAGCAAAGTGGTTCACGTTTAACCCTCTTTCCTAGCAGTTCGGACCCCTGTAATGTTTTAATAAGCGTGTTCGAAGAAGCAATTTCTTCTCTCGCATTACGCCACGTGATCACAGAGTCATCGACAAACACCTAGTGATTGGCCGGTTGGGACCTCATAACATTAACAGCATTCTTCCTCGAAATTTTCTTAGGGTATTCCTTTTTTTTTTTCTAATTTAATGTATTCGGTCGCAGGATAATGTACAGTTTATTAAAAAAAAAAACATTGCAACCTTGATTTTTTTTTTTTTCGAATTAAGAAAAAGAGCATATCGTCATTGTTGTCGTCGTCACTAGGGTCATCAGCATTTGTCTTTTCAGTATATAGTAAGAACTGGGGGTTGTCTTATTCCTAATACGAATCTTATTCACGTGGAATGGATGGAATAAACTCTGTATTGCATTGTGGGCCTATCCGTAGTAATGTGCACCCATGTAGGCCTTAGAATGAAACCGACCAAAAAAAAAAAAGGGTAGGTGAGGAAGGGGAGAGGATTGTAACTTTAGTGCTGAGTTGGACATGTAGTCTCCGGAGTTTTTCTGCTTCTATCCGCGGATAATAATTCTTGTATAAAATTAAGAGTAAAATACAGCATTCATACCACAAAATTCTGGCTTGCCTATATATCCGAGGATTACCGAGAAATGTATATTTGCTTTAAGTTACGGTTAATTTGAATGATTCATTTTTGTTATTAATACTACTTTTGTTTGAGGTCGAGAGCCCGACCTCAACCTCACACTTTGAGTTTGAGGTGAGGTTGAGTGAGGTCGCCAATGGTCATCTGAAAAGTGAGGTGAGGTCTCCTGGGGGACCTTTTTTTTTACGCAAGAATGCCTGGGGGACCTCAACCTCAATTGCTGAGGTTGAGGTTGAGTGAGGTCGCCAAATATTTTTTTAGTTAGAGGTGAGGTCGAGATCTTTGAGGTCAGATGCCCACCTCTGGTCGGAGGAGACGTACTTAGAAAGCATGTCACCAAGGGTACGGTTAAAGTGTTGGGTGAGTCGTTAGTCTGCGGATGATAGGCGGTAGAGTTTCGATGAAGGGGCACTTGTTCAGTGGAGCTTTAACAACGTGAGATAAAGTGACGTGTCCTCTGTCACTGAGTACTGCGCCGTGGCGAAGGACGAATAGCTGCAAAATGAATGAGGCTACGTCTGACGCTGTGGAAGATGGAAGGGCAGCGGTTTCTGCATATCTCGTCAAGTGGTCAACCGCGATGATGGTCCAACGGTTTCCAGCGGCAGTATACGGGAGCGGGCCGTATAAATCAATGCCGGCGCGATCAAAGGGACGTGATGGGCAAGGTAACGGCGGCAAGTCGCCAGCAAAAAGATGAGTAGGGGACTTGCTACGTTGACAGGCGAGGCATGAGCGAACGTATTTGAGGAGAAAGTTGTACATGCCCCTCAAGTAGTATCGTAAGCGTAGGCGATGGTATGTCTTGAACACTCCCGATGGTCGCATTGTGGATCAGCGTGAAAGCAGTCGCAGGCTTGCAAGCGCACGGGCGGGGAAAGACTAGCAACCATTTGCGGCCATCAGCAGTGAAGTTGCGGCGATAAAGAAGGTTGCCGCCAATGGCGAATTGTGATGCTTGGCGGCGAAGCGCACGCGATGGAGAAGCAGCCGATGGATCGGAGAAGAGATCGATAAGAGAAGCGACCCAGGGGTCTCTCCACTGCGCAGAAGTCATGTCACTGATGTGAAGTGACGTTGTCGAGGCGTCCGAGGTAGAAAGGCTGGCGATGTCAGCTGGAAGGGGGCAGCGAGAAAGGACATCGGCGTCTTGATGCTTGCGGCCAGAGTGGTCGACTACGTTGACATCAAATTCCTGTAGACGAAGAGCCCACCTGGCAAGACGGCCGGATGGGTCTTACAAGGAGGAAAGTCAGCACAGCGCATGGTGGTCCATCACAACTTCAGGAGACCATAGAAGTAAGGGCAGAATTTTGTCAGCCCAAACTATTGCCAAGCACTCTTTTTCAGTGACCGAGTAATTTGACTCCGCCTTAGTAAGCGTTCGGCTTGCATAGGTGATGACGTATTCAGCAAACCCAGATTTCCGCTGATAGGGTGCCTCGATACCAGCGCGCGCGCTACATCGAGGCACCCTATCCGCTGAGCGAGTACAGCGCCGAGACCGATACTACTGGCGTCGTTGTGTACTTCAGTAGGGGCCGTCGGGTCGGTGTGACGCAGGACGGGGGGTGTCGTGATGATGCGGCGCAACGTACTGCGGCGCAACTTCGCATGACGGTGACCAGAGCGAAAAGTCGGAATTTCCCGACAGAAGCTGTGTCAAAGGGACAGCAATGGAGGCGAAGTTTCGAATGAACCGACGAAAGTAGGAGCACAAGCATAGGAAGCTGCGAAGGTTTTTGATGGATCTCCGTTTGGGAAAGGCAGCGACAGCACGACGTTTGGTCGGGAATGAAGAAACCCCTTCCTTGGAGACAACGTGTCTTAAAATGGTCAGTTCACAGGCGGCAAAACAACACTTCTTTCAGTTGAGCTGCAAGCCGGCATCAGAAAGGCAGATCAAGACGTGTTTCAGGTGGTAGAGATGAATGCAGCAGTCAGGAGAAAAGTCAGGAGGAGGAGAAGGTCCATGACAGAAACACCCTCGACGAAAACTTCAACATAAGGTTGGCTGGCGATAAATGAGGACCTCAAATGGTGTACATTGAGGCACGGATTGCTGCAGAAGCTCGCCATTCTAGCTTCACGTGTTCATTTTGCAGGTCGGCCGTCTAAACTTTTCGATTAATGCAATCCTGACACGAAATGACGTGCACACACTTGGTATTTGTCCGGACTGTTGTAAATGCCACGTCTGTTGATGAGTGCAAGCCAGTCTCTCGTCTGCGACTTTCCGATCGCTGCTCTTGTTGTATTCGTGCAAGCGTACCTTCGGTATTTTGAAAAACCCTCAGTAGTCATGTCCGGATTTCACCTTTTGCACTTTAATCTGATTTCGGCTATCACAGCCCACGGCCGCACAGCAGATAATCGCTTAGACATTATTTGCGTGGCCCACACCACGGTACACAGTACAGGAAAATGGTGCTCTCAGCGTTTCGTGCAAGCTCCCAATATATATTATATACCATCGGCGCGTTGTTTTTCCTTCCGCTTTGCATTTATATTCTTTCTCCCTAAAATCATCACATGACTAATTCTTGTCATGGTCGACAACAAAAAACACTAAAAAAATCACAATAATATATCCGCGTGCGTGTGTGTGTGTGTGTGTGTGTGTGTGTGTGTGTGTGTGTGTGTGTGTGTGTGTGTGTGTGTGTGTGTGTGTGTGTGTGTGTGTGTGTGTGTGTGTGTGTGTGTGTGTGTGTGTGTGTGTGTGTGTGTGTGTGTGTGTGTGTGTGTGTGTGTGTGTGTGTGTGTGTGTGTGTGTGTGTGTGTGTGTGTGTGTGTGTGTGTGTGTGTGTGTGTGTGTGTGTGTGTGTGCGTGCGTGTGTGTGTGTGTGTGTGTGTGTGTGTGTGTGTGTGTGTGTGTGTGTGTGTGTGTGTGTGTGTGTGTGTGTGTGTGTGTGTGTGTGTGTGTGTGTGTGTGTGTGTGTGTGTGTGTGTGTGTGTGTGTGTGTGTGTGTGTGTGTGTGTGTGTGTGTGTGTGTGTGTGTGTGTGTGTGTGTGTGTGTGTGTGTGTGTGTGTGTGTGTGTGTGTGTGTGTGTGTGTGTGTGTGTGTGTGTGTGTGTGTGTGTGTGTGTGTGTGTGTGTGTGTGTGTGTGTGTGTGTGTGTGTGTGTGTGTGTGTGTGTGTGTGCGTGCGTGCGTGCGTGCGTGCGTGCGTGCGTGCGTGCGTGCGTGCGTGCGTGCGTGTGCATGTGTGAGAGAGAGAGAGAGAGAATTAAGATGCCCTTTTCTTCCGCTAGAAGGCGGTTAGTTCAGGATAAGCCATGCTGACCATGATTGCTTGCTAGCCCTCATTTACTCCACACTGTTAACGCACAGCTCGCACACGATCAAGAAACTCCACGCAAACATGAAAGGCTTTCTAAGCGGTCTCTCATGTATAGAGTTGAGCTAAGACGCTCTAGACATGACTCTCTCAAGGCCGACCTAGTTTGCGTGGTGAATGCGCTGCGTGACCACCTAGACACCCTTACGACCACCGAGCCGAGAACGCGACGGGGGCGGCGGCCAAGCACACCTGGCGCAGCTCCGAGCCATGCATGTACCATAAACAATGGCGCCCAGCCCCTGGCAGCTACGCGACAGGTTCACTGCACGGCGTCAAGGGCTGCCGGTCTCGGGGCGCGCAGTGAAAAGCAGTTCCCCCAGCTGACCGGCTGTATAGCAGCTCGGCGCGTAAATGGGTCGGCTGCAGTGGGCACACACGCTCGCGCTCACTGCCCACGCGCGGGCCCACCACGTGAGAGGGCGCTTTTATTTAGTACACAGTGAATGCAGAGTGAAAGAAGCCGCGTAGCCTTCACCCGGTGCGCTGTGCGTAACCTGTCCGCTGGTTGCGCACACACGCGTTCTATATGCCAGTTTCTGTGCAACTTGTCTGAAATGGTCGCCGGTGCTTATTTCCCACGCGAAGAACAAGAAAAGCAAACGTGGTTAGGGTGTGGTATCGAAGCCAACTGTCACCATCATGATCAGTCGGACTATACCGCAGGCTCCAGGGCGAAGACCTCTCCAATATTCCTCCGATTAACCCGGTCCTGTGCCAGCTGCATTCACGTGATCCCTGCGAAGTATCCGTCCATCTGACTTCCTGCCACGCCCTGCTACGCTTTCGTTCCCTTGGGATCAAATTTGTTACCCTTAGCGATAATCGGTTCTCCTCTCTTCTCAGTACATGCCCTACTTTCACTACATACCAAAGTGTGTTACACGGCAACAGCGCGCAACACGTGTGCGAGAAGGAGTCGAAACATCAGCACAGAGCGTTGCGCGGATGATAGCTGTCCCGTTCCAGGCGCCGGTCCGTGAGGAGACAGGGACGCTGCTTCTACCCTGCACCAAGACGCGGCTAATCATCCATCACACGCACCGTTTTGGTAAAAATTGTCTAGACAACGGAGTTTGTTTCTGAGCCGCCAAGTGCATATGACTCTCATTATAAGCTGCGAATTTGTGTAAGGTAATTAAAACCCTTCTCCTCGCCTTTCTAGACCCTTTGGTATTTAGTGGTGGCATAAAGTCTCCTCTATACGGCTGAAAAGTCAGAGGCCGATACCTGGTTACTTTTGGTTAATACGGTACGCATTGGCGTTAACATGCTAGAATACTGCTGCTTTTTACACGTTATTTATTACTTTTTTACCGAAGCGCAGGGCGCCCGTGTACTGTGCGAATCCAGTGCACATTAATCAACGCCAGGCAGTCGAAAACAATCGGCAGCACTCCTCTCAGCCGTCCCCTATACACAGCACAGGTCACTTTGGGAGGTCAACCTATGCACCTATACCATATTATATTATTTTCTTTTTCAGCAGCATGCAGGCCCTGGTTGTCAGCGCAGCCCCTGATGATGACTTAGTGCATCGCACAGCGCATGGTGTGAGTAAAAGTAGCAAGAAAAATCTATCAAGGTTAATGCGGGCCACCCAGCACTGCCAGAAGTCTTCAAACTAAACTGCGTACAGCACAACGAGCTGTGGAAAGGAAAATCATAGAGTTAAGAGAAAGGGGAAAATAAGTAATTAAAAAAAAAACGAAGACACACTGGCGTCAGTGATTGTGGAAATAAAAGGGAGAAAATATCCTAGGCGAGGCACTCAATGCGGGATCGATGTTTTATGAAGCGAACGATGCGCAGTCCTATAGAGAATTGGGCGGATGTACAGCCGGAGACAACAAAGTCACACGTGGGAGACGAGGTTAGAGCGTTTGATGTGATATAAAGTGGCTGCAGGTTCAAGTCGGGTTAATTGGATGACTATAAAGAGTCCTTTGTCATGCTGAGAACGCAGTTCGGTCGATTATGACGACGGTGACGACAACGATATATAGACTGCTGATATCACACCGAAGTCGCTAAGGCTCGCGCCATGTCGCCGTAGACTGGACTGAAACATCGATACTTATATCATCGCCCTTAGCGTGGCTTCTTTCGCAATGTTCTCTTGGCTCCATAGTCGCCCTGTGTTGGCTGCAAATACTTTATTCGAAGGGAGTGCAGCAGCGTCTGCGGGACTTCCTTCTCCATCGAGGGTGCTTGGCTAATAGATACGTACGTGGAAAGGTTTTAATTCGAGATCTGCAGGGCTGTTGTTGGGCCGCCGTTGTTTTCTCTGTTTAGTAGCGAGTTGATGTCTAAGCGCGCGCATTTGCCGTGTTCAACATTCGTAGCGGTCAGAGAGTATTTGAAAATGTTTCCCTAAACTTCATAATAAATTGTTTTACTATGCGATTGTTTTAACGTGTCACTCTCGTGGGGCGCCTCTAAATCTCTGATGGCAATGCTGAAACCGCTTCATGCTTCATTTGGTGCTGTCGTGACGCTGGGGCTAAGTCGACCCGGCCTTCACTTGGTAGCGTGCAGAGACTCGGGGTTGATGAAGGATTGAATCTTCGAAGTTGGTGAAATATGTACAAGCAGGTTTAATGGCACTTTGAGAAAACTTATTTACAAGATTATTTACAAGAAAAAGAAGGGTACATCAGCAAAATGGCAAGCGTTAAGAGTTCATAGCGAGAAGCGACTGGATGAGCCGTTTACCCAGGGCTCAGAGCCTCTTTTCGTGCTCTGCAATGTCCTTAAAACCCCCTATGTCCAGCCCCCCTCTGAAGATGCTGACCAACCAGTTCCAGGGCACGCCCCTCAGATATCGGCATCCAATCGAACACATCACTGCACTGATGGTCTGAGGCACTGACTGGTCCGGCATTGATTCGTTGGGCGTGATCACTAGTTGGCGGGAAAAGCTTGGGAACGGCGAGGAGAGGAGGTACATTTCTATTCTTCAGCAAAGAAACGATAGGCTGGTTCCGGCAAGTGGATTTCCTTCTCAGAAACCCAAGCACGTGCGCGCCACATACTGCTCCCAGCATTGTCCCTTTTCGACAATTGCAAATCTTTCCTGCATTCCCGGGAAATCATTTAATGGCCGTATGCGTCATGCTCCTTTCTTGTCCTGCACGTCAGCAGACGTGTCACTCTGTCGTCTCCTTTGGACAGTAGGCATTCCTCACTGGACGATAGGGCTTCTCGACGGGTAGGGTGAACAATTGAACCAAAGCACTTCCGGCTATTTCCCGCAGGGGGACATTTCTTTGTGTTTTTCTAGACGTTCTCTTGACAGGGTCAATTTGGCATTTGCAGGGTGTCCACAAAGCAAAACAGGCTTACACAAAAGGATTCCTGGAAACAGGCTCACTTAGCGCCCTTGTACCAACAGCACATATCCACAGCACTTATCCATGCCCACAGGCGAACAATAGAGCGCGCAAATGCGGATGATGCACGGCCGTAACAGCCTCCTCCCCCGCCAGAAGAGTCTCGGAGGGCAGCAGTCGCAGCTGCTGCATGAAGAGACGACTTAATGGCCTGCACATGAATGCTTGAAGTCGTAGGCCAAATTGCTTGAGCTGTCTGAAACTCAACCACATGTCCAAGCAAGCACTTGGCTCCCGTCTGAAGAGAGCAGGTTAAAAGAAAACTGCCATCGTTGTTCGAGAAAAGCCCACACTCAAGACGTTAAGGACCCACGTATGCCTAGAAAACCAAACGTGCTGCTTTACATAGTCACACATATACAAGCGCACGAAAAAAAAAACCTGATTATCAATTTGGATACATGGTGAAGAACACCTCGGACCGCTTAGAAACTGCGGCTAAGCGCGTCCGCATTCCCATTTAATTTCCCCTTTTTGTATCTTATTTCAAAATTGTACTGCTGTAAAATCAAGCTCCACCTAAGAAGGCGACTGTTCTTCGATGTCGCAGTTTGCAGCCAAGCTAGGGGACAATGGTCCGTCTCTACGGTGAATTTGGCCCCTCCAAGATAGCACTGCAATTTTTGAATGGCCCATACAATGCAAGCGCACTCTTGCTCTGACGCGCAATAAGCCCTCTCTCTAGAACTCAGTTTTCTGCTCAGGTAGAGCACAGGGTGCTCATTACCGTCGTCATCTCTCTGGCAGAGAACAGCACCTAGCCCTCGATCACTTGCATCACACTGGACCGTGAATTCTCGGTCATAGTCTGGAGCTCGCAATACCGGACGGCTAATCAGCACAGCCTCCAGGTTTACGAAGGAGGCTTCCTTTTGTTCGTCCCAGACTACATTTGTCGGTTCTGTCTTGCGGAGAGCGTCGGTCAGAGGAATGGCCAAAGCTGAACAGTTAGGGATGTAGTGATTGTAGTACCCAGTCAGACCCGTGAATGCTCGAATTTCCGTCTTCGTGCTCGGCCGCGGGTAGTCTGCTACCGCAGAAATCTTAATCTCGCTGGGTTTTCTGAAACCTTGACCTACATTGTGACCCAAGTAGTCCACGGTCGCCCTTGCCAGGCAACATTTCTCGGCGTTTCCTCCCAGCTTGACGCAAAAGGCTCAGTACAGCTCTTAGATGTACCATATGGTCCGCCCATGAGTCGGAAAAAACCGCAATGTCATCTAAATAAGGCACCGCGAATGTTTCACACCCCTTTAAAACCCTATCCATGAGTCGGGAAAAACAAAATGGAGCATTTTTGAGCCCGAAACTCATCATTGTTGGCTGGTAGCTGCCCGTCGGAGTGACGAAAGCCGCGTATCTGCTGGCGCGTTCAGTGAGCGGTACTTGCCAGTATCCTCGAGTAAGGTCCAGCGTAGTCACATATGCCGCTCTACTGACCTGTTCTACTCTCTTCTCAATATTCGGAATAAGATACACTTGATCCCTGGTGAGAGAATTTAGCTTTCGGTAAACTACCACATGCCTAGGGTCTTTACCTGGAGCTTCTACTAAGATCATAGGCGGAGCATAATCGCTTTCCGAGGGTTTTATTACTCCCAATTCCAGCATGCGAGTTACTTCCCTATCCAGAATTTCTCCTTGCCTTGCAGAGAATCGGTAGCACCTTGATCGCACTGGCACGTCTGATGTCAGCTCAATATCGTGCTCAGTCAAATCAGTCCTGCCTGGCCTGTCCACGAAGCAGGCCTCAAACTCTGTTATTATCTCGCCCAGATCGGACAGCTGAGATTTCTTTAGTTCTCCTATCTGCTCCGTCTTTTTGAGAAGCTCATGTATCTTGGGATCATTGGCTTGCTTCATAGCTAAGTCCTCTCGGGTTCCACTTAGAAGTCTCGTGAGATTATTAGACACTGGCGGCAAGAGGTTATTCTCAAGAACGTCCTCATTCCGCGTCTCATCAAGCTCACTTTCAAGTTGACTTATCTGAAATGCCTCGCTCTCAAAGTTTTCTGACCCGCTATCTTCCACATCGACCACTGTTTTAACTGCCGTTTCCTCCGCTGTGGAATTTTCTGGTATGAGCAGTGTAGCTAGTTCTCGCGCCTTTGAACGTGTTAAGGCTTGCACAACTCTGTCTCCGAAAATCAGAAGGCAAACCTTGACCTTCTCGTAGTTGTCCGCGTCCTCCTTGCTTAGCCGCGCGACAACCTCCGCTGCCTCGCAGGGCAGAACCGTCAATAATCTCTGAGACCACGTGTCTCGCTGGAAGGACAGTTTTTCGCAAGTTCGCTCAAAGTTAGCCAGATACAGACCGATATCCCCTGATATCACATATGGCTGCATGTACTTTGACATCTTGAAATCTGCCTCCTTGTTGAGAAGAGGTACCGCTAGCTGGGGACAATTGCCCGACCTCTTGCTCAACTCTAGTTCTAATTTCCGGAGCTCAATTTCTAGCTCCAGCCTTTTTGCTTCTCTCTCAATTTCACGCTCACGCCTCTTTTTCCCTCTCTTTCTTTTTTTGTCCGATGAGGTTCCATGCTTCACTGAGCTCCTCATCATCGGTTCCCAAATCAGTGATTGCCTTTAAAATCAAGGGTTTTCGTGCCAAACCCCTTGTATTAATTCCCAATTCCTCACACAATTGCAACAGTTCCGGTTTCTGCAGCTTTTGTAGGTCCATGATCGCTCCGAGTGTCGGCTACTTCCAAAACAACTGTGCAAACTACCAAACCTAAAGCCGTTTATACACTCTTTACCAGTTCTAAAAACTAACCCTGTTCTAGAACCTGGTCCACATCAGAAGAAAAGCCAAGCACTCACCCACACATGCGATCGATGTTCCGAGCTGCTTTCTTGTTGGGCGATTGTTGCTCCTGCTTGTTGCTTAAGATGCCACCTCCGATCACCAGATGTTGTGGCTTGTAGCTTCAGATGCCACCTCCGATCACCAGATGTTGTGGCTTGTAGATTCTGATCCACCTCCAATCACCAGATGTTGTGGCTTGTAGATTCAGATCCACCTCCAATCACCAGATGTTGTGGCTTGTAGATTCAGATCCCAACGCTGGTCACCAGTTGTCGTGACGCTGGGGCTAAGTCGACCCGGCCTTCACTTGGTAGCGTGCAGAGACTCGGGGTTGATGAAGGATTGAATCTTCGAAGTTGGTGAAATATGTACAAGCAGGTTTAATGGCACTTTGAGAAAACTTATTTACAAGATTATTTACAAGAAAAAGAAGGGTACATCAGCAAAATGGCAAGCGTTAAGAGTTCATAGCGAGAAGCGACTGGATGAGCCGTTTACCCAGGGCTCAGAGCCTCTTTTCGTGCTCTGCAATGTCCTTAAAACCCCCTATGTCCAGCCCCCCTCTGAAGATGCTGACCAACCAGTTCCAGGGCACGCCCCTCAGATATCGGCATCCAATCGAACACATCACTGCACTGATGGTCTGAGGCACTGACTGGTCCGGCATTGATTCGTTGGGCGTGATCACTAGTTGGCGGGAAAAGCTTGGGAACGGCGAGGAGAGGAGGTACATTTCTATTTTTCAGCAAAGAAACGATAGGCTGGTTCCGGCAAGTGGATTTCCTTCTCAGAAACCCAAGCACGTGCGCGCCACATACTGCTCCCAGCATTGTCCCTTTTCGACAATTGCAAATCTTTCCTGCATTCCCGGGAAATCATTTAATGGCCGTATGCGTCATGCTCCTTTCTTGTCCTGCACGTCAGCGGACGTGTCACTCTGTCGTCTCCTTTGGACAGTAGGCATTCCTCACTGGACGATAGGGCTTCTCGACGGGAAGGGTGAACAATTGAACCAAAGCACTTCCGGCTATTTCCTGCAGGGGGACATTTCTTTGTGTTTTTCTAGACGTTCTCTTGACAGGGTCAATTTGGCATTTGCAGGGTGTCCACAAAGCAAAACAGGCTTACACAAAAGGATTCCTGGAAACAGGCTCACTTAGCGCCCTTGTACCAACAGCACATATCCACAGCACTTATCCATGCCCACAGGCGAACAATAGAGCGCGCAAATGCGGATGATGTACGGTCGTAACATTGCGTCAGACACCTGCGCCAGAAATAAATGTTTTGTGAGTGCTAAAACTGATTTTTGTTGTACGTAACCTTCAATTCCCATGCATCGCTGATAAACTTTAGTTATGTGAATAATATAGCCCAGTTATGCTTCATTTGTCGTTCAAACCCCAAGTATAGCTAATTATAGATCCAAAATTCAAAATGCTAAATCCAAAAACTCTGTGGCATTTGAAACTACCTTTCCTGGACATTCCATACTCATCATGCGGTGGCTCATTGTATTTCTTTCATCTTCTGAGTCCTTCAGAAAGGATATAGAATTATTCGGAGCAGAATACTATTTTACCATACGTGAATATCATGCACACGTGGGGCGCTACTGATCTTACCTCTTCGAAATTAGCTTTTGCCTTAGACAAAGGCAGCTTCAAAATATTTAGACCATTGCTTGGTTTATGAGGTTTAACGTCCCAAAGCGACTCTATCCGTAGTGGCGGACGCCGGAAATTTCGACCACCTGGGGTTCTTTAGCGTGCACCGATATCGCCCAGCACACGGGCGTCTTGCTTTTCGCCTCCATCAAAGAGCGGCCGCCGAGGCCGGGGTGCGATCTCGCGTTCTTGGGGTCAGCAGTCGAGCGCCCTGACAACTGAGCCACCGCAGCGGGAATTTAGAACATCATGCAGTGTGGAACTGTAATAGAAAGGGGGATGTTTTCCTCTTTCTCTCGTCGAGTGAGCTCTTGATCGTCAAGGCACATTCACCTCTTCGTGCTGCTTCCGCTGCTCCTCCTTCCCGTTCCTCTCAATGTTACTAGAACCAGCTTCAGTTTGAAACTCATCGCCTTTGCTGTACAACTCCCACTCCGCCAGGCATGCCGCCAGGACTCATTTCAGTGTAGGGGGCGCTGTGGTCGAAACTGTCGAAATGGGCTCCTGGCCGACGCCGTAGAGCGGCAGCAAAAGCGAGCGCACGATGGGCCTTCGTTAACAAATTAATTAATACTTCTGAAATAATACAAATTATTACCTCTCAATTCAGAGGTACTGGTGGGGCCCACCGAAAATGACAGCCTTTCCCGATGATGTACCCTATAGATAAACGGGACTAGGGATAAGGCTGTGGAGCTCCCAACTCCCTGTAATCCAAGGTGGAAGCCGCTGGAGTTGGAGGTGACCACTCCTCGTAGCGGGAAATAAGAGTCTGTTCACCCGCCGGTGCAGTCCAGTGATGGGCTGTGCCGGCTAAGTCTCTATGTAAGGACGCCGCAGGGGAATCCCCGCTGACTATTGTCATCAGGGGTAGGGGCAACCCTGTGTAACCCAGCCCGCGAGGAGGCATGGGGGCGCTGTTAGAGACTGTCTTCACTCCCCCTCCGGCGTACGCCAGGGACGTCCCGGGAAACACTGAGGCCTGCGGGCGTCTCAGCAGGCTAAGAGAGTGAAGACGAAGCGAAAGCAGAACTGGTGCAAGCACCCTTTGAGAGTCTGTCAGTAGTACCGCTGTGAGACCAGAGGGGTGGAGGATGAAGCCTCCACTCGCGCTTCCGGTACGTAGGCGGTAGGTCCCGAAAGAGTTTTGCAACGGGGCCGGCGTCCAATCCAAGACACTTAACAAAATTTGGTAGAATCGGGCTCTCGCGTGGAGCGCAGCACGAAGAGAGTTACCGAAGTCGGGGGCGCGAAGGCGTCTGGCAGGGGTGCACGTCATGGGAGTGCACCATGGGTGTTGCGATCCCGCCTGCCCGAGCACGTGGGTGCGACCCACAACACGACCAACGCGGTGGCAGTAGTTGACAAGTCCGCCACGCGCGATGGGAGAGCTGCAGGATTAGTTTTACAGCTCGACGATGACCAGACGTAAACTGGGACAAGAGCGGACCCCGGGGTGGGTGTCCGCCATTTTGTGGGACTTAGTTTTTGGGAAGGGGCTCGGCCTGGGCGATTCCATGTAAGCCCGGGGGATACTTTTTGGCGAGCTAAACTCTTCCTCCCCTTCATGGATCACTGCCTTGTTGTGGCGGAAGGGCTTGCGAAACTCGATGAAGTCGTGAGCTCTGCTGTGTAGGGCCACCCAAGATAGACAGGTCAAGGCAGAGAGTTCTGACAAAATGTGGTTCACTGGAGAAGGCAATGGCAACCCACTCCAGTATTTCCTGCCAAGAAAACCCTATGGCTAGTCACAATACCATTAATGATATGGCGCCGGAAGATGAGCCCCCCAGGTTGGAAGGCGTCACACATGTTACTGGGGATGAACAAAGGGCGATTCCTAGTAGCTCCACGACGAATGAAGCGGCTGGGCGAAAGCCAAAACGACGCTCAGTTGTGGATGTGTCGGGAAGCGACCGGAAAGTCCGATGTTGCAAGGAGATATATCACATAGCAACATGGAATGTAAGATCTATGATGCAAGGTAAACTGGATGTCGTCAAGCGAGAAATGGACAGATTGAACATTGGTATCTTGGGTATCAGCGAGCTCAAGTGGACCGGAATAGGAGAATTTAACTCCGGCGACCATTATGTCTTTTATTCTGGGCACGAATCCAAGAGAAGGAATGGGGTCGCTCTCATAGTAAACATAAGAATGGGCAAAGCAGTGCTAGGGTACAACCCCAAAAACGACCGAATGATTTCACTTCGGATCCAAGGTCACCCTTTCAACATAACAGTTATCCAAGTCTATGCACCGACCACTACTACTGAAGAAGCTGACGTTGAGAGATTTTATGCGGACCTACAATGCCTTTTAGACCGCACCCCATCATCAGAGGTCGTTTTTCTCATAGGAAACTGGAATGCTAAGGTCGGGAGTGAAGAAATATCCGGAATTACAGGCAAGTTCGGTCTTGGTGAACCAAATGAAGCTGGGCAGAGGCTAGTAGAGTTTTGTCAAGAAAACAACCTGACCATAGCGAATACTCATTTTCAACAGCCCAAGAGGCGCCTGTACACATGGACTTCACCGGACGGTCTGTACAGGAATCAGATCGATTATATTCTTTGCCGGCAGAGATGGAAAAGCGCTATACAAGCAGTAAAAACAAGACCTGGGGCCGATTGTGGCACCGATCATCAGCTTCTTGTTGCCAAAATTAAGCTTCGATTGAGGAAAACGCAGAAAACTAGAAGGCCTTTTAGGTATGATCTGGATCAAATCCCATTAGAATATGCTGTGGAAGTGAGGAATCGATTTCAGGAATTAGATCTAGAAGACAGAGAGCCCGAAGAGATGTGGACTGATGTTCGTGATATAATACAAGAAGTTGCTACTAAGGTAGTTCCAAAGCAAAAGAAATGCAAGAAAGCAAACTGGTTATCTGAAGAGGCTGTGCAAATAGCTGAGGAAAGGAGGATGGTAAAAGGTATGGGGTAAAGAGAAAGATACAAGGCTCTCAATGCGGATTTTCAGAAAATAGCAAGGAGAGATAAGAATGCCTTCCTGAACATACAGTGCCAAGCCGTTGAGGATAATAGCCAATTAAGGAACACAAGAGCTCTGTATAAGACAATCAAGGATATCAAAGGAAGCTTCTGTGCTAAGCTGGGCGTGATAAAGGACAAACGAGGCAAGGACCTCACTGAAGCCTAAGAGATAAAGAAGAGGTGGCAGAAATACACAGAAGAACTGTACAAGAAGGACCCGAATGTGCAAACCCAACATAAGACGGTTGTGATTACTGATCTCGAGCCGGGCATCCTGAAGAGTGAAGTTTAATGGGCCTTAGCCAGCCTTGCTAAGAACAAAGCTAGCGGAATTGATGGCATTCCAGCTGAGTTGCTTCAAAACCTCAACCATGACGCTGCTAACGTTCTGTATACATTATGTCAGAAGATTTGGACAACCCTGCAGTGGCCACAGGATTAGAGGAGGTCAGTTTACATCCCCATTCCAAAGAAAGGCAGTGCCAAAGATTGTTCCAACTACCGCACGATCGCACTTATTTCGCATGCTAGCAAGGTGATGTTGAAAATCCTCCAAGGTAGGCTGCAGCAGTATGTGGATTGGGAGCTTGCGGACGTGCAAGCTGGGTTTCGCAAGTGCAGAGGAACTAGAGACCAAATTGCCAACCTTCGCTGGATCATGGAAAAAGCAAGAGAGTTCCAGAAACCCATCTACTTCTGCTTTATTGATTATGCGAAAGCGTTTGACTGCGTAGATCACAGCAGTTTGTGGCAAGCTCTCCAAGAGATGGGAGTTCCAATTCACCTCATCTGTCTCCTCAGGAACCTGTATGAAGGGCAAGAGGCCACAGTCAGAACTGGGTATGGTCTTACTGATTGGTTTCCGATTGAGAAAGGAGGAGTGAGGCAAGGCTGCATACTGTCGCCCTGCCTATTTAACCTATATGCAGAGTGCATCATGAGGAAGGCCGGTCTGGACGAGTCTTCAGCTGGAGTGAAGATTGCTGGAAAACGTATCAACAACCTTAGATATGCGGATGATACCACTTTAATGGCAGAAAGTGAAGTGGAACTCAAGAGACTTCTGATGCGCGTACAAGAAGAGAATGAGAAGTTTGGGCTTAAACTGAACATTAAAAAGACAAACATCATGGCGTCTTGCCCTATCAAGTCCTGGAACATCAAGGGACAAGAAGTGGAAGCTGTGACAGATTTTCTCTTTTTGGGCTCCAAGATTACCTCGGAAGGAGACTGCAGCCATGAAATTAGGAGACGCCTGCTTCTGGGAAAGAGAGCAATGGTTAGCCTTGACCGCCTAGTAAAGAGCAGAGACATTAGTCTGCCAACCAAGATCCGTATAACTCGTGCTATGGTCTTTCCAGTTGTGATGTATGGATGCGAGAGTTGGACTGTGAAGAAGGCTGACCGCCGAAAAATTGACGCGTTTGAATTGTGGTGCTGGCGAAGACTCTTGAGAGTTCCTTGGACTGCCAGAAGATCAAATTAGTCGATATTGTCGACCATAAACCCTGACTGCTCATTGGAGGGTCAAATTCTAAAGTTAAAGCTCAGCTACTTTAGTCATCTGATAAGAAGAGAGGAGTCGCTGGAGAAAGATTTGATGTTGGGAAAGGTTGAGGGTCGCCGGAGAAGGGGTAGGCAGCGAACGCGATGGTTAGATGGCATCCTCGAGGCACTGCAGATGAAGTTATGTGATGTTAGGAAGATAATGAGAGACCGGAAAGCGTGGCGTGACATGGTCCATAGGGTCACGAAGAGTCGGACACGACTGAACGACTGAACTGAACTGAACTGAATTTGTGTGAAGCAGTATTGTGAGCGTCGATTTTTATTTTTCAGTAGCTGCGGCCTTGGTAGTCACAAAACGGTTAGGAGCTAATGCAAAACCTTGAAAACAACCATTTTGAAGGTGTAGCGACAGCGCGCGCGGGATGTTTGATTGGTTTTCGCCAGCAGAGATGACGATACTTTTCGGGTATATTTTGCGCAAGCTGTGCAAGCCATCAAATGCTAGACGGCTGCTTTTCAGAAACCAGCTGTGTGCACACGTTTTAGTTTAAACAAGCTGTCTATATGTTCAAAAACATCGAGAGCAGGCTTTGTAATTAAACGGCGTGTGCACCGCCACACTCGACAATGCATGGAGAGATTGGAATAGTGAAGTATCACAGTAGCGGTATGCGGAACTGCCGGTCGTGCAATTTGGCAGAATTGATAGGGACTACTCACATTTGTTGGTCATTGTTGGTTAAATAACCTGAAATTAAATGAGCGCGCATGCATACTGATCAACGGACATGCTTAATGCATAACGTTACTTGGTTCATACCCGCCGTGTAAGGAATTGTGCACAGAATGGGTCCGCATTGGCTGTGAAGTTTACGTCCAGGATGACTGCACTGGACTAATTGTAGGCCTCCGTTATTACGGTTAATTATTTAATTGTGATTGTATCCAAGTTTAAGCCACATCAAAGTGACATATTGTTGGATAGCTTATGTAAAGCATACTTGTACTGGAGGAACTCAAGGACTGATTTAATTGCTGTTAATTAGTTATTCATTATTAAAAACTGAGCTTCATGGTATCGCTTCAAGTCATGCATCTTTGGATAGCTTGCATCCAGTACGATTGCAATACACTAATTTCAGTCCCTAGTTAACAGCAGTTAATTCTTTAACTGTCATTACCAATTGAACTTTAGGCTGCAGATCCAAGTGATATATAGCTGAAAAGGTATCGACGAGTGTAATTCAAAATCAAACACGAAAACGCGCGAAATCCATCTAAAATCGAGTCTAATTAACCGCGGTAACTCTCGTCTAACGGCTAAAAAACACGCAGCAAAAGCGTAACCGAAGCACTTAATTATGCTTGCGCATTCACATCACTTAAGGAGGCTTAAGGATCCGCGGTAGTTTTTTGCTCCCATATTCATGTAAACCAAACGTTTGTATAAAGACGTGGCAGACAGGCATGCTCCGGTATATTAACACCTTCAGAAATGTATTCAAGGCAAGAGATATATAGCACACGTGGGATTGCAAAAGCAAATGGAAATATGATTACAACTATTATACAGTGTTTTGTAAAATATGCATGCATGCAAACTGAAAAAGCGCTGTGTACAGTATTGGCAAAACAGTGTAATCATACACCAACACAAACAGTTACAGTATAGGTGCATAGCTGTATCACGGGCGCTCAATGGAGGTGCATTGAGCGGCCGTGGCTGTATAATACAGGAGAATAAAGGCAAGAAGTGCACTTTTTTCTTGCGTTTTTAATTCCTCGTTTATCGTGATCTTTTTCTGGCAGAAATCTAGTCAAAAGTACATGCGCATCACTAAGTATTTTATCATTTTTGAGGGAAATTTCTCATAGTGCGCGTCGCTTCCGATTCGAACAAGTGAGCAGTCGCAGAGTTTGTCTACAGTTAACCAGACAAGGTTTCCAAAAACATTTCGTAGTTCTATTGCTTTCACCATCCAACAGCTGCGTTAAAGGTCTGAGAGGATGTGTCAGGGTATGGTACACTGCCAATTCATATGGGCCGACGTCACGGCGCGGCCGGTGATCACCTCATGTCCACCTCTATCCATGCAGAATGTGAAGTCAACTGGCGCCCTCAAAGCGAGTGCACTAAGCCGCTAAGCATGAGCCAATGTTTGCGCATGCGCAGTGGCGTCGCGGGGATCCACAGTACGGTAGCGGACAGCGGATTGCGCTATGGTATTTCTCTCTCATATATGTGCCGTGTGCATACGGTTGAATTAAAAACAGAAGCACAGGGGGCGCTCCTTGGCGCAAAAGTTGAAAACCCAGTATAATCAAAACATTAAGGAATTATACATAATTTTTCCATTGGTGCCTCGCCGCGAATGATCAAAGAGAAGCACAAAATGCTGTATTTACAAAGCAAACTGACTGGCACTCTTGTAAATCCCGTGCATTTCCGCACTCGCGCAATACACACTGCGTCCCTTTTGCAGTCTCAGGCTCCTCGGCTTGTTTTTCTAGGGGTCGTCGACAGCCGCACATATAGAAAAGCAGAACACATACACGTACATACCTGCACACATGTGCTGCCGTCTAGTTTAGGAGTGCGTACGCAGCTCGGCAAGTTGGTGTTGCATTTTGCTGTAAACAAAAAGAGTGGCAACTCGAAGAGGGATGGAAGTGTGGAAAAGCGCGCTGTGTACATCTTGTCTCTTCACACCGTGCACTGCCTTGTTTCACAATTTTCGGAAGGTAATTGGCCAGATCTTCGTGGACCGGGTCTTTGAGCCCGCGCTTTATTCGTCTATGGGAAAACATCTCTAACACGCGGCTATGCGCACGCTTTCAAAGTGAACTCGTAGGCAGGTATAATAAAGTGATTCGTTTCCTATCCTCGTTACTGTTATCAATGCATTGGCAAGTTCGAACACCATGTCGCCCCCATGAATGGAGTCTGTTACTCACATCAACGAACTATAAGAATGAAATAAAACCTCTAAGCAGTAGGAATATTGAATTCTTCATATTTCCGAAGCCCCTAGTTTGCACAGCGTCAAGGCAACGCTTTGAACTTGCTAGCGCGCGCCGCTGGAACCCCTGCAGCCACCGGCAAACGCACCGGCGCCAATCGCCGCGCAGCGCTGTTGCATTTTAAACTGAAGCTGTTCCCAGTAACGTTGGTTCCTCGTGTGCAGGTACAAAAGAGTTCGCGTCCGTGTTAGTGCATTGCATTGTACTCACAGTTGTGTTTCGCGCTGAGTCGGCGTGTTTTCTTTTTGTGTTCGCTGCAATGGCAGGTTCACTTGAAAAAAAAAAAAAAAAGAATATCCGAATGTTTGGCCGTCGCGCCGAGGGCTCGTGCTTTACCATACGCCTTAAGTACCTCATATCCCGCGCAGCAGTCTAGAGAAGCTTGGAACGAGGAAAGGATGGGGATAAGACAAGTTGGTCCTTTGTCTCACGCAGAGTTCGCATATAGAACTGCACGACTTCCGACTCACGCAGTCAGAGGTACCGACCGTGGAGTGGAGTGTAAGATTTTTTGTGACAGTTCGTTTTGTTCCGAGGAGCAGAAGTGACGTCAATGGCACGAACCCAACTTCAGGCCCGAGGGTGGCCTCCTCATCTGTAGTTCTGATCCTTTTTCTGAGGCTCAGCTATATGATCACCTGACATCAAGTATTACGTTGTACCGGAAGGCGAGGATAGCAAAGCTCCATTCTGGTTGAAAGAAGGCTACCACGCGATATCGGAGTACCGAAGTCATTTAGTTTACTGGTACGGCGTGCTGCTAGTAATACTGTGATGACGGCGTCGTAAGCACCGCAAAATCTTCATTACAGATCTCCAAACAATGTACTTCTACCTTATCCATTAAGTCACTCTTACGTTAGCTCCTCGAAGCGAGGAACAAGGAGCACTTAACATTGCTGCGAGTCGCTCTTGAGCACCGCATTCGGGCTGACTCGGGTGAAGATCGGGTTTCGCATTCCCGCGCTGACCAAACGCGACCCCAGATCTCGATATATTCGAAGCCTCAATTCAGCCCCAACGATCCGCTGCCAGACCTTGAAGGCCGGAAAGCAAAATTTCCGGTTATGCGCCTGCCTCGCGTGAAAGGTCATCTCAGACGGCAATAAGCGATGCCAGCAAAACAATCACAAGGGCAGGGACTTATGGCCCTTCCATGGCGGCCACCCGGTGTATGTCACGGACGAGTAACCGCTGACGACGCACATAGCAGCCGCCGCTCTGTCGTCATCCGGGTTACGGGGAGAGTTTCACCGCAACGAGAAGGGTGCTGCCGCGGAAGGTCAGCTCGAGTCTCGTCGCGCAGGAGAAGGCGGCGCCCGGTCTGCCCACGCGCTGCCGACGCCGACGCTGCCGCCGTCAGCAGCAGCAGCAGCGGCAGTACGCGAGTCGGCGCAGCAACGGTGACAAGTCCGACGCCCGTCGTTCTTCCGGAAATAGGCGCCAGAGGGGTCTGCTCGAGATGATGCCGCTACCGGTACCAGCACCACCTCCGGGCGGACGCCACCTTTGCGTCCGGAGCGCGCGGGCCACGGCCTCGCGGTGAAGAGCCCGGTGTCCGCGGCGGCCGGGCGACCACCGGCGGCGGAATTCACGCCGACGAGCTCCTGCTTCTGCGTGCGCGAGCCAGCGTTTGTGCATGGGCTCTCGCCAGCGTCCTGATAGTGCGTGAACTTTATCAGACCACTTTTTTCTATACCGTGTCCGCTAGCATCCAACAGCGCAATGGCTCGCCTTCGGAGGACTGTTGACAGCTGCTGCTGGCTCACTGCCGCCTTGGCACTGGCGTCTCTCTCAGGTGAGTGCGTGACGTCTGAACACTTCGCGGTAGAGAGAGTTTGAACGCAGATCACTCGCGGTCCTCCCGAAGTTGCTGTGGTCGACGGCTGGCTTCATGCCCGACAAGTAGGACAAAAGCAGGGGACAGAAAAAGGGGAAGGGAAGATTCTTCCCTTTTCCCCTTTTTCTAAAATAACGAAAGTGTAAATGGAGTGAATCATGGACAAAGGGACGCTAAAAGTTCAGTAGTATGGATGCTCGCGCTCGTGTATGTAACGTTTGTGCATATGCAATGATCGAATATATATATAGATTCACAATGAACATATTTCGTTCGGTGATTAAGGAGGTAATATTTTTACTCCCTCTGACATGGTCTGCTTCTTCAAATTCCATCAAGTTCCATCAAGTTTTTGTTTTCTTGTTGTTATTCTAGAGAACACCTAAAATGGTTTTCTTTTTTTTTCTTTTTTTCTTTTGCGCGTCTGCGCTTGCGTGCGTGCGTCATGCGTGCGCTATCTTGAAAGAACCTTCATGTAGGCTGTCTGAACATTCTGTTTTGGCTGACTCAATTTGTTGTTTCGATGTTTACCGTCTCAAAGCAACTCGGGCCCTTGAGCGGACGCCGTTGTGGAGAGCTCCGGAAACGACCACTTGGAGTTCTTTAACGCGCCCTGACAGCAAGCAGCACTTGAGCGCCTTGCTTTTCGCAGCCATCGAATCGTGGCCTCCGTGGCTGATATCAAGTCCGAGTCGCCCGGCTTAGTAATCTAGTTCCCTAACCACTGCGCCACTTCGACTTGGTCCCAGCCAGTCCCATTGTAATGCTTCATTTTCGTATTTGTGTTTTTTTAGCCTTTTCACGAAAAAGAAGTTTCTTGTGCAACTCTCCTGCTGAAACTTAGCACCCGTGACCTGCTGCTGTCTATGCACCGTTCTTGTCAAGATGTCTTTATACAGCTTACGATTGTTTTTTCTGCACACAATGCACAACTACCCTCCCCTCCCCCCTCCCTCTTCCTCACCTTCCCTTTTGTATGCGTTCACACTGATGGCAATAATGATTAATGTGACATGAAAATATTTAAATACAATTAGTGATGTGCAGAACGGAAAGCGAAAATCTGCACGAACAAAATATTAAAACGCACCGTAGCAGATAGGGGTACGCTGGGGCCGGTCCAAGTCATAACCATTATTGCCGTTTATTGCCAGAGAACTGGGAGCGAATCGAACTCTATATGAGAAAACGGCAACTTTTTGTTCTCGTGTCTGAGCATTAAGGCCACCGACTTACTATTGAAAACCGCCAGTGAAACATGTGCCAGCCGTAAAAACAAAAACATGCGAGACAGCGCGTGAGCTTGGTATAATGAGAGGACACAAATGCCCGGACGCGTTGTATTTCTGCACCCAGTTTTTAAGTAGCATGTAAGGAATGAAACGAATAAATTCATCTTGAAGATAACAAATAGCAGAGAAGTTCAGGCGGAGACGGCAGAATGCTTAATATATAAAAAAATACATAACAAACACGGCGTTTCAGTTTGTGCTTGTTAGTTACTTTCATATAAAACACTTATCAGACCGGTACTAGAGTACGCTAATACCGTTTGGTTCCCGTTTACTAAACAGGTCATTAAAAAGCTGGAGGCAGTACAAAGAAAGGCACTAAGGTTTATATATAATAAACACTCCATTACAGACTCACCAAATGAATTACTCAAACGTGCAGAACTTCTAACCTTGGAAAACAGAGCCTATCTTGCAAGACTTAAAATCATATACCAGGTAATATACAATCAACTAAAACTGCCTATTACAAAGTTCATGCCGACGTCCTCGAACAGATTAACCCGTTATAACCTTACCCATGTATTAGGCGAATTTTCATTTTATACTGATAGTTTCAAATACCCATTTGTTTCCAAGGGCAACACGAGAATGGAACAATCTACACACGCGCATTACCAGCTGCACGTCCTTAGTGAGTTTAGTTCCCTTGTTGCAGATGAGTTATACCCATTGCAGTAACAATTGTAGTCCCTATTTTTATGCTTCCTTGTTCCCTTGTTATTTTACTTGCCTGTTTGTGCTTGATTGAAGTTGTGAATTCATTATAGACGATTTTCTCCTTTCTTTTAGTATTTTAAACATTGATTGTGCCTTGACTGTTAATTAGAACTAATACTGATCCCCTCGCTGACACTGCGACAGAATTTTTTTTCTTGTCATAAGCCTTTGTACTAGTTATCATCCGTAATCATGTAATTAATACATGTGATATACCCTATTTTCTTCGATTGTTGTAAGCTGCACGTGCCACTCTACATCATGTATTATTATGTATGCTTTCATGCTTTAGTGTACATATGCTCACAGCCCTTCCTATTACAATCCCTGATGGGATTCACAGTATGAAATTTAAAAAAAAAAATGACAGAAAATAACTCCAAAACTGCTTGCGGCCCTGCAATTTTTCACGGCCCGAATTCCGAGAAAAACAACCGTCCCTCGCGCACCTCTCCGCTTGCTGCGCTGGTTCGGCCTAATGGGCTCCCGTGATTCGCAATGCGCCGCGCGAGGGCTTACTCCCCAGATGAGCGCCGATAAATAAAAGCTTTATATTTCCTGCCTGCTTCGTTCACAGGGTTCAGGCGCCACTATTTAAAGTCTCACTCACACTGCTGGCATATCGTTGAGGTCGGCCGTCACTAAAATTTGGCCTCCATTCACTGAAAAGTCTCAAGACATAATATTCCGTCGATCCCTTGCTCCCTATGCTCTTGTTGATTTTACGCCCTCATCCCGATACTCTCCGTTCACGTACTGAGAAAACATTTCATCCACAAGAAACCTTAAACTTGTTGCAAATGGTGTCCTTTTATTGTATATATATGTATGTGGTGTGCGTGTGTGTGTGTGTGTGTGTGTGTGTGTGTGTGTGTGTGTGTGTGTGTGTGTGTGTGTGTGTGTGTGTGTGTGTGTGTGTGTGTGTGTGTGTGTGTGTGTGTGTGTGTGTGCGTGTGCGTGTGCGTGTGCGTGTGCGTGCGCGTGCGCGTGCGTGCGTGCGTGCGCGTGCGCGCAAAGAAGGCTTCGAATTAACGTCGACCGTCTGGGTTGTTTTAGCGTGAACGGAAATCAGATTTTGTCAATCTATAAAATGCTGCTACCGCGGACAGGGCCGAATCCGCTCGACCTCTTGCTCCGTAGCGCTGAACTGCACATGCATAGAGGCCTTGAACCAAACTGGAGCAAAATATTTGCTGCGTATGGGTGAGACAGTCGGGCCAACTTTTCCAAGGACCATTCTGTCAAGAAAAGCGACCCGTACGGCCGAGCATTTCGTACTTGCTAGCAGCGAAGCTAAGCGTTTTCGAGGCCCATACAGTGGTCCGTACTCAACCAAGCGACAACTTTGAGTTGATGTCTACTCAGCCAAGCGGTCACGAGTTTGTATTCTCGCATATCCCCGAGTGTCCCGACAGGACACGCCTGAGTGAACGCTCGACAGCGGTACTCTGGGCGCACCCGCATTAACGATTAATCGATCGCCTTCGTCAGTCGTTTTGCGCTCCAAATAAAGGCTATCGTGCGAGGAATTCAGCTTAAGCGGTTTGTTTTTGCGACTTTAGGGTTTTCTCCGAGACTTCGGGTTTCCCAGAAGCTCGCTTGCTTCACACATTTCTCACGGTCTCGATTTCTTCAAAGCCGCGCAGTTCACCGTTATTCCACCTCTCTCATTCAGCGAAGTTCACCGTTAGTCCACCTCTCTCACTCCTCGCCGACTGCGAATTCCTCCTCTCGCAGAAGCATGCAATGTCAGCGTTGTTCTGTAGCTCAAAATCGAACGTTGTATCGCAAGTTGAGAGCAAAGTACATGGGATCAATATTAGTCATAGGTAACGGTGTTTCTGAGTACCTTCCAGTGAAACTCCTAGCTAAAGAAAGTTAAAAAAAAAAACGCGTTATCTGGTTTAGGGGCCACCACATTGGTTGGAGTACATTTTAATCGTATAGGCGCAGCATAAGCGCCTTATTGTCGCATTTCTTTCAATTTCGAAATTGGCCAGGAGCTAAAGCCGCCAGGTTTAAGCACTTCTCGAACTATGCTCTCTTATTTACGAAAGTGCCGTTTATTTCACGTGGGTACAGCTCGCTTGAAGGATGCATGGGCAACACAACCTGCACGTTGCGATCAATTCCAAGGTAGATTCCCGCTGTAATGCCATATGACATCAGCAAATATGCGAACTAAAATTAGCATCATCAATGCAATCTACACGCGAATGAATGCATGCGAAGAGTTCCTTAACTACATTAGGTATCCAAAAAAAAAAAAAAAAAGCAAGTACTGTGCCCAGTCGGTTGTCGAATCATTTCACAAACTTATGTAATATGCTGTTGAATATTTAGGAAATGTGGTATCATGAAGTCTGGGCTATGCTGATAAGAGAACCGTACATTGGGCGCATTCAACATCGAGAATACGATACCATTAGGTCCGGCAGTTCAGCTACTAACAGTGATCTTGTCGGAAGCTCTTTGAGAAGGCCCTATTAACAATGCCGCAGAAATAAATTCACCTTATCTCACAGATTTCTCCGCTTACCAAGTAAATACCCAGTCGACCGTCAGCGCGGTGTGTTCAGCATCTTTTTCACCTTGTCTGTACGTTCTGCTCTGTAGCATGTTGATTGTTGGTGTTGTGATTTCTGCAGTAATAATCATAAGCGTTCAGCAGAACCCAATAATCTGGAATTCTAGAGTGAGCATTTTCAAGCAAAAATTGTTTCTTCTGTGTACATAGCTGAATAAAAGGTTGAAACGCCGGCAGCTAATCCGCATTAGATAAAAGCTGAAACCCTCAGAAATGCTACGGAACACTTGCTGGCTCTATACAGAAATAATAGTTCATAAATAAGTAATCAGTACAGTGGATAGATGAATATGACGCCGTTGTTCACGGTATAACAATATTTTCATTTTCTTTTTTCAGCTATTTTAGAACAGCATCAAATATCGTGAGGACAGCGGTTTTTATCCGGCTTCATTCTTCATTTTGTACAGAAGACGTATTCTTAAGGCAGGTGTGCTGTGTATTCTACTTGTCAGCGATATATCGTTACCTCATGTGGCCTAAGGAAATATACACTGACTTGTGATGACTGTCAAAACTTTTTCAAATTATGCAGTTTGTCGGATTTATCTTTCGACGCAAAAACAAATGAGACGATAAATGCACTAATCGGCCTATTATAAAGTGCCGCAAACGGCCACTTCATCCTCACATCCCAAGCCTGACGGTCACAAAGAGGCTGGACGATACAGCTGCTTTACGAAGACGGTCGTGCAACTGTCGATGCACTCGCTCTTTTGAATCTTTCAGCACACACCTTAAAGGACCTCTGAATAATGGTGCAGTATAAATCAAGCCCAGAATTCTGGGAAACATTTTAATTATGCGGCAACTGTGGGGATATTATAAGGTATTGTTATGCACATGCTTATGTGAACGGTCTGTAGGCTTCAGACAAAGGGCAAATGTTTGGTTTTGAAGATTTTACTGCGCTTGCAACGAGTATAGTTGAAACTGCAGTAGGAAAACAGTGAGCTGTATTTTATGATATAATTTTGAGGCTTTGATCGACATATTGATAGGGATGGTGTAAGCTTCCGATGCGCAACAAAGGCGCGCTTCTGATGCTTCTCCTGCGCTCGCGACGAGCAGTCAGTAAGAATGTCATAGAAAACCAATAGGGGACGTTTTTAAAGCGCTTCCTGCGCTCACAACGAATATGTTTATTATTAATTGGTTCACAGGAAGGGAAAGGCGCAGTAACTGTCACACTTGCTCTGTGGACACCCGAACCGCGCCTTAAGGGAAGGGAGGAAGGTGGGAGTGAAAGTGGAAAGAGAGAAAGGGGAGCCGTAGTGGAGGGCTACGGAGTAATTTCGACCACCTGGGGATCTTTAACGTGCGCTGACATCGCACAGCACACGGACGCCACTTCGTTTCGCCTCCATCGAAACGCAGCCGCCGCGGTCGGGTTCGAACCCGGGAACTCCGGCACAGTAGTCGGGCGTCTTACCACTGCACCACCCCGGCGGGGCACGAATATGTCCGACTGCCATGAAAACCGATAAGGGGCGTTTTTGGAAATTAGTAGCAAAAAGCCTGCCGAAGGAAAAATGCGTGAATATTTTTTATTATCGTGATTTTACAAAACATCTGTAAAAATTACGTTCAAAAGCGTCTTTTTTTTTCTTTTCCAAGAAGTGTCCAAACTTTCTGCATATGTAGCAGCTCCCATTTCTCTTACGGCCAATAGGAAGCACTATGCAAGGTGACCAAACACAGATGGGCCGCGCATTGAGCGCTGTCGTGAATACCTTTGACGGAAGATCAATAATCGCGAGAAAAAGGGTACGGTGGGAAGAAGCGGGTTGAATTAGCCTTGCATTGATCCTGGCGGCCAATGCCTTGCGAATGGGTCCCACGCTAAGCGACGCGTATGCCCTGCCACTTCCTCCAGATTACCAGTTCAGTATTTAAAAAAAAAAAAATAATGTTTCAAATAGCCTTGCTATGCCGTGCGCCTGTCACTTCGTGGACCTATACAGAGAACACAACGTGAGTGAGGGCTGTCCTTTGTAACAATCCGCCTCCTCGGATTGCGCGACAAGGTTTCGAGCTCTTGTCGAAAACGCGGCATCCTAAGGGGAAAAAAAAAAAAGAAAAAAAAAAGTCGTACATGCCCATAACGCAACAACTTATTTGCACAGCCCATACGGTACTGCAATCAGGGTCAGTCGGTGTTACTGCTGGGTCAGCGATTCAACTCGAGGTTTCATGCGCGCCGTATTCATTCAAGCAGCAATAACGTCCGGTACTTATAAAGCGGCTCCATACGAAATGCTCGCGTATCAGCAGCTTTGGGGTCTCTGGAAACGGCCGCACATACAATTGCCCTTACCTCCGTACGTGCACAACGCGCGCATGACTGACGAGCGTGTTTATCGCCGCCTCTGTGTGGTGTGACCGCACGCGTTCAAGTACATGCAGCATATAAAAGTGACGTTCCCGCAGCTTAACCATCGGCGCGCGTTGCATGCTCCTTTCGCTGTCGACGGCAGCGCTCTGGAAGTCTGCACAGCTCTCCAAGTGGCGCGTGTGTCAGTAGATTATGGCTGAAGGAGCCGGTAAAATATCAAGTTTGTTGCAAGGGAAATAAGTAAAACTAAAAGTTTGGTTGCAACTGAAGCTTTTCATATGGCCAAGAACTCGGAGAAGTGCTCGAAAATGCTGTTCGTCTTGCTGTCGTGTAAATAAATTTCGATTTTAGGAGGTATTTTTCTACTCTGCGTTATTTATTTCTTCCTCCTTGTTTATGGCTAAGTTCTATTCCTCCCTCATTCCCATGGTCCTATAGGCCCGTATAACTCCTCCCCTATGTTTGCTTTTATTTATTTTCTTCCATTTTGACATGGCTTTTGTTTTAAGTCTTGACAAACCCATGTCATTTCCAGTCTTTGACCTTTTTTTAGTCCTCTTTTTCCCCGCTTCTATTTTTCTTGATGCTGCTTACATGGACTTCTTTACGTTCTGACATGGTCATTAATTTTCTCATACCGCTTGCGATATCACACGTTCAAGGCTTTTTTTTTTTAGTAAGCTGCGTTTCACTGTTAGTTCTCGACGTGTTCCAGCTTTGGTGGGTTTATAGTTTCTCGTTTCCTATACGCTCTTTGCTCCAGCGCCGGTGCGACATTGGCTGTGAGTATAGTGTCGAGTTCGCATTGTCAGCCTTTTTGATAATCGCGATAAGCTGCCCAGGATGTTGCTAAGCTTATAAATAGGGTTCGTCGTTTAATTTTTTCAACAAGTAGCTGGAAGTAAGCGCTGCGTGACTGCGTGATTTTTGTCTGTCGTCCATTCGTCGTCGTTTCTGCGCTAATATTTCGAAGTTTGCAGGTACACTCTAACTAGGCAGCTTCAAGGTTTTAAAATAAGGAAACCCTGTAGAGTATAGTGAACGGATATCAAGCCACACAAAACGACCTCGAAGTGGGGCCGATTAAAACTGCTTCATCACGCACAAAAAACGTTTGTAGGGTAATCTGTCCATACTTTTCTTTTTTATTAATAGTGGAAAGAGTATCCGTGTTGGTAGAGGAAGAAAAACAGCAAGAGCTCTTTACCTGGCGAACCTTCAGGTGTTTATTAAGACATTTTATTTGAGAATAAAGTAGAGCTTCTTCATTTCTCATCGCTGAGCATCGCCACCGAAAAGAAAAAGGTTGCGCTATACATCCAGCGCTTCATGGTATGGTACGGTATATATAATGTATGATGTGATGGCTGGAATAATGGCTGACTCGACTCCAGTTCGTTATTCTTTTTTTTTTTTTTACCTGGGGGATGGGGGGGGGGGGGGGGGGGCTGGCATATGCTGTTAACAGGGTGTACTCTCTCTTGAAAAGTCATCAATGATGAAGTTGCTCGCTGAGGCGCTCGGACGACGAAGTTAGAAACCCGCTGTGCAAGTACCGTCTCATCTCCTCCACTGTCCCCCCCCCCCCCCCCCTTACGTTACCAAGTTTATCTGTTATGTATCCCATCCTTACGTACGAAACTACAAGAGCAAAAATACTGGGTGCGACCAATCGACACTCTCGGGTCACAGGAGAGGCCGCATTGGGAATTGATTTTCAGGGCCCTTGCTTACAGCTTACGATAGACGTACGTCGTTTCGTATCACTATATTCCGTTAAAGACCCTTTTCGCGGTATTACACAGCTCTGATGCGAAACCACACTCAAAGCGCCTGCACGGTGTTGTGTTAAATCAGCAATGGCCCAACGTGCCACCGTTAACGGGTTGTTCGGAACGTGCTAGCTTTATGTCCTGACGTCGCGTGTATACCGTCTCACCTGTCCAATATTTGCCTAACGAAAGAACTGAGACCGGCAGCACGCCGCACATTTCCTTTGTCCCAAGGCCACCCGCACGCCGGCATCTATATGCCGCGTGCACGTATAGTATAGTGTTCACGCGGCCACGCCGGTTTCGCGTATTCATCCGCGCCTCTTTTTTTTACGGCGACCACTCGGAAATGGCGCCGCATGGCTACGCATTCCTGTGTACGGGACCACGCAGACACGCGTGCGCGGACTTGTACACACAGAGACGCTTACGCACACGCGTACACGCGCTACGCGACGGCAGCCAACGAAAAAAAAAAAAGAAAAGAAACAAAGAAAAAAAGGATCCCGACCGTCCGCTTGAGAAAAGAAATTGGCTGCTTTCCAGCGTGTGCGACGGCGGAGTTCTGCAACGAGTATTTGACATTGGCGTGCTGTAGATTGAAGTGCTCGTACTGGAAAGGGCGAACGGTAAGGGAAGAACAAACGGAATATGACGGAGGCGCCTGACAGCGTGGCACCTATTTTCTTCGTCGCCTTCGCGGAAGAGTCGAATGAAGCACTGTCATTCGATATACACGGCGTTTCATAAGATATATTATAGCTCTCCAATCATGTTCCAGGTATGATATCATCGAGAAGTAAGACGCACTATGCAATGACGCTGTCTGGAGAACGCATTTAGTCGGCGGCATCGGCGCTCTCAGGAGAGATAATTGATCTGAGAGCGCTCGGCGCAAAGTGCGCGATTCGTGGCACGGATTACCTGTGCAAAGGTATGTAGGGCGGCGGCGATGAAACGGCTTACTGTTGGCACCGAGATTACTTTGCTCATGAGGGGGGTAGAGACAAGAGAGCCTTTTTTTTTTTTTTTTGCTTTCTTCCTTCGCCGTGCATTAATACTAGCGGTGTCCTTTATAGAAACAGAATATGACGGGGCTCTATAAGTACAGCAGCATGTCTGAAAATCAATATTCTCTTCGCGTTCCTTTGTTTTGAAAACGAATGAGTTTTCGATATTCTAATTTGTACCACATTAACGAAAGGTTGCACCCAGGACTAGGCACTGCCAACATGGGCCCGTCACTTTTCCCCGAGCACGAACTCCGGTGGCGGATAGGCGACGCAAAGTCAAATTGATTCAGTGCATCTTTCGTGAACAAAATTGTAAATCCTTCGATTAAATAACGTCGACCACCTTTCATCACGGCGTAGTGTCGCTTCGAGGGACCGATACTGGGCAGTCAAAACTACATCAGATGGCTTCCGAGTCTTAGCTAATGATGCACCTTCACCTTCAGTGATTGGCAGATCAAACCAACATAAACGTTGGATCAAACTGCCTCGCACGCACCGACCCATAAAGTAGGCGATTTTCTGACAGCCTACGCATACTCCTTGGGGCTCTGTTGAAGCATACACAGCCGCACCACTCACTCCTCATTGCTCACAGCGGTCAAACATTACATAAGAGGAAAAACAACGCGTTTTCTGTTTTGCAGCATATTGTTTTAATGCCGGATCAAGTACTGCAGCTCATGATACTTATTTGGCATAGGCCACACTAAAAAAAAAAAAAAATAAAATAAAAACACCTACGAAAATTACGCAATTCAAGTGGAGCTAAATATTAAAAAAAAAAACCTGATTTTACGTACGCTAGCCTGTGAGATCAATTCCTTTTTCGCATGCGTGTCAGAGTCGACGATCAGGGAGGAGATCTGTGACGCAAACCTATTTTTAATAAATGATGTTGAAATAACGCAATAAGTTCTAAGTCGGTCCTGTCCTAGACGAATAACATTCTTTTTTTTTCTGCAGCTGGCGCTGAAAAATGTGCAAGGTTGCTGAAAAACATGCTGATATCAAGTTGAATGCTTGTATGCTTCAAAACAGTGAAAAATTCGTACTCCGTGGCCCACGAGTGGGAATCGTGAAGAGCGTTGCTAGATCGTTAACGTTTTTTTTTTTTTTTTTCTGCTATGTTGGTAAAGTGTATTTCTCTCTCTCTCTCTCTCTCTTTCACCCCTGCACTGGTCGATATGCATCCGCTGGGAGCAGTTAAGAGGGCCGGTCAGGCACCGCTTATTCATCGCTTCTTCCTCTTCCATGCCCCAACATAACATCATCTTTCGCTTTTGTTTTTACAGGTGCTGCCGCGTTTCCATTTTTACTGTTTTTAAGCGCGTAACCAGCGGAATAATCTTATACGCGTGAGTCGACATTTGACCGAAGCTGAAGCATCTAGGTAGTCAGGAAGCAGTTTATTATAAGCAATGCCGTTGCTTTTTATTCATAATTTCCCGCATTCTCCGTTCTTCTTTTCCTTTGTAGCACTGATGAAGAAGAATCATCACATTCGCGTTGTGTACGAAGCGCCAAGAAGCGCTTACACAACGCTCAAAGCCTAGCCCTCCTCCTTGTTCCCCTTTTCTGAAAGAAAAAGAAAAGAAAGAAAGGAAAGGTACGCAACGGCAATCGCCCGCGGAGTGCACAGTCCTCACTCACTCACAGACCTGTTTACCGCGGACGATGGATGCAAGGAGAGTGAGTCACGTTCAGGTGGCGGCACCGGCAGCGATGGACAACATAAAATACGGGAGGGCTGAAAAGCGGCAGCCTGGGAAACGAAGCTCTATGCAGGTCGCTCCTTCGCCCCGCTCTGCCGAGTCAAGGTTTGCGCACGCACTTTGTATTCATCGACGTGTCTACACACATACGTACCATTGGTGGTGTGGCCAGACTGATGGGAATGGGAGAGGGACGTGTCGATATTTGGCCGAAGCTCAATACCGCGCACAAGCGCAAACGTGTGCGGCGCTACCATTAATATTTTCGCGCTAATAAATGCAAGACCTCGCGCTTCCCCAGCACGTTCATGTATGTCTATGCCTGAATAAATGAGGTTCAGGAGGCGACTAATGAAAAAGATAAAGAGAAACACGTTCAACTCCAAGCGCGCGAAAGTCTTCTATCCGAGTGCCCGCCAGCACCGTGCACTGTGTGCGTCGCAATTTCCGCACTACTGTCCAGGTACAAATATTGTTAGCCAGCCCCAAAAGCGCACATTGCGGTCTTCTTTTACAAGGCATCACGGCCGACATGCACACGTGCTCACGCTTCACTGGTTTCCTGCCTGCGGGTGCAACTCCTAGCGGCGATACGTGCATATGAAAGTCAGGGCATTATGCTCAGCCGCGTGCATTACTTCCATTTAAAAGACAAGTAGGAAGAACAATAGTGCGTATTTGCAATCAAATTAGCGGTAAATGGCTGTGAGCCCGTCGTAAAGCCGCAGAGCTGCATAATGGCGATGGAGGCACTGTAAACATCTAAAAACGACGCGAAAATGAGGATCAAGCTAGACGAGGCATATTATGTTATGTTATGTTATGTTATGTTATGTTATGTTATGTTATGTTATGTTATGTTATGTTATGTTATGTTATGTTATGTTATGTTATTAAAAGAGACGTGGCGGCCCTTCGCATAGCTTGCACTGATGACATTGAAAAAACGAGAAACTAAACATACTACTTTGCGGGACGCCAAATATCATATCGTACAGCTACAACAATTGCTTCAAACATTGGTACCGCCACTACCTATGGTTATAGTTCCTGTAATAACACACTTTTCAGTCATCGTCTTAAAAATTATGTCAGTCTTTCATTTGAATGTCAGGAGCATTCGCAAAAAAGAATATTTGCTTCATGAATTATGAAATATGTTTGTGTAAATTTTGATTCATTACTTTTCACCGAAACGTGCTTGCCAAAGAAGGATAATGCACCTCATACCGAAGATTACAAATAATATGGCCGCACACGACGATCAATTCGTGGCGGTGGCTCAGCTATCTACGTCAAGTACGAACATATTTATGACGTCTTGCCAGAGTGAACCTGGTGAACCTTTCGTGATAATGACATTGAATGTATCAGTATCTGCCTAAAATCTCATGTAGTGGTTGTAGTGTACACGTCACTCTCCGAAAATAAGAAAAAGAATTTTGCAGGGTTTGATAGCATGTTAAGTTACTTGCAAAATTATGGTCACATGTTTGTTATAATGGGTACGTGATATGGATATTAATGCTCTTGTTAATGATTTTCATACCAAATAGTTGAATAATGTTATCAGGTGCTATTTGCACGAACCTTGTCACAAGTGCTACACGCATTACAACTCACACTGTGGCATCACTGGATCTTTGAATCACAAAGGATCCTGATAATTCATTTGCTGTACTTCTAACATCGGATATTAGTGACCATCTTCCTGTGTTTTGTTTTCTTCCTACTGTTCGGCATGACCACTATACTAACCCTGTATCTACATATCGAGAAGTTAACATGATGTATTTAGAATGCCTTCGATCACGCCTAATAGTTATACATTGGGAGCTTGCGAATGAAGCAGATGCCAACAGAACGTATACATTTTATTCGCGAGCAAATTAAGGATTAAGAAACTGTTATGAAAGATCATTTCAACTAAGAGTTCCGAAGAAACATATCAAGATGAGAAAATCAGGGTAACGAAAGCCCTTTAAAAAAAATCGGAAGAAAAAACAACAAAATATTCTACCTGGGAAGCCCTGACGACTAAGATCTTCCTGAATTTAAGGAATTCTGAAATCAGGTTCATTCTGAACTCAAGAAGGCAAATGCAGAATAAGTACGGACAATTGTCTGCTCGCATTCGCAGAGAGAAGTCTGGCAAGAACTTAATGCCTTCAGACATAAACCCGCTCGCAAACACCGATACCACTATTCCCTTAGCTAGGATAGGATAGGATAAACTTTATTGCTCTACTTTCTTCTTTTCGTCGATGGCTTGGCTCCGTCTCACAGGATTGACGCCCCTATTCCAGGGTACCACTGGGTTTTGCTACTCGCTGGGCATGAATGACCAGTCCACTATTACCTGCCTGTCTCAATCTTTCACAGCAGCAGAACTAAATAGTCACTTTATAAACTCTGGAACGTATGCCCCATCTCACTGTCACGTGCCAGACAGTGTGCTGCGCATGGAAAAACCTAGCGTTCAGTACTCTATAGTTATGGCTTCGTCACGGAAACAGAAGTGAATACATTGAAAAATCTCAAAAATGAAGCTACTTTGAAGACATTACGGCATTTCTATTCAAGTATTTCGCAGAAATTTTAGGCAGAGTTTAAATCCATTTTATTAACAGCATTTTCAAAACTAATATATTTCCCGATGAGCTCAATATTGCCAATCTGTGCCCCGTTAACGAAGAATGCGGTGAGGCTACGATATAGAAGTATAGGCCGATTTCTGTCCTACCAGTTTTGTCTGAAGAGTTTGAAATTGTTATCTGCCAACATCTAACAAGATTTATTGAGAAGTGTAACATTATATCTGCTAATCATAATGGTTTTCGCAGGAAGAAGAGTACAGATGAGGCACTATAGACTTCGAAACATGAAATACTGTATAATATAGAAAATATTTTGGCCACACTTTATTTATTTATTCAGGTTGCCTCACAGGCTCCAAGCGTTGGAGTATTGTGTGAGGGGGGGGGGGGGGGGGGATCACATAAATAGAGGTAATAACAAGAGCATGAATGACATGATTATACAATGCTGATTGACTGTTAGTACTCATTTAACAGTAATAACATCATTACACAATGCTAACCGACTGTTAGTACTTATCATAAAACAATAAGAACGTTATTATACAATAGTTATTGACGCGTCAGTAATTAGAAAAAATGGCTGTTATTTCGGTCCTAAAAGAAGCTGGATCGCGAATAGTGACGATGTGTTCCAGAAGACCATTCCAGTGAACAAGAGCCTGCGGCAAAGCGGATGAATTGAATGCAACGGATTTACCTGAAAGACGCTGGAAGCTTAAGTGGTTGTTTGAACGGCGCGAGGTGCGGTGAGGTTTCGCAAGAGGGAGAGACGAATTATAAGTACTATATAGACTATCTTGTGAAATAAGCAGACTAGGGCAATTAATCTTCTTGATTGCAAGGTACAAAGAGTGACGATCGTAGTTTCTGGAGATGAAACGCGCTGCACGATTTTGAACTGATTCAAGGGAATAAATTAAATAAGCCTGCTGAGGTGACCAAATGGATGATGCATACTCGAGTTGCGGACGAACAAATGTTTGATAGGCGAGCTTACGGGTAATAGCAGGAGTTCCATGAAGATTCCGTCTTAGGTATCCTAAGAGACTTCTGATGCGCGTACAAGAAGAGAGTGAGAAGTTTGGGATTAACTGAACATTAAAAAGACAAAGATCATGGCGTCTTGCCCTATCAAGTCCTGGAGCATCAATGGACAAGAAGTGGAAGCTGTGACAGATTTTCTCTTCTTGGGCTCCAAGATTACCTCGGAAGGAGACTGCAGCCATGAAATTAGGAGACGCCTGCTTCTGGGAAAGAGAGCAATGGTTAGCTTTGACCGCCTAGTAAAGAGCAGAGACATTAGTCTGCCAACCAAGATTCGTATAACTCGTGCTATATATAGTCTTTCCAGTTGTGATGTATGGATGCGAGAGCTGGACTGTGAAAAAGGCTGACCGCCGAAGAATTGACGCGTTTGAATTGTGGTGCTGGCGAAGACTCTTGAGAGTTCCTTGGACTGCCAGAAGATCAAATCAGTCGATATTGTCGACCATAAGCCCTGACTGCTCATTGGAGGGTCAAATTCTAAAGTTAAAGCTCGGCTACTTTGGTCATCTGATGAGAAGAGAGGAGTCGCTGGAGAAAGATTTGATGTTGGGAAAGGTTGGGGGTCGCCGGAGAAGGGGTAGGCAGCGAACGCGATGGTTAAATGGCATCCTCGAGGCACTGCAGATGAAGTTATGTGATGTTAGGAAGATAGTGAGAGACCGCAAAGCGTGGCGTGACATGGTCCATAGGGTCACGAAGAGTCGAACACGACTGAACGACTGAACTGAACTGAAGGTCCGGGACGCTTTATCTGTTATTTTCTCTATATGAGTGGACCAGGACAAGTTATTTGAAAAATGAACACCGAGGTATTTGTAAGAAGACACCTGAGAGACTAAGCTGTTATTGAGTATGTAATTTAACGAAGAGTTAGATTTACACTTCTTGACCAACCTCGCGTTCGATGTCGACCGCTGGCGGCTGCGTTTCGATGGAGTCGAAACGAAGAGACGTCCGTGTGCTGCGCGATATCAGCGCTCGCTAAAAAACCTCAAGTGGTAGAAATTTCCGGAGCCCTCCACTACGGCGTCTCTCATAGCCTGAGTCGCTTTTGGACGTCAAACCCCACAAACCAAACCACCATTTCTTGACCTACGTAAAACATTTGATTGTCAACCATGAAATACTATTGTCGAAACTAAATAATTGTGGCATACGTGGAAGTGCACTAGAGTTGATGCGCGATTTTTTGTAAAGCAGGTACCAGTACGTAAAATTAAATAATGATATATCGCGGAAACGAAAAGTCACCATTGGTGTCCCGCAAAGGATTACACTTGAATACCATTATTTAGTCTTTCTATAAATAAATGACTTGTCTGATGTACCTGACTTTCCTCGTCTGATTATGTATGCAGATCGTGCTAATATTTTTTTGCATATACGTCGCTTTAAACCTGTAATGCACAGTCAATGAATATTTGAAAACTTTATCACCACGAATGAATTTAATTCGGCTACCCAGTTAAACATAAATAAAATGAAATATATAATCATTGCCCCAGTTATGAAGCTGCTGATGCAATCACTAATATATTCTTTAATTATACTAGAATTGAACAGATAGCGACGCAGAAATGTTAGGTGTGTGGTGTTATGGCGCTTTATTGTGGAACACACATGTAGACAAATTATGTTCAGAATTAAGTAGAGTAGTCTGGTGCATTTGCAGACTGTCAAACTTGACACCACTCTGATTGAAGGAAATGTTATAGTCATTTTATTCTAGACTCTCGTATTGTAGCCTAGTATGGGGCACTAGAAATAAATAGTTACATCCAGTTAACCATATTGAAGAAAAAAATCACAAGAATTCTTGAAACCTACACAAGGTAGACCTCAACGTTTAAGTGCCGGACCTGTCTTCCTAAAACATGAAAGCCGTAAAGCTAGTCAAATATACTATTACAAGCTTAAACAATTCATCAAAGATAATAAGCTATATGAAGATGTCGGCTCTAAGACATCAAGTCTGTACAGCATACGAAAAGAGACACTGAGAGCACCACGCATACGAAAACTACGGCATGCAACACAATTACCAAATACCCCTTTTTAAAAAATAACATTGGAAACGCTATTGATATAAGAGCACGTATTTCGAAAAGATCTTCAAGAAAATTCTTGCTAGAGCCTGAAATAGGGAATAATTCACTTTATAGGTTATCTTGTCTTGTTTTGCTCAATGTTTGCAATGTGTATAAGTTGTATTGTATGGGCTTATTATTTTTGCAGTATTTGTATCATGCCTTCCGTAACTGCTCCATAGAGCAGGAGCCCTTGTCAGATTATGCCTTTAGCTCCTGTTGTACTGGATGTTTTGGTTTTGCATAAAAATTGATGAATAAACTTCATATTAAATATATATATATATATATATATATATATATATATATATATATATATATATATATATATATATATATATATATATATATATATATATATATATATATATATATATATATATATATATATATATATATAGGGGGAGAAATGAGGGCGCTCGTTATAATACATGAAGGAAAGAAGCCAACAGTCGGCGACGCCAAGAAAAGCGTTGGGGATGGTACTTTATGTCTTTTTTTTTTAATGTTTACTTGGATAATCACAGAAATTAGTAATGTAATCTGTTAGGGGAAAGGTAATTAAACACACAGTAGAAGGAAAAACAACGTGCCGATGGTGGGAACCGAACCCATGACCTCCGAATATCGCATCCGGTGTTCTTCCAACTGAGCTACATCGGCCGCTGTCCCCCCTGCTACTTTCTTGGGTATTAATGTTGTCTGTATACGAACCTTGAGAGTGTTCACCAGCGCCACCCTCAACCATAGCGGCGGACGTAGAACGTCCTTTGTTACCGCCAGCGTCACGTAGAACGTCACGTAGAACCATCCCCAACGCTTTCCTTGGCCTCGCCGACTGTTGGCTTCTTTCCTTCATGTATTATAACGAGCACCCTCATTTCCCCTTAATTGATCTGCTTATAGCTTACGGGGGTCTCGGTTCTGGCAGTCTTGAAGCCATAGGTAGCGTAAGAGGGTTCGCCCTATCCGCACGTTCACAGGTATACTGAGCAAAACAAGCAATGTTACCTTTGTTACCATAATTTCGAGACTATATGTTCAGAAGCTGATATTTTGCGCCATCACAGTTTTTCAGATCATTTGTCAACGCCGAAGAAGCCTACCGGTGGCTATGAAAAAAAAAAAAAAAAAACGGCTCTAACAGACGCAAGTAATTACTGCCTGACAAACAGAGGTTAAAAAACTAGTTGTGATTTAGCTTTGGTTAACCCTACTTGAATTGAGAAAGCAACGGGGGAAGCTTCTTTTGCCTGCTACATTATTCCCCTATCATCCCCTATCAACAGTATCTCTTGCTGGGCTAATTGGTCTGACATTGTGTTGGAGTCAGCGCCTGTCCCGTTCGTCTTTCTGTTTGTGCTGTCTAATATTTAGCGCTGTTTTTTCCTTTGGTTAAACACAATGTCATCCCCTATCAGTGTAAGGTGCTACATTATTGGGGACACTTAAGCTCATCCTTTAAACGTACGACGCGAGAGAGTAAGCTACCAGCCCGCATATAAAGCCAAGCTTCAACCAAGTCGCATGGACGTACCTGCGTGTCGCAGGGGTAACGAGAATGCAAACTGTTCTGGTAGGCTGATTCTGATATCACCCTCCCTTATGAAAGGAGAGACCCGAATTGGCAGCTGCTGCCCGTGGCATAAGGGTAACATGAATTCAAATATAATGGCAGGCGGATTTTTTTTTCTTTTTTATGAAGAGACCGCAGCTACGCCTCTTCACGGCGTAGCTGCGGCCACCTGAGGTCTCGCTTTGGCTGTCGTAGTATTGCTTTCGCAATAAAAAATAATAATAAACTTGTCTTGAGTGGGCGCCTACGACACGTTACTGTGCTAAATAACATAATGAATATAGCACACGCTGGTTGGAAGTAGTTCATGTCGAGGATCTGCGCAAAACAGACGAAGCACCAACGAAAGAAGACGGCACGGGCACGTCGAGAGGACGACAGTGCCCGTGCCGTCTTCTCTTCCGTTAGTTCGTCTGATTTCCGCTGGCCCACCAGGTAAGCATGGAGAAATCAGCACCGATATGGAATCGACTTCGATATGCAAGCAAATGCTGTCGCTGTAGCGAACAATGGCGGTTTTCCAGTGCTTGTATTTGGAGCACATGCGCGAAAACCAATGAATACGAATAAATAATAAATACGCAGACCCATAAATGTAGATTTATACAAAAAGCTAGGGTTGGCAGAGCCAGAACGGTTGCGACGGCTCCAAAAAGGCGAAGAGCCTTTTCGGCAGCGTTCGGCGCCGGAGAAAGTGATTTTGACGGCTTCTAGGGCTGAACTAAACGTGGTACAATAAAATTCGCAGTTTTTCTTCATTGCAATAAAATGCTTCCTTACCCATTGCATACTGCTCGCGGACAATCTAAAGAAGCCTATTTTCAGCCCAAATTCGTCCCTGCGGTCTGTGCACCTGGTGCGTATTATCTAAGCAAGAAATCTTTGTTCTTTAGCCAAAGTTTGCCCCCTGCGGACTATACACCAGATGCCGACTATAGTCCGGAAACTACGGTACGTTTCGTACAATGAACGTATGCACGGACTCGTGGTACATTAAGCGCCTCACTTGACGGCGTTACAAAGAAACAAATGGTCGTGAATGTGATAATGCTACGCGGCGCGGTCTGATCATATATGCAGAGCACGTAAACATGCGAAAATTTGTGTGAGTTCGATCAGCCCAGACAGAAAAAAACAACATATGGTGACGTCTTTTCCTCTATATGTGTGTCTTGCTGTCTGCACGCCTTGAAAAGTCATAAATAATGAATGAAATACCTGTTTTTCACGCGTTGGAAAATGATGCATTTGTTACCGCCATCAATTTTATATGCAGAAAGCAATGCTTTAGCTTTTTCGTCGCTTTTTCATATGCCTGATTGGTACGGTTAGCAGCGATTCTCAGCCTTTGAAGAAGAAAGAGAGGAAGGCGAGCAAGCACATATAACAATGGACTTCTGGTATTATCGAGCGAAAAAAAATCAACCACGCCGCAGTTTATATGAATAATTAACCTGAAACAAGTGGCACAAATAGCTAAAAAGACGAATACTCTGAAGGCTCGACCTCTGGACATCTTCTTTCTTTCTTTTCTTTCCTTCCTTTTTTCCTTCTTTTTTCTTTCTTTTTTTCCTTCTTTCTTTCTTTCTTTCTTTCTTTCTTTCTTTCTTCCCTTATTTCTTTCTTTCTTTCTTCCCTTCTTTCTTCCCTTCTTTCTTCCCTTCTTGCTTTCCTTCTTGCTTTCCTTCTTTCTTTCTTTCTTTCGATGATCCACGTGGTATACTATACAGCGAAAAAATATTTTCCGAATCTCAAAGTTGCCACGAGGCCTTAAAATAGAAAATTTTATTCGATCAGATCACACGAGCGTATGTGTACGTAATGTATTAACTATTTACTTCCTGTCGAAAAAGCGCCACTTTTTGAATTGCAGCCTGCTGCTGAACAGTGAAATTCGATTCCTCAGGAGCATCCAAAGTGTATTCGTTGTCCCTACCCTGACTAATCTTGCATTACTCAGAAAACTGTTTCTGGATATAGATTGCATCAGTAACGTGGCAAGGCTTTGGGATTCGATTGTCAAGAGCGTCCTTTTTCCTAGGTAACGATCTTTACGATATCAATTAAGTGCTCATTTTCCTATCACAACTGAATTGCCACCTACATAGCAAAGCCTGGCAACGGAAATATTAACTGCTCTCCGAAAATGTCTGCAATCAAGCTCGGCCCTCCTGTGTGCAAGCTAAATGCCCCAGTCCCTAGACTACTTTGGAGGTATTTATTATTATTATTGCTTGTCATCTGAGACGCATTATTACGACTTTTGTTCCCCTACGAAGTTTACTATGTTGATTTTTCCCTTTCCATGTCGTTGCTCGTAGTGGTAAACACGGGTGGCGCGGGGCAATGCACTGTGGAAAGGATTCAGCCAGCAGCGGCAGCGTGGATGGTGCGGCGGTGTGCGGGAGACAAATGGGAAGAAAGTCTCCTGAGAGGAGAGGGTTCGACACCCTCACTGGGGAAAGTTTCGCTGTGCTTTGTTTGTTGTAATTTGTATTGCTAGTGGGGCCCTGGGTGTGCGGCTAAGGCCAACCAATGGGGCTGGGCCCATCTAGCATATTTTCTTATTAGACAGTTGATGTGTGGGGCTGGCCTCTGAAAATGACTGCCCCTATCTCTTTGTTTTGTGAAGGTGTAAAATGAGACGTGATCCAAGAGAGTTGAGTCCAGTCTGAGCTGGGGCTACATGCACAGGCATGTACGCGGCTGTTCTGCTTAGGCTCTAACCAGTTAGGTCGAAGAGTAAAGTAGCGCAGAGGGTTGTTTTTGTAAATTCATTTCATGTTCCAGTTTTACTCTGTGTATATATATGTCATGCTGTAAATATATGCTCTACCATCATCACCTTCAAGTACGCCTCCTGGTCTTCCCTATGCCGAACTACATAGCAGGAAGGGTTTAAAGAACCTTCCGAAGAGGAACGAACAACATAAAGTCTACTCCATCCTTCCGCTTTTTCCCGTACTCGGTTGGTTTGCTCTGCCCACTGTCGCTCAGTGTCACGATAACAGCAAAGCGGCCCGCCAAGGTACTTTGTAGGTAATTCCGCCCACTTCATGAAAGCGAAATACTCGGGTTTATTGTCCCATTGTCCGTGTCAAAAGCCTGACCGTTTTTCCCCAATTTATTTGGCAGCCTGTCTGCTTGCAATATTTCCCCGTAACAACTTCCCGAACGCTGTCTTTATCTTAACAAAAGACGGCAATATCATCCGCATAGGCTAGGACCTTAACATGAGCGTCGTAAAGCTTAAAACCGATCACCTTATCGCTGTGAAGCAAAGCTAAACACATTGGTTCGAGGTAGATTCCAAATAGCAGGGGCGACAGCGGGCAGCCCTGTCTTACCGACGAGCTCACTGGCAGGCTTTCAGTAAGACTACCATTTACAATCACACGTGTCGTGCAACATGCGTATGACTTCTTAACGCCTTCTAGAATGACTCGACCGACGTTGGTGTGCTCAAGGACACTATGTAAAACCGCGTGTGATACGCGGTCAAAAGCTTTTGCTAAATCGAGTTGCAGCATGGCAATACGGCCTTCAACATTCCAGAACATTACGGGCAACATGAATATTTGTATTGTAGCTATTGTGCGACCTTTGATGCCGCAAGCTTGGTGTGGGCCTACCAAAAGCGTTATTACGGTTTGTAGTCGGTTTGCTAAGTCTTTAGTATAGATGTTGTAGTCTGTGTTGGTGAGGCTAATTGGATGATACGGCTCTTTACCTCTCATTTCCTTCAAACAGCTTCCTGGCTTATCGATTTCAATGCCCAAAAGAAATTCAAGACGTTCATGTAATTGCTTTTCCATGTTGTGATTGAACTTATTGATGCAGCTTCTCTCAATAGCTTTTATTTCTACGCGCTGCTTGAATTCATCCCATTCGGCAACAGCGTTTGCCGAATTAGCCTGAATTATATATTTTATTTGTTCATATACGCAGTTAATAAATTCTTCGTCTCTAAAATCTTGTCATTTTGCTTCCATAGATCCCAGCTAAATTTCGGTTTTTCCTTCCTTGTTCCGACAGTTGCAATTACTAGGCAATGGTCACTAAACTGTACAGGTACGACCTCATATTTAGTACACAGCGGCAAAAGCTCGACAGAAACACATATTCTGTCAAATCTTGCATGACTTTCATTCTGAAAATGCGTAAATAGAGGACGCATACCATCTGTTAGAGCTGCCCCCACATCTTCCAAATTGCGATCTTGTACAATCTGATTAAGCGCTAACGCACTCTTGTCCCTAACAGGCAGCTGTTTTAAGTAATCAGCACCGCTACAGACACAGTTAAAGTCTCCTAACAAGATTACTTTCTCGTCGCATGAAAGATACTGATAAAGATTGTCAAAAAACACTGCGCGGTCAACCTCAACGTTTGGCGCATAAACACAAACTGCGCGCCAGTTGCACGTAAGGAAGAAAAAGTCTACAACAAGAAAACGACCATTTTCACAAATGACGACAGATTCAGGGACAATTGTTATATCGTTTCGAATAAAAAGAACGCAACCCCCCGATGTATATACCCAGAGCATAACAAACACATACGTTGTAGCGGGTCTGAAAGGGCGCCACCATACGATCCGTTTGCTCAACACTTTCGATCTTTGTTTCTTGGACGGCTATTAGGTCAAGTTCTTTTTCCAAGAGAAGTCTTTTGGTACTGTCTTTTTCTTGCTCCCACTCCTCTTACGTTTAATGTGGCAATACGTAGCACTATCTTATTACTAGGATCCATGATATAGTTTGAATATTGAAATCTATGGTGACGGCCTTTTCTTGTAAAAAAAGAAAGAGAATTACTGGACTTAGTCTCATATGCTCTTCGTGATACAGACACATATAGTTGCACCAGATAGTAGTCACAAAGTCCCCTCAGCACTTTGCAACGCAGCCAGCACCAATGCAGAGGTTATATATAGTTACGGTGGCCGTTTTCCCGCCAACCGTGTATCAGGCGGGATGTTGGGGCGCGGCTTAAAACTCGGCCGTCTGGTCGAAGCCGCTTTTGGTGTTGGTTCATGTCCAATGCTTTCCTGACGTCCCCGATGCATCGCTTGTTGTATCCCGTGGACGCTTTCCCACTAGACTACCGGTTGCATCTTCCGCGACGTTCATGGTTTCACCTTGCTGATGCATCTCGTGTGATGAATGTTCAGCAAGTGGCCTGTCCTTTCCTTCTCTTGATGTTGTTTCGTCGGCAGAAGCTACCGTCTGATGAGTATCGGTTGAAATACCCATTTCAAGGGTCGTCTTCTGCTCGGATCCTGAAGCAGCTGACTGTGTTTCGTCCACATCAGTTACATTTCTTGCTGCTTCTTCAGATTCAACCTCGTCCATGAGCAGATCGGACGTATCCATTCTGCTCACGGGGCCTGCAGCGCTGGCACATGTGTGGGTGCATTGGTTCTGTTCGTGTCCATACCTTCGGCAGGCACCGCAACGTGGTACTTTACACTGTCGTCGGATGTGACCAGTATAATGGCACCGGAGGCAGAGTGGCGGTCGCCCCGATACAACCACAAGTGCCAACTCGCCTGCAACAGTGACCAGGTGCGGAAGGTCGTTAAGCTTCATCCCTGGCTTGAGCTTGAGGGACACCAACCTCGTAGTCGAGCCTTTATCGGCGACACCTTGAACGCGCCACCGCTCTCTCGTGATATCACTAACTGCCCTGTATGTCGCAAAAGCTAGCCTCACGTCTTCGTCAGTCACGCCATGAAGAAGCCAGTGCAATTTCATACACACGCATTGGTTCACCGGGTCAATAACAAGGCACCGATATTCTTTAATCTTCGGTGCGCCCGCACTCAAAATCTTCTTCACACCTTCCACATCCTTGAAAGTTACCGCCCATACATGGCTCATTCGATACGCCCCCAGAGCGATAACGTCCGGGAGCAGCGACATTCCGGCTAGCGCGTCGCGAAAGTCTTCCACCCTGTTGGGTGGGCCCTTATGACAGCGTGCAGAAAAATAGAATTCAAAACAGCTCGCCCGGTTAGCAGTCTTGGCAGGATAACCTGGTATTCCTTGTCAGATGCAAAAACCTCGTTTCCGCGGTCAGACGTGGCCGCTGTAGACGTTCCGGCAGAGCCTTGCATCTTGCGTCCTTTCACTAGTGCAGCCGGAAGCAGAATCCACTAAACCACGCCGGAACACGCTCGCTCCTGAGAACAGACAAGCAGTTCTTATCACTGCATATGCGAAACAAAAACATCTAACACAATGTAAGGTCTCACCGAGACTTGAACTCGGATCGCTGGATTCAAAGTCCATAGTGCTCACCACTACACCATGAGACCTCATCTTCCGACGCCGGGAATCGAACCCGGGCCTCCTGGGTGAAAGCCAGGTATCCTAGCCACTAGACCACGCCGGAACACGCTCGCTCCAGAGAACAGACAAGCAATTCTTCTTATCACTGCATATGCGAAACAAAAAACATCTAACACAGTGTAATGTCTCATCGAGATTTGAACACGGATCGCTGGATTCAAAGTCCATAGTGCTCACCATTACACCATGAGACCTCATCTTCCGACGCCGGGAATCGAATCCGGGCCTCCTGTGTGAAAGCCAGGTATCCTAGCCACTAGACCACGCCGTTTTTTTCTTTATTTCCGAAGTATACATGAACAACAAATGGTCACACTTAATAAAACACTTCAGCTGTCCTTGAGCTGACGCGTGTGAGGTTAAAATTTCTTCAATTTTACCAAGTCATCCAGAACTTCTGCCCACTGAGGTGGGTCAGGGAGCGCACAGATACATTCCCGTAGATAAACAGCACTTACAACAAACTTTTCACGCACACTGCGACATGTTAACATCTTCATGCCTTACTTGCATTCGTGTTTTCCACAAACTGTGGAGGCCTAGAAGCATTATTAAATCATAGGGTACGTCTTCGTTCTCCACTGGTAAAAGCCGGATGCCATAAGGGTTTAGTGGCAGTTCTTATTGTTCTTTGTGGCACGTCCGAATGAAATACTGCATCCCAGCAGTCTAAGAATATGTTTGATTGTCTCTGGCTTCTTGCAAAGCTGGCAGTTTGTCGTCCAAAGGATATAGATTCCTTTTTCGTGAAGCCAGGTTATGACGGGTAGTTAGAGTGCAACTTAAAAAAGAACGTTTTGGCGGCCGGTCTAACTGTCATCCTCTTCACTAGTTTTAAAATATCCTGCCCTGGGCCTCCACGGTAAGGCTTCCGATACAAAGGTGCTGGCAGCATAATTCCAACTAGGCCCTTATACAACTTTTTCTTGCCAACACTGTACAAATATTCAGGGAAAAACGTACTTCTAACAACTTGTAAGAGAGAACTACCTCCACGGTAAGGCTTCCGATACAAAGGTGCTGGCAGCATGATTCCAACTAGGCCCTTATACAACTTTTTCTTGCCAACACTGTACAAATATTCAGGGAAAAACGTACTTCTAACAACTTGTAAGAGAGAACTACCTCCACGGTAAGGCTTCCGATACAAAGGTGCTGGCAGCATGATTCCAACTAGGCCCTTATACAACTTTTTCTTGCCAACACTGTACAAATATTCAGGGAAAAACGTACTTCTAACAACTTGTAAGAGAGAACTACCTCCACGGTAAGGCTTCCGATACAAAGGTGCTGGCAGCATGATTCCAACTAGGCCCTTATACAACTTTTTCTTGCCAACACTGTACAAATATTCAGGGAAAAACGCACTTCTAACAACTTGTAAGAGAGAACTACCTCCACGGTAAGGCTTCCGATACAAAGGTGCTGGCAGCATGATTCCAACTAGGCCCTTATACAACTTTTTCTTGCCAACACTGTACAAATATTCAGGGAAAAACGTACTTCTAACAACTTGTAAGAGAGAACTACCTCCACGGTAAGGCTTCCGATACAAAGGTGCTGGCAGCATGATTCCAACTAGGCCCTTATACAACTTTTTCTTGCCAACACTGTACAAATATTCAGGGAAAAACGTACTTCTAACAACTTGTAAGAGAGAACTACCTCCACGGTAAGGCTTCCGATACAAAGGTGCTGGCAGCATGATTCCAACTAGGCCCTTATACAACTTTTTCTTGCCAACACTGTACAAATATTCAGGGAAAAACGTACTTCTAACAACTTGTAAGAGAGAACTACCTCCACGGTAAGGCTTCCGATAGAAAGGTGCTGGCAGCATGATTCCAACTAGGCCCTTATACAACTTTTTCTTGCCAACACTGTACAAATATTCAAGGAAAAACGTACTTCTAACAACTTGTAAGAGAGAACTACCTCCACGGTAAGGCTTCCGATACAAAGGTGCTGGCAGCATGATTCCAACTAGGCTCTTATACAACTTTTTCTTGCCAACACTGTACAAATATTCAGGGAAAAACGCACTTCTAACAACTTGTAAGAGAGAACTACCTCCACGGTAAGGCTTCCGATACAAAGGTGCTGGCAGCATGATTCCAACTAGGCCCTTATACAACTTTTTCTTGCCAACACTGTACAAATATTCAGGGAAAAACGTACTTCTAACAACTTGTAAGAGAGAACTACCTCCACGGTAAGGCTTCCGATACAAAGGTGCTGGCAGCATGATTCCAACTAGGCCCTTATACAACTTTTTCTTGCCAACACTGTACAAATATTCAGGGAAAAACGTACTTCTAACAACTTGTAAGAGAGAACTACCTCCACGGTAAGGCTTCCGATACAAAGGTGCTGGCAGCATGATTCCAACTAGGCCCTTATACAACTTTTTCTTGCCAACACTGTACAAATATTCAGGGAAAAACGTACTTCTAACAACTTGTAAGAGAGAACTACCTCCACGGTAAGGCTTCCGATACAAAGGTGCTGGCAGCATGATTCCAACTAGGCCCTTATACAACTTTTTCTTGCCAACACTGTACAAATATTCAGGGAAAAACGTACTTCTAACAACTTGTAAGAGAGAACTACCTCCACGGTAAGGCTTCCGATACAAAGGTGCTGGCAGCATGATTCCAACTAGGCCCTTATACAACTTTTTCTTGCCAACACTGTACAAATATTCAGGGAAAAACGTACTTCTAACAACTTGTAAGAGAGACCTCCACGGTAAGGCTTCCGATACAAAGGTGCTGGCAGCATGATTCCAACTAGGCCCTTATACAACTTTTTCTTGCCAACACTGTACAAATATTCAGGGAAAAACGTACTTCTAACAACTTGTAAGAGAGAACTACCTCCACGGTAAGGCTTCCGATACAAAGGTACTGGCAGCATGATTCCAACTAGGCCCTTATACAACTTTTTCTTGCCAACACTGTACAAATATTCAGGGGAAAAACGTACTTCTAACAACTTGTAAGAGAGAACTACCTCCACGATAAGGCTGCCGATACAAAGGTGCTGGCAGCATGATTCCAACTAGGCCCTTATACAACTTTTTCTTGCCAACACTGTACAAATATTCAAGGAAAAACGTACTTCTAACAACTTGTAAGAGAGAACTACCTCCACGGTAAGGCTTCCGATACAAAGGTGCTGGCAGCATGATTCCAACTAGGCCCTTATACAACTTTTTCTTGCCAACACTATACAAATATTCAGGGAAAAACGTACTTCTAACAACTTGTAAGAGAGAACTACCTCCACGGTAAGGCTTCCGATACAAAGGTGCTGGCAGCATGATTCCAACTAGGCCCTTATACAACTTTTTCTTGCCAACACTGTACAAATATTCAGGGAAAAACGTACTTCTAACAACTTGTAAGAGAGAACTACCTCCACGGTAAGGCTTCCGATACAAAGGTGCTGGCAGCATGATTCCAACTAGGCCCTTATACAACTTTTTCTTGCCAACACTGTACAAATATTCAGGGAAAAACGTACTTCTAACAACTTGTAAGAGAGAACTACCTCCACGGTAAGGCTTCCGATACAAAGGTGCTGGCAGCATGATTCCAACTAGGCCCTTATACAACTTTTTCTTGCCAACACTGTACAAATATTCAGGGAAAAACGTACTTCTAACAACTTGTAAGAGAGAACTACCTCCACGGTAAGGCTTCCGATACAAAAGTGCTGGCAGCATGATTCCAACTAGGCCCTTATACAACTTTTTCTTGCCAACACTGTACAAATATTCAGGGAAAAACGTACTTCTAACAACTTGTAAGAGAGAACTACCTCCACGGTAAGGCTTCCGATACAAAGGTGCTGGCAGCATGATTCCAACTAGGCCCTTATACAACTTTTTCTTGCCAACACTGTACAAATATTCAGGGAAAAACGTACTTCTAACAACTTGTAAGAGAGAACTACCTCCACGGTAAGGCTTCCGATACAAAGGTACTGGCAGCATGATTCCAACTAGGCCCTTATACAACTTTTTCTTGCCAACACTGTACAAATATTCAGGGAAAAACGTACTTCTAACAACTTGTAAGAGAGAACTACCTCCACGATAAGGCTGCCGATACAAAGGTGCTGGCAGCATGATTCCAACTAGGCCCTTATACAACTTTTTCTTGCCAACACTGTACAAATATTCAAGGAAAAACGTACTTCTAACAACTTGTAAGAGAGAACTACCTCCACGGTAAGGCTTCCGATACAAAGGTGCTGGCAGCATGATTCCAACTAGGCCCTTATACAACTTTTTCTTGCCAACACTATACAAATATTCAGGGAAAAACGTACTTCTAACAACTTGTAAGAGAGAACTACCTCCACGGTAAGGCTTCCGATACAAAGGTGCTGGCAGCATGATTCCAACTAGGCCCTTATACAACTTTTTCTTGCCAACACTGTACAAATATTCAGGGAAAAACGTACTTCTAACAACTTGTAAGAGAGAACTACCTCCACGGTAAGGCTTCCGATACAAAGGTGCTGGCAGCATGATTCCAACTAGGCCCTTATACAACTTTTTCTTGCCAACACTGTACAAATATTCAGGGAAAAACGTACTTCTAACAACTTGTAAGAGAGAACTACCTCCACGGTAAGGCTTCCGATACAAAGGTGCTGGCAGCATGATTCCAACTAGGCCCTTATACAACTTTTTCTTGCCAACACTGTACAAATATTCGGGGAAAAACGTACTTCTAACAACTTGTAAGAGAGAACTACCTCCACGGTAAGGCTTCCGATACAAAGGTGCTGGCAGCATGATTCCAACTAGGCCCTTATACAACTTTTTCTTGCCAACACTGTACAAATATTCAGGGAAAAACGTACTTCTAACAACTTGTAAGAGAGAACTACCTCCACGGTAAGGCTTCCGATACAAAGGTGCTGGCAGCATGATTCCAACTAGGCCCTTATACAACTTTTTCTTGCCAACACTGTACAAATATTCAGGGAAAAACGTACTTCTAACAACTTGTAAGAGAGAACTACCTCCACGGTAAGGCTTCCGATACAAAGGTGCTGGCAGCATGATTCCAACTAGGCCCTTATACAACTTTTTCTTGCCAACACTGTACAAATATTCAGGGAAAAACGTACTTCTAACAACTTGTAAGAGAGAACTACCTCGCGCAAATATCCTGTGACAGCACCACACATGTTTTCACGTGAGGAGACAACAAATCCGGGTAACAGCCTTTGCAGCCACACTTGTATGACTGTTCTTAAAGGGACACTAAATACAGCCGAAGATAACATGAAAATCTAATAAACTACATTTGGTGACACTGTCGCCGCATATCCGGCAGCAAAAAATCGAATAATTGCTGAGATATTGCGATAAGAAGTTGGTTTTTTTCTTGTTCCCGCCGGTCAAATTCAAACTGTGCCCTCCGACTACGTAGTTGGAGTTGAGTGACGCACACTATGACGTAAGCGGAGACTCCGTGATAGCTAGCGAGCCGGCGCGGCCCGCGGCGTCGCATCCCTCAAGGGCCAACATGGCAACAGCGTACTCGCAATGACGGCCTGAGCCTAAATAAATAAAACGATGAAGAGAGTAATTTACCGAGCGATGGGGCCATAAAGGAAGAAAAAAAGAACATAGAGCGCTTGTAATGCACAATACTTTACATGTTTCTCAAGCTTTTGCGCTCCTTCTTGCACTGTGTATAAACAAACCGAGCCCTCGGTCATCGCAACGCTTCCTGACATGTTTACATACAAATAAGATTTAGTTACCAGCAAAATAGTGTCCTCGCTGCTGCGCTTGTCAGTTTGGAAGCTTCGTCGCACTTTTTTCCTTGAAGGTTTGTGCTACAGCTCCGTGTTCAGCGAAAATTACGTCCACGGTAGCAGAACATGACCGAAGTGCCGGCGCCACTACATTTGCCAGCGCTGTGAAATTCCACATGTTAAAATGGATCCAGTGTACAATATAGTGCGCATAGGCATCCAGAACATTAGTTGCAAGACGTGAGAGCAGGCAGCTGCGCCGATTATCAAGAAGTTGTAATTTTTAGACCGGCAGCAGAAACACTTTATTGTAAATGGGGTCATGACATAAAAACTAAAATATTTCCAAGTTTCCTGTGGCGCGTTCGTTCGTTCGTTCAACACTTTTTTTTTTTTCGCCGGGCGACGAGAGCAATATATCGACGCTCTCCTTGGTATGAGCGGCAAGTATGCCTCTTTTGTTTACGACGCCTGCAAATAGCACGTTGAAGGTCTTGTTGACGCAGTATATGTTGGTCAGATGTGCCATAATTTAGTGAACAATTGAATGATAATGCGTTTTTCCTTCGGTACTTAGCATATGTATGCTTTTCGTAGCGTACGTAGCTGCAGTCAAGCGGTCAGGTCGCAGTCGAAGCGGCAACGGTGGCGATATGTTGGCGCAGAAGTGTGAACGAAGGAGCGTGTCGACGGTAGCGGATTTCACTCGCTCGTGCCTCCGAATGCTCAAATGGGAGCCATCAAGGCGCATCTGCTGCTCCAAGCTCGTAATTCAGGCGCTGCAGGTTCAAACAAACTATCCGAGTGCGCACGAAATGCCTGAGCCGAAACATAACCAAAACTGAAGTGGGTGCCTGTGGCGCCTCCAAGTATATTTTTGTATTTGCCTTGCAACGTTTACGTTGTCTTTTCGCCGTCGTTTACGTATGATAAAAGCGTGTTATCATGTTTGAGAAAAAACATACTACCGCATTCAAACATGCAACGTAATTCGCATTTGTCAGCCTCCGGGATCCCTAGCGCGTCACGTGATTTGTAGTTGCGAGCCTCGGCCGTTTGGCTGTGGTGGCGATACCTGTATTTCTGTTATTCTTCTTTACTACCTTATAACAGCTCTGTTTTCAGTAAAAGTGGTCTTTTTGTAATCAGGAACTGGCATTCTATCGATGCAAATGCACTTCCTTTCTCTCTTTAGTGTCCCTTTAAGAAGGTGTCATTTTGGTCGCGAAGAAAAAAAAAAGAGCGATACCACTTGGCGCAGAAACAAATCAATCAATCCTACTCCTCCACTTTTTAAAGAAAGAAATAAATTCGTTTGCCTCGTCTTTTCCCAGGTCGACGTCCAAAGAAAAACTGCAAACACACGATGAATTTTTTGAATGGCAGGTCGTGACGCACATAGAACATTCATTACATACCATATCTTTGAAATCAAAAACACATTGCAGATGAACGCGGGTGAAAAGATTGACAGCTGCCTTCCCTGCCATGCTTCCACTTTCTCTCGCACTCTATTTGTTTCTTCCTTCCAGAGTAAGCTAGGATCGCGATAACATTGTAGGAGCACACCCAGATACTGCGTTGGCAAGGAAGACCATTGCAATCGGGAGAAAGAAGCCGGTTCAGCATCCCATAAGCCGTGCCAAAATCCGGAGCTTTTTTCCCAGTTAACCAGACATCCAGTCTGGTCACAAAACTTTTCGAAATGCTCTCTCTGTTTGTACAAAATACTGCAATGTCGTCCGCGTATGCAAGTAGCTTCACCTGCGCCGACTGCAGCTTGAAATCCGAGATGCATTCATTATTGAGAATGGCCGAGCATAATGGCTCGAGATGGGCTGCAAAAAGCAGGGGAGAGAGTGGGCATCCTTGCCTCACCGAAGAGCGAACTGCGAGACTGTCAGTGAGATTGCCATTCACTATAATACGCGTCGAGCAGTTTGCGTACGCCATTTTCCCTCCCTCCACAATTACCGAGCCCAGGTTACAATGCTCTAGAATGGAGAAAAGGATGTCGCGCGACACGCGATCGAACGCTTTTTCCAAATCCAGCTGAATCCTGGCAACCTGACTTCCAAGCGTGTCTACATGCCACATGTATATTTGTGGCAATGCTGCGACCTCTTATGCCGCACGTTTGGTGCGGTCCGACTAATTTGGCTATTACACTCTGCAATCGTTTCGCTAAAACCTTCATAAAGATTTTGTAATCAACGTTCGTCAGGCTTATTGGCCTATAGGACTTCACCAACAGGCGTTTCTCCGGATCATCACTTTTTGGAATAAGTACGATGTGTGACGTAGTAAATGATAATGACACTTGTTTGCGTTCGTAGGCTTCTGTTATCACTTTCAACATAAAGCTGGAAACAGTTTTTAAATGCTTTGTAAAAGGAGGCGCTCAGCCCATCTGGTTCAGGGGCTTTCCCACATGGGAGGTCATCTATGGCCTTTTCGATCTCTGGCATTGTAATAGGCATTTCAAGGCTCTTTCACACGATCTTCGAGCATTGGCATTAGCCGTAAAAATTCTATTGGAAACCCTTCACTATGTTCGCGCGTATTACTCAGAAGCTCAGCAAAATGTTTCATAATCGCACACTTCATATCTTTACCATCTTTCGTAATCTGCCCTTTATGTCTTATTTGCCTGATTTCCTTCTGGCAAAGCGTACCTTTTTTCATCTGATAGCGCTCGCTTTGTCGGCACCTCGCCAGCCCACAGTTTATCGCTTCTTGCGCGTACAACGGCGGCTCTGCACTTCTCAGCGTCGATTCTTTCTAAATGAGATTTGACATCTCTAATTTGCTCAGTGAACTTTCCTGGCGCACAGCGTTCCATGCACAACAGGCCATGAAGTTCCTTTTCTGTTTCTTTGTTTGTACGAATAACACTGCTCCTTTCTATTGCTTTTAACTCCACCTGCTCTTTAAATCTTTCCCACTTATCTGCATGGCTTTCTTCATGCCCGTTAAGCAAACATTCCAAGTTGTTCGCGATTGCCTTAACAAACTCTTCATCCTCCAAAATTTTCTCGTTCAGTTTCCATAGATGCCAGTTGAAAACAAATTTCTTAACCTTCATGCCAAAAGTTGCACTAACGAGGCTATGATCACTAAACGAAATAGGTTTTACACTATAGTCAGTACAAATTGGAATGAGATCAATAGATACATACGGCCTGTCTAGTCTCGCATGACTATCGCGTTGAAAGTGAGTGTATTCCGGCCGGGTTTCAGAAGAAAACACATTTCCAACGTCTTCCAAGCAATACTCATGCACAAATACATTCAACAGTGCAGCGCTCTTGTCTTTCACTGATCTAATCTTCACTCAATCAGTAGCAGCACGCACAGAGTTAAAATCGCCCAATACAAGCAAAATTTTGTCACATTTCAAGTATGGCTCGACTGAATGAAAGACGTTTTGACGATCACTTTCAACATTGGGGGCGTACATACAGACAGCACGCCAAAATAAATTGGAGAACAAAACGTCAACAACCAAGAGTCGGCCACTTTCGCATGCAAATACGCAGTGTACTCTTATACCCAAAGTATTGCGAATGAAAAGAAGGCATCCGCCTGATGCCCCCACAGAGTGACAAACACACACATCAAAGTTTGCATGGAAAACAGACATCACCATGCGGTCTGCGTGGTCCTGAGATTCTATCTTCGACTCTTGCACGGCTAATAAGTTGATTTCATTATCTAGCAGCAGGCGATTCAACTGGCATTGGCGCCTTCCGGCTGCACGCCCTCTAACATTCAAGATTGCTACACGTAATAGGACATCCAGCTTAATTGTCATGCGTCTAGGGGAAAAGGCGCCCGATCCATGTGCTGCATACGTCAATTGTCCATGTGGCTCTGCTTGTCCGAGGTTCCGAAGCGCTCGACTGTACGCGCTCGTATCCGGCCTCCCAACGGGATGTCTGAAGACGTACTGTGGCGTGCCTGAACACCGCACTTCCCACCTTCCATAAACACAGTCAAAGAGCCACAGCCGGAAATAGGCTATGACGGCCGACTCACAACCTGCGCTCACATACATCAGGTCACGTCCAAACTACGGAGGCGGTTTCCCCGCCTGCCGCATCTCGGACGAAACGTTCGGCTGAGGCATGAACGTCGAACGCCGAACACCTGGTGCTTTCGATGGCGGCTCGTCACTCACAAGGCTGCAGATGCTCACCGACGCTCTCATCATGGGGCCGCTTCCCAACGGGTAGGCCGCTTACTCTTTTCGTTGAAGTCCATAACGTCGGAGTTGAGAGACTCCGCGTGGCCTTGGCTTTCGAGCACAGGTTCTCTGGCGTCCGCCACGCTGTTACTTGCGTCGTCCAGTTGAGAACCATTCTCTACTGGTGCAGAATCCGCTGCCGCAGTGGCCGTGGACGTCCTCTGCTTTGTCAAAGGTGTCAACACAGGACCATCATTCCCTGCCGGTTGCCCGGTTGTTTTGACTGCCTCTTCCGCGTCCGCGTCGCTGTTACCAGGACCAGCGATGCTCGCGTAGCTGCGCGAACACTGCCCTTATTCGTGGCCAAAATGACGGCATGCACCACAACGCGGAACCTTACACTCTCGGCGATTGTGGCCGGTTCTTCGACACCTAGCTGAGACATAACGGAGGCCTTCCAGGCACTACAACGAGCGCGAACTCACCACCGATGTTCAGCTGGTGCGGCAACTTGTCCAGTTTGACCACAGCTTTCAGCTTCAAGGTGACAATCCTGGTACTCGAACCTTTATCAGATATGCCATGCACGCACCAGCGCTCCCTGGCCACTTCGAAAACCTTTCCGTACGGCGCGAAGGCCACACGCACATCTTCATCTGGAACGTCGCGAAGCAACCAGTTGAGCTTCAGCCTCACATCCGGGTTCGTCGGATCAATAACGAGACAGCGACGTTGCTTCACACACAACTCACCCACTCCTGCAATATTCTTCACAGCATCCGCGTCTTTCAGGGTGATGGCCTAGACGTACGTGGCTCATGCGATACGTTCCCATGGCAATAATGTCAGGGAGCAGCGAATGATAAGCCAACGCGTCACGGAAATCTTCCACCCGGTACGGGCGGGCCCTGATATCCGCATGCAAAAAAACTGTTTAACACAAAACGCCCTGTTGGAAGACTTGGCAGAAGAACCTGGTAGTCATTATCCTGTTCCATGGCCCTGTTACCGCTGCCAGACATGGCCGCTGAAGCCACTCCTGCGGAGCCCGTCATTACACGTCCGTACGCTGTGGCGGCCGGAAGTGGAATCCACTAGAACACGCCGGAACACGCTCGCTCCAGAGAACAGACAAGCAGTTCTTCTTATCACTGCATATGCGAAACAAAAAACATCTAGCACAATGTAAGGTCTCACCGAGACTTGAACTCGGGTCGCTGGATTCAAAGCCCAGAGTGCTCACCATTACACCATGAGACCTCATCTTCCGACGCCGGGAATCGAACCCAGGCCTCCTGGGTGAAAGCCAGGTATCCTAGCCACTAGACCACGCCGGAACACGCTCGCTCCAGAGAACAGACAAGCAGTTCTTTTTATCACTGCATATTCGAAACAAAAAAAAAACATATAACACAGTGTAAGGTCTCACCGAGACTTGAACTCGGATCGCTGGATTCAAAGTCCAGAGTGCTCACCATTACACCATGAGACCTCATCTTCCGACGCCGGGAATCGAACCCGGGCCTCCTGGGTGAAAGCCAGGTATCCTAGCCACTAGAGCACGCCGGATTTCTTTCTTTTTATTACCAATTTTCAGCAACACAGTATACACTCTGAATACACAAAAACAAAGCAAAACAAAAGGAATGCTAAAAGCCCTAGGCACATTCTGCCTAAAGCGCTAGATTTACAAGGGCTTTACTGAAGCCAGCTGGTCCAGTACAGGTAGCCATTCCGGAGAACTATCTTGTGCACGCAGAATTTCTCTCAGGTATACCACGCTCTCGATGAAGTAGTGTCGAGCGGGGTGTACAACGGTGCGCTGATGCCTGACATCCATACGCGTTTTCCATACGCTATGCATACATATTAGCATCAGCAAGTCACTCGGCACTCCTTCAGGGTCAGCGCATGGCAGATATCGAATTCCGAATGGCGTTATTGGCAATTCCTTTTTTAAGGTTCGCTTCAAGATGTCCCAGAGGAAAACTGAGTCATGGCACTCCAAGAAGATGTGTTCAATGGTCTCGGGTTTCCTGCAAATAATACAGTTAATAGACCAAGGTACAAAGAGCCCTTTGTTCTGCAGCCATGGTTTAAGTGGAAGAGTGCCGGAATGCAATTGAAAAAAGAATGATTTTGCACCAGCTCTGACAGGCATACGTTTTACCCTTTTTAAAACGTCACGCTCAGACCCTACATTATACACAGCGCGGTACACTGGCACTGCCAAAAACACTTCACGCAGATCCTTATACAACTTCTTCCGCGGCAAAATTGACAGATATTCAGTTGAGAACCTTGCCTTAAGGATGCGAAAAGATAAAACAACGTCCCGCAAAAAGGGGCTTAATGCCACCGGTTTTGAAAAAGCAGATATGACGTAATCAGGCAGTGACTCGCGTAATCTCTCTTGGATTACAGTCCTTAGAAAGGTGACACTTTGCTCACGCAGAAAGGAAAATCTAGTCACAATTTGCTTGAGAAATAGATGCGTCAACCTAAGGCCCCCATTCTGAACTGCGTGAAACAGATTGCACCGGTTCGTGCGTTCCCATGTGGATGCCCATATAAACGTTGCAAATACACGGTGAGGTTTCTGTACAGACGCTCTTGTCACCGATAAAGCTTGAACATAAAATATCTTGGCAACCAAAAATACGTTACACACAGCAGCTCTTGAAAACATGGAAAGTTGTGTCCTCCCCACTTGTTCGTTTTATTTTTAACTCGCTGCGTTTGTTCCTCCCAGTACTCTTTCGTGTTCTTGTGCTGATCAAGTGGTACACCAAGGTATTTTCCCGGTGTTATCGTCCATCTGATGTTGCAAAAGTGTTCCGGTGCGTGTTCCCAGTCTCCATACCAGAAACCTAAACATTTAGTCCAGTTAATTGCACTGCCAGTAGCCTTACAGTACTCCACAGCTTTTTTGGCAACTTCCTTTACACTGTCGTGGTCCGCACAAAACACTGCGACGTCATTAGCGTAGGCTAGGACCTTAACTCCAATATTGAAAAATATGTACCCTGTAATAGCTTTGCTGGAGAGAAGCCTTAAACAGAAAGGCTCCAAGTATAAGGTAAAGAGAAGGGGCGACAATGGACAACCTTGTTGAACAGAGGATAGCACCGGTATGCATTCACTCAATTTACTATTTATGACTAATTTTGCAACGCACTCTTTGTAAATCATTTTAACACCATTTGTGATTACACTGCCGACATTTGCATGCTCCAAAAGTGCAAACAAGATATCATGCCCAACTCGATCAAAGGCCTTGTGCAGGTCCAGTTGTAACATTGCTACGCGATCTTGCATGGCATCGCAACATTCCAATACGCTTCTCGCCACGTGAATATTGGTGAATATTGTCCTGCCTTTAACTTCGCACGTCTGATCCTACAAGGGTTGTAATGACATTCTGCAATCTTCTAGCTAGGACCTTCATGTATACTTTATAGTCCACATTTGTTAAACTTACTGGGCGGTAGTTTTCGACACAGAGCAATCCAGCCGTGTCCCCGGTTTTCGGAATCAGTACTACATGGGACTTGCGGAAAGATGGTGGGACAAAGTCTTTCTCATAACATTCAGTTATCACCCTTTCTAAAGACACAGCTATTTCTACCTTGAATAACTTATACAAGGCTGCTCCAAGCCCGTCAGGTCCAGGTGACTTATGAAGACTTAATTCATCTATGGCACTTTCAATTTCCGAGGCTGTTATCGGTTTTTCCAGCATTTGCTTGACGTCATCATCCAACCTGGGCATGAGTGGTAAAAAGCTCTTGGCAAAGCAATCAAGGTCCTTTGGCTTCTGGCTAAGCAAGTCTCTGTAAAATTCTAAAAAGGCTCGTTCTACTAGTGCCTTTTCACTAGTAACTTCATTTTGGTAATAAATTTTGTTTATCTCTTTGTTCACCGCGTGCCGCTCTTCATCACTGAGCACCCGCTTAGTTGGCGTTTCCCCACACCACAACCTCTCGGCCCGCGCCCTTATCATCGCGCCGCGATACCTGTCTTCATCGATCACTTCCAGTTTGCTCTTTGTTTCTTTTATTTCTTTTTTAAATTTTCCCGGATCAATGCTTTCTAGCTTAGCATATAGTCTAGTTCGCCACGCAGATATTTTTCGCGTTCTTTTTCCTTAAACCGCAAGACACTTGCTCTGTTTATTGCGGCTACTTTAATGTCACACTTAAACAATTCCCAAGCTTGTACAAAGTCACACATATTGCCCAGTAATAGGTTTGTAGTACGTTCTTCTACTTGATTAACGAATGTTTCATCATCTAATAATTTATCATTAAACTTCCACAGTTCCCAATTGAATTTGGTGGCTTTTTTTCATTTCTGCCAAATGCGACCATAACTAAAGAATGGTCACTAAAGCTGACATGCTCATACTTGTAACTGAAACACATTGGGATAGTCGCCACAGGTACGTAAATGCAATCAAGTCTAGCATGCGAAGTACCTTGAAAGTGCGTATAATTCGCTTGGCCTTCAGGTATGAGCACATTGCCAACGTCCTCTAACTCTTTATCATTAACTATTCTCAAACGTAACTCTGCGCTAGTGTCACGCACAACGTTTTTGGTTGACTTGTCCTCTGATCTGCATACACAGTTGAAGTCACCAAGCAATAATATACGCCTCTCACAAGACAGGTACGATTCGACGTATTCAAAAAAGCACTCACGTTCCGCACGCTTATTCGGAGCGTAAACACACACTGCTCTCCATGGAGTTTTGTTAAAAAGGAAATCACACACTACTAATCTAGCCGTTCCACACGTTATCACTACTTCAACTTGGCTGATAGCCCTGCGGATTAAAATAATGCATCCGGCAAATTTTTTAACCGCATGGCTTACGCATACGTTGTATCTGCTGCGAAAAACTTCGACCATTCGATCTGTTTGCTCTTCACTTTCAGTTTTTATTTCTTGTATTGCAAGTAAGTCGATATCGTTATCTAGCAGTAGCCTATTTAACTGCTGTTGCCGTCTGCGCGCTGAGAGGCCCCTCACATTAAGCGTTGCGACGCATAGGCAAGTTTGAAAAGGACAAGCCATTTTAAAGAAAGAAGACGCCGAGCATTCTACTCACACTTATAATGCAGAGCAACATAGTAAAACACCAAAAGTTCCGTGTCGTGAAGCGATGCCAGTTGCAGTATACAGTACAGGTCTCAAACGGACTAGACGACGCCGGAACATTCTCGCTCCAGAGAACAGAAAAGCAGTTCTTCTTATCACTGCATATGCGAAACAAAAAACATCTGACACAATGTAAGGTCTCACCGAGACTTGAACTCGGATCGCTGGATTCAAAGTCCAGAGTGCTCACCATTACACCATGAGACCTCATCTTCCAACGCCGGGAATCGAACCCGGGCCTCCTGGGTGAAAGCCAGGTATCCTAGCCACTAGACCACGCCGGAACACGCTCGCTCCAGAGAACAGAAGAGCAGTTATTTTATTTATTTATTTATTTATTTATTTATTTATTTATTTATTTATTTATTTATTTATTTATTTATTTATTTATTTATTTATTTATTTATTTATTTATTTATTTATTTATTTATTTATTTATTTATTTATTTATTTATTTATTTATTTATTTATTTATTTATTTATTTATTTATTTATTTATTTATTTATTTATTTATTTATTTATTTATTTATTTATTTATACAATACTGCAGGCCATAAAAAGGCCCTGGCAGGAATGGGGCACAATCGAGCATCGTTATACACACCTATGTACAGTACATTTTTCCGTGGAAAGAAGAGAGCAGAAGGAAAGAACAAGAACACATTTTGATATATTACAAAAAATAGACGTTATTGCTTCAAAAATTGTTGAATTGCGGAGAGGACATTTGTACCTTCAAACACATGCGAAGGCAAACCATTCCACTCGGTTAAAGTCCTTGGGAAAAATGAATATTTGAATTGGTTTGTGCGGGCAAATACAGGAGTTAGTTTATGAGGATGATGACGCCTCGTAACTCTGGACGATGAGGGTTGAAAATACAACGAAGGATTCATACGGAGCGTGCGATAATAGATGTTGAAGAGGAATTTTATTCTTGCTAGCCTTCTCCGAGATGCTAATGTTTCGATTTCATTTATTCTTATCAACTGTGATGGGGAATCATGTCTGCGGAAGCGGTTATATATGAAGCGTACCGCTGATCTTTGTACTTGCTCTAACTTATTAATATCCTGCTTTGTATAAGGATCTCAGACTTCGCAGGCATATTCTTGCTTGGAACGGACTAAACAATTGTATGCTAGACGCTTTACATCGGAGGTGCAGTGCTTGAGCCTATGTCTCAGTTGGCCTAATTTGCGACGGGCAGATGAGCAGATGTTCTGAATATGGGGGGACCAGTTCAAGTGATTGTTAATTGTAACTCCTAAATATTTGAAGCTCTCGGTTTCAGTTATAAGGGTGTCCTTGATAGTGTATCGGTAAGAATGATACGATTTTTTGTTCGTGATGCGCATGAACACGGTTTTATTGACGTTAAGTTTCATATCCCACTTTTCACACCAGTCAGAAACAGCGTTAATACTTTTATTTAAAACCACTTGATCACTTGTATTATTAATAGCCCTGAAGAGCAGGCAGTCGTCCGCAAATAAACGAATATTCACACTTCCATGGATATAGGCAGTCAAGTCAATCACATAAATTAAAAAAAGAAGAGGACCTATTACGCTTCCTTGCGGAACACCGGAGGTTACGGAAAGGCAGTCTGAATAATGGCCTTCAAAATCGACAAACTGCTGGCGCATGTCTAGATATGATGAAATCCAAATAAGCACAGTTTGAGGTATACCCAGCTCGTCAAGTTTATATAATAGACCGGAATGCGTAACCATGTCGAATTCTTTGCTAAAATCGAGAAATATTACATCAATTTGGCCAGCATTATCGAGTACCGAAGAAAAGGAATGTATTGTGGAAACCAGTTAAGTAGTTGTCGACAACCCTTTGCGAAAACCATGCTGAAATGGGGAGAGAACGTTGTTCTTATCTAGGAAGTCAGATATGTAGTTCGAAATAATATGTTCCATAAGTTTTCATGCAGTGCTGGTGAGAGATATCGGGCGGTAGTTGGTTAACTGATCGCGGTTGCATTTCTTGAAAACAGGCACGACACGGGCAAGCCTCCAGTCAGATGGAACATTGCCAGTAGAGAGGGATGAACGAAATATAATAACAAGAAAGTGTGCTAGTGATTCAGCGTAACGTCGCAGGAATACGTTTGGGATGTCATCAGGGCCACAAGACGATTTTGGCTTCAAATTGAGAAGCATTGAAAAAATTCCTTCATATGTTATGAATTCCGGGCTAACGCTGGTCGTGTTATTGTAAGAACTAGGGTGGGGACGGGGATTCGAAAAAACTGACTGAAAGAAATGATTGAACTCCTTGGCTATTTGTGACCTGTCGCGAACAACGTTTTCGCCGACCTTGACACGATCGACGGTTCTGCGTCCTTCATGATTAAGGTGGCGCCAAAATTTGGCAGGGTTACTTTTGATGAATTCAGCTAATGTACTGGAATAAAAGTATAGTTTGCTGACACGAAGTTTTTCTGCCAATGCACGCCTTAGGTTTTGAAGTACACAATTACTAGTCTTGCGTTTTCTAAGCCGTTTGACTTTGTGAATTAAATGAATTATTTCGCGGGTAATCCACGGAGTTTTTCGGCCAACAGTTTTAGTTTTACTTGGGATGAAGTTATCTATGCAAAAGTGGCAATGGGACTTAAATTTGTTCCATAGGTCATTCACATCGCCCTCAGAAAAGTTATCTAGGGCCATTTCGAGGTAATCAAGAACAGATTCATCGTTAGCCCTGGTAAAATCCCTAACGGTCTTCCTGCACCGAACTGGTGGGCAATTAGCTATACGCATATTGCATGTAAACAGTACCAACTTGTGATCGGAGATGTCCTCTGCTACTTCAACACTAACATCACTAAGTGATCGGCTGTGGAAAATCAGATCTAATACTGAGGATGATGTGCCCTGTACTCTCGTTGGAATATTAACAGCTTGTGTGAGATCACAAGCCAAGATAATGTCCGAGACAACGCTTTCATGAGGTGAGTTCGATGAAAGGTTGGGCCAAGGGAATTCGGGTAAGTTAAGATCTCCGGCAATTATTATACACTTTCTGCTGTACATCACAAGAAGGGCATGCATTTTAGTTAGAAAATCAATGCTGATGGAAGGAGGGCGGTACGTCGCAAACAATATAAACGAATCTCCATAGCAGTCAACTCGAAGACACAGACTTTCGTGATCATCTATTTGCTCTAACAATGTACCTTTTGTGCCATTGGATAGTATGACAGCAACCCCACCACCACGAGAAGGTCTGTCTCGTCTAAAAATGGAATATGAATCCGGGACAACGTCTTGGTCGCTTATTTCTTCGTGAAGTCACGTTTCAGTAATTACGGTCACATGAGGGTCATAGCATAAAAGAATACTTTCAAGTTCAGTAGTTTTATTTACTATACTTCGAGCGTTAATGTTTAGAAGGCGCAGATAGTCTGGTGCAGATGAAGGGACTGATCATGCGTGTTCCGTTAAAGCAGGTGAGCGCGAAATTTTTACCCGAGTGTTACTTTGGTCGTCCCATACAAATATGTCGTTATCTATCCGCAGCTTATCATTCAGCAAAAACACCTTTTTCCCACTGTCTTTTTCGCCCTTAGCACTTTCCCAAAGTAATCTCCGCCTTCGAAGTGTGCAGCGTGAATAGTCATTTTCAATGAAAACATTAGTTCCCTTCAGTTTTTTAGCGTTCTTCAGTACTGCTTGCTTTTCGCTATAGTTCTGAAGATACAAAATAACAGGACGGTTTACTCCCGTCCTTCCTAGCCTATGAATTCTTCCAGCAGAATGGCATTGCACAGCGAGCTTGTTTTCAAACAGGTCGGCGATTACTTTATCTTTAAGCTGGGACACTGTTTCATTTTCATCTTCCGGAATTCTATAAATAACGAAGTTCGAGCGGCGGGTGTAATCTTCTAGGTCAACGAGTTTCTCTGAATGCAGTGTTATGGCAGATTGGACATGATGCAAAGATTGGTCTAGGCTATCAATTTTACATGTGGACGAGCTTATGTAATCCACAGGTTTTTCTATTTCACATAGTTTAACGCTGAAGGCAGCTATTGATGCATTGGAAACAGACAACTGCGATTTTAGTTCGTCAATGCCTTTAAGTATTGCAGCCTGTCCCTCTAAAACATTTGCGAAGGTAAGGCCAGAGATCGGTCCAGGGTTCATCTCAACGTCACCACAGAGCAGTAATTTGCACACATATAGGCAGTCATGCATAATACACAAACATGTATGTGGGCTTGGCAAGATATCAATGAATCTGTTACTAGATTTGATGGAATATGTATAACTAACCTGAATAACGAGACATAGGTCTCGTCAACAACATGGTTGATTTCGCTTCGCCAAGCCCACTGATGTCGAGGGGACGGGGACAGCTGTTTATATGTTGTGCGGAAGGTGACGTCACAGTTCCGAGCGCCACGATGATATCGTCGGGGAGAAGGTGAAGGATCTGGCAGAAAGGTGCGGGCATGCAAGAAGATGACGTCTTGAGGGGCATTGGATCCAGGGGTAGCAGCAACGGCGACGAACCAGCAAGGACACCACAGAGCGCAAGCACCTGAATAACGAAAGGCATAGGTCTCGTCAACGACATAGTTGATTTTGCTTCGCCAAGCCCATTTCTTATCACTGCATATGCGAAACAAAAAACATCTAACACAATGTATGGCCTAACCGAGACTTGAACTCGGATCGCTGGATTCGAAGTACAGAGTGCTCACCATTACACCATGAGACCTCATCTTCCGACGCCGGGAATCGAACCCGGGCCTCCTGGGTGAAAGCCAGGTATCCTAGCCACTAGACCACGCCGGAACACGCTCGCTCCAGAGAACAGAAAAGCAGTTCTTCTTATCACTGCATATGCGAAACAAAAAACATCTAACACAATGTAAGGTCTCACCAAGACTTGAACTCAGATCGCTGGATTCAAAGTCCAGAGTGCTCACCATTACACCATGAGACCTCATCTTCCGACGCCGGGAATCGAACCCGGGCCTCCTGGGTGAAAGCCAGGTATCCTAGCCACTAGACCACGCCGGAACACGCTCGCTCCAGAGAACAGAAAAGCAGTTCTTCTTATCGCTGCATATGCGAAACAAAAAAAACATCTAACACAATGTAAGGTCTCACCGAGACTTGAACTTGGATCGCTGGATTCAAAGTCCAGAGTGCTCACCATTACACCTCATCTTCCGACGCCGGGAATCGAGCCTGGGCCTCCTGGGTGAAAGCCAGGTATCCTAGCCACTAAACCACGCCGGAAGACGCTCGCTCCAGAGAACAAACAGGCAGTTCTTTTTTATTTATTTATTTATTTATTTATTTATTTATTTATTTATTTATTTATTTATTTATTTATTTATTTATTTATTTATTTATTTATCATTTGCACATACTGCAGCTCCATCTGGAGCTATAACAGGAGTGGGGTGGGGGAGTGCATATTTTAAGAAATGACAAAGGGAAAAGAAAAAATGTAAGGTAATCATGCAGTACAATATCAACAAACAATCGAGCAAACCATCGAGCAAACAATCAACAAAAGCAGAAACAAACCAATTATTGAATTCAGGTTATAAAAACAATGATTAACAGTGGCTGATTGTCCCAACAAATTCAAGCAATGGGAGGGAACGATGTGATCCAGGTATTCTGTTCCATGCCTCGATCGTACGAGGGGGAAAAGCTGTGTTAAAATGTATCGCTTCTGGCAAAATAGGTGCTAAGGTTTAGTTCATGATAATGTTTTGTGGATGTGCGGGGCGCTGGATTAATATAACTGGTAGACGACAGCCGATAATAACCATGTACGGTGCAGTAAAGAAATTTCAAGGATTCAACTTGCCGGCGACTTGATAATGTTGTTAGGTGCAATCAAGGAAGGGCGAAAGTGGGCGAAAAATGCCGGTGATACTGGTGACAAATGAGACGAACAGCGTTTTTTTTTTTTAACATTTTCGATTTGGTAGATATCAGTTAGTTCATGAGGATTCCATATAACGCAAGCATAATCAAGTATGGGAAGTATTAACGATTTGTACATTAATAACTTTACGTCACATGAAGCTTGAGCTAAGTTACGTCTCAGATAACCTAATTTCTTAAAGGCTTTACCGCAAATTAAATCAATATGTTTTGACTAAGATAAGTTAGTAGTGAAAGTAATATCCAGATACTTATATTCAGAAACACTTTCCAGTGATATGCTGTTAATTGAGTAGGCAAAAACAGATGGCGATGAACTGTTATAGAATGACATTAATACAGACTTGCGAAAATTGATACGCATTTGCCATTTTTCGCACCATTCAGAAAATGCAACAAGTGATTCGTTAAGACGATAATGATCCTCAAAGGAATGGATGGTGCTGTATAGGCACAATCATCGGCATACATACGGAGTTTAGATTTGACGTTATTCGGAAGGTCGTTAATGTAAAGCAAGAAAAGTAAGGGGCCTAAGACGGATCCTTGTGGCACACCAGAAGAGACTTCGACGACACTGGATTCACCAGAATTGTATGCTACATACTGAGAGCGGCCAGAAAGAAAGTTAAATACCCAGAAAACCAAGGTTGTATTTTTTAATACAAGGTTTAGTTTGTGCAGGAGCTTTGAATGGATTACGGTGTCAAAAGCTTTAGAGAAGTCAATAAATAGAGCATCAATTTCGGTACCAGAATCAAGGCTAGAAGAAATGTCATGCACAAATTCAGATAATTGTGTTAACGTGCTAAAACCCCGTCAAAATCTATGCTGAACGTTAGGTAAGATGGTATTTGTTTCCAGAAACTCTGTAATATGCTTGTAAATAATATGTTCTAACAATTTGCGCGATGATGACGTTAGCGAAATGGGCCTGTAATTGCAAAGAAGATGTTTGTCACCAGATTTGAATAAAGGAAGCACTTTCGCCAGCTTCCAAGAGGCAGGAACAGTACTAGAATTGAGAGATTTACTGAATATAATATGTAAGTAGCGAGCTGTCCATTGAGAATATCGGACTAGAAACACATTTGGGATGTAATCAGGACCAGCAGACTTCTTAATATCCAAGCCTAGTATAAGATTCAGGACACCTTCTATAGAAACATCGACATTAGCGATTGGAGAGGAAGTGCTAACAAACGATGGCAATATCTGATTATCATTCGTAACCACTGACTGAAAAAAAAAAGCGTTGAAGGCGTTAGAAATTTCGTTAGGGCCCTGAAGTACTTCATTATTGTTCTGGAATATATTGGATATAGTAGACTTGGGCAAAACTGCAGACCAAAACGTTTTGGGATTTGAGGATAAAAGATTTTTTTAGCTCAATACGAAAAAAAGAAGTCTTTCGCAGACTTTGTTGCGACACTATGTTGTAGCTTTGCTTCACTAAAACGAATCATACTTTCTGTATTGTTTAACTTTTTTTTTTTTACGTCTAAATCTTCTCACACGACGGGATAAGTTTAAAATATCACGATTTTCTTTTTTGTTTTAAGGGGGACAAAGCTATCCACACATGTTTTAACGATTTTCACGAAGAAATTGAAAAGGGCATTAACATCGTTTGCAGAACTCATCGTCAAGAATTTATCAAAGCAATCAGCTATATAGTCGGAAATTGAAACGTCATCTGCGTTGTTAAAACAGCGAAAAGGTTTAAGATGATACTGCGGTTTATTAACTTCACACGTAATTGAGACAAGAATGGCTTTATGATCAGAGATGCCGAACATAATATCATATTTGTAACCTTTCCTGAACGAATCAGAAGACGAGAACACAAAGTCTAAAATAGCATCATTCCTAGTAGCATCATTGATAACCTGGGTAAGCCCGAAGGTTAACGAAAAGTATAGTAGCTCTTTATAAACGCTTGTTTCTTTGCTAGAAAACTGTATAGATGGCCAGTGAATGTTCGGTGCATTAAAATCGCCCATGCAGATGAAATTAGATGAACCGAAGTTATTCTCAAACATGAATTGATTGAGGCTGTATAGGTTATCAATACTGGAAGCAGGAGGTCGATAAAATGCTCAAATTACTACACAGAATTTAGCCAAAATGAGTCTGCACTAGACAGACTCAGTATTAAGACTGTGCAAAGGGGTTAGTTACCCTTAGGTCAGCTTGGATAACTAAGACAACGCCGCCGCCTTTGCAATTTTGGCTATCGGCTCTAAATGTGACACCGGGAGGAGTGAATTCTGCGTCTATAACCCCCTCATGCAACCAGGTTTTGGTAATGCAGACCACGTGAGGAGAATAAACTGAAATGAGAGCAAATAGATCTGAAGATTTATTAACAATGCTTCTTGCATTGACATTTAGGAGGGTAAGACGCTCAATGGAATTCACACTCAGTCAGCGCTGGGTAGATGACGAAGACTGGTGATGATCACGAGTAGGCGAATCAACGGTAGAAGACAGCGGAACTGTACGAACATGGTTAGCTGTAGCGGGATCTGCCCTAACTAAAGAGTTGGACTGATCATCCCAGTTGTACCTTACTCTGTCAATGACGGCATGATCATAGTGTAGACGAACAGTAGAACCATTATCGCGGAAAGCGCCGATGCCTTCCAAAGTTTCCGTCTTATAGAGCGAACTTTAAAGGAAAAGTCTTCCTTAATAAAAAAAAAGTCTGAGTTGTTCAGTTTCGAGACGTTCTTCATGCCAGTAATTTTATCGCGGAAATCTAAAAGCTTAAAAATAACAGGACGCGGTTGTCCGTTGCGATCTCTGCCTAGCCTATGACACCGTTCAATTTGAGGACATGGAATCTGCAGCTTGTCAACAATTAGTTGAGAGACTTTAGCCAACAGAGAGTCTCTTTTCTTCATCTTCATCAGTTAGACCATACAAGGTAATGTTGTTGCGCCGTGATCGGTTTTCCAAGTCGTCAATCTTATTCAATAAGTCTGATACAGCACCAGCCGTTGAAGAGACCTGGGAACGTAGGTCTTCACTGGCTGAACTAGGCTCATGACCATGTGGTGATTTGAGGGCGGACAAACGTAACGCTAAGGCCTCAAAACGTGCACAAAACTGTAGCTTTATGTCAGCAATGTCCTGTGCTATTTGCTTCTGACTGTTAAGTAATTCAGAAAACATACACTGAACACTAGCGTTTTCAGGGCTCTCTGAACGCGAACCAGCAGAGTCATCAAGTGCAGAGACCGCAGCATTCGTTTTGGAACGATTAGACATGTTCTTATACGGCCATGGGTTTTCTTCTACGTCACCGCATAGTAAAAGTCTGCTAAAACATTGCAGAGCATTTGAATAATAAGAAAGGACTCTTTGTGGGCAAGGTAGCAGTAGCAAGAAGCGGTCATCAGAGCGAACGCAACGCGCATAAGGAGGTAGCATACCTGCACAAGAAAGAAGCAACGATTGAACATCGTATCGGCGCCACTGCCACCAAGTCTACTAGCGATAGATGTCGAGAACAGTGCTTTTAAAGTCAAAAAGTGTGTCGTCACAAAACCACGGTCAACGATGATTGGTTCCTGGATATAAATGTCAGGCCAACGAGCACTGTCCGAAAAATTCACGCAGACGAGCTCATCTGTGCTATCAGACAGCAAGGCGGTAGGACAGTCCGGGTGCATGTGAACGGAAGCTTCCACGTGCTGCTCGCTTAAAAATGACAAAGCTGCGGGCTAATGAAGCGCAGCACATGGCAGGATGACGCAGGGAAGGAAAAATCCAGCGATGATTTCCAGGCACTGCACAAGAAACAAGCAACGATTGAACATCGTGTCGCCGCCACTGCCACCATAAAACATCTAACACAATGTAAGGTCTCACCGCCACTTGAACTCGGATCGCTGGATTCAAAGTCCAGAGTGCTCACCATTACACCATGAGACCTCATCTTCCGACGGCGGGAATCGAACCCGGGCCTCCTGGGTGAAAGCCAGGTATCCTAGCCACTAGACCACGCCGGAACACGCTGGCTCCAGAGAACAGACAAGCAATTCTTCTTACCATTGCATATGCGAACCAAAAAAACATACAACACAGTGTAAGGTCTCACTGAGACTTGAACTCGGATCGCTGGATTCAAAGTACAGAGTGCTCACCATTACACCATGAGACCTCATCTTCCGACGCCGGGAAACGAACCCGGGCCTCCTGGGTGAAAGCCAGGTATCCTAGCCACTAGACCACGCTTTTTTTTTTCTTTATTGCCGGGCTCCGACAACCAACTCAGTACATCACGATACACTATATACAAACACAACCAAGACGTGGAACAAAAGGAAACGCTGTCAGTTTTGTACTGACATTGTCACTTAAAATTCCTTTAGCCCTGCCAAGGCTGGAAGCCTTGGCAGCCACTGCGGCACACACTCAAGTGTCTTCTGCACCTCAACGAAGCAGGAAATGCTCTCCCGAAAATACAACCGTGCAGGCCTCGCATCAGGATCACAATAGAAGCCGGCCATGCGGGAGCGCCATACAGAGTGGAGGCCAGCCAACATTACGAGATCGAAAGGAAAACCATCTTCGTTATCTATCGCCAAATATCTGATCCCGTGTGGATCTAGAGGGAAATCCTTTTTCACTGTTCTCTGCAGAACATCCCAGAAATACACTCCTTCCCATCAGTGAAGAAAAACATGATCTATAGTTTCGGGTAGCTTGCAGATTAGACAGTTAGTTCCCCATGGCAAGAAAAAACCTCGTTGTTCAAGGAATGTTTTGACTGGAAGTGTTTCAGTATGAAGTTTAAAAAAAAAAGGGCTTCATGCCTGGTGTCACCTGCATTTTCTTCACCCGTTTTAACACATTCTGGCCCGGCCCTCCACTGTGCATGGCTCTGTACATCGGTACAGGAAGTATGGTGTCGCACACATCTTTGTACAGTGTTTTCCTTTTCACCGCAGACAAATAATCGTTAGAAAATCGTACTGTCAAGAAACATACGCTCATCACCACCTCCTTGAAAAAGCCCTTAATTGGCCCTGGCATTTCATTCTTGCCGATCAGAAAGTTTGGCAACGCCCGTCTTAATCTCATTTGGCACACCGTTCGTAAGAAAGAGTCTTTTGTGTCCCGGAAAAGCAAACCTGTTAATAAGCTGTCGCACAAAGAGGTGCGCCAGACCAAGACCGCCGTCCTCCACCTTTCTGAACAAATTTGTTCGGCTGCACCTTTCCCACTGCGATGCCCAAATAAAGGTGGCAAACACTCTGTGCAGCTTTTGCACATTTAGCCGCGAGCAATGCAGAACCTGCATTAGATACCATAATTTGCTTATAAAAAAAAAGATTACACACAGTTGCCTTGGCAAAAAACGAGAGAGGAACCCCCTTCCATCTGTCTGCTTTCTCACGTATTTCATGCGCCTGGCTTCTCCAGAGGTCATCATTGCTTTCGTAGAATTGTAGAGGGACACCCAGGTACTTCACTGGGGTCTTCACCCACGTTACGCCTGCAAACGTATCTGGGGTTGACGCCCATTTTCCATGCCAAAATCCCAGGCATTTTTCCCAATTGATCAAACTCCCCGTGATGTCCCGAAAACATTTTACCTCTTCGACCACTGCTATAATACTTTATCAATACAACACACTGCGACGTCATCGGCATATGCTAAGAGCTTCACTTCGGCAGCTTGGAGTCGAAAACCATGAACAGAATCATTTTTAATAATAGTCAAGCATAGTGATTCCATGTACAGACAAAATAAAAGTGGGCTGAGTGGGCAGCCTTGGCGTACCGCACGCTGCACGGCAATGGGGGCCCCCAGTGACTTGTTTACAATAAGCCGCTTTTAGCAACGCCTGTATGCCATGGCCACACCCTCTCTGATAACCGAACCGACATTAATATGCTCAAGAATGGCGAACAGGATAACATGTGATACACAGTCAAAGGCCTTCTCTAGGTCGAGCTGCAAAACCGCGACGCCAGATTGCATGACATCACAGCACTCAAGCACGCACCGCATCTTGTGTATGTTGCTTACTATAGACCTTCCCTTGATTCCACATGTCTGGTGGCACCCTACTATGTCCTTAATCACTGTCTGGAGCCTAGTTACTAAGACCTTCATTAGTATTTTACAGTCAACATTGGTTAAAGAGATGGGCCTGTAACTCGTTACAAGGCGAAGTATTTCTGTATCGTCAGTTTTTGGTATGAGAACAGTATGTGATGTACTATATGACGGTGGTAATTCTTTCAGTTGGTATGCCTCATTGAATACAGCTGTAAGCACTGCAGACAACTTTGAAAAACTTGCAGAACGCGGCACTCAAGCCATCGGGCCCAGGCGACTTTCCGTCGTTCAAGTTTTCAATTGCTCGGCACACTTCTCTTTAGGTTATTGGCCGCTCCAAAATTTCTTTTACCTCGTCGGCCAGTCGCGGCATCTGACCCAGAAACATCTTTTTGAAACCGTCTAAGTCAGCTTCATGAAACGCGAATAACGCCTGGTAATGCTCAAAGAACTCTCGCCCAATGCCGTCGTTATCTGACACCACAACGCCGTTCCGCTCTATCTCGCATACGTGGTTTCGTTGGCCGTTCGTTTTTTCCAAACCTAAAGCCCGCTTCGTAGGTACTTCGCCCGCTTTTAGTGCATTTGTTCTAGCTCACACCAGCGCGCCCCGATAACGCTCTTCTTCGATCAGCTGTAATTGCTGTTTTATAATCCTCACGTCATCTTTGAAAACACCTGGCTTTTTGCATTCCTCTGTTGTTAACATCTTTAGTGTTTTCTGCAGTTCGTTTTCTTTAATTTTTTCGTGAAATCGAATCAAACTGACCCTATCAATCGCTGTGATTTTGATTTGCTCTTTGCATAGTTCCCACTGTTGTCCCACCTTGCAGTAATCGTTCATATTTATTCTGTTGGTTTCTTCTGTCACTTTTGCTACAAAATATTCGTCGTCGAGAAGCTTAACGTTCATTTTCCACATATCCCAAGCAAACTTCCCAACTTGTTTCTTTGTTCCTATTACGCACTTAACCAGACAGTGGTCAGTAAAACGCAGCGGTAGCACGGTGTAAGTGCGGCATTTTGGGATCAAGTCGAGGGCTACATAAATCCGATCTAGGCGTGCGTGGCTTGTCCCCTGAAAATGAGTGTACTTCACTGCCTGTCCACTCTCTAGGACTTCGGCCACGTCGACTAATTCGGCTGCGGTAACAATATCGGCTAATAAATCTGTGCTCTTATCTCGGAAAGCCGTGCCGCTGGTTTTGTCTGTAGAATTCAGTACACAGTTATAGTCCCCCAAAATAATGAGGCATTTTTCAAGGTCCACATATTGCTGAACCATAGCGAAGAAATTATATCTCTCATCCACTGCATTTGATGCGTATATGCAAATAACCCGATATTCTCTTTGGCAATAACTAAAATCACAAATAACAAATCTTCCAGAGGACCCTGATGTGATGCTCTGCACAGCAAGACCCGGCAACTTTTTGACAAAGAGTACGCATCCTGCCGACAACCCAACAGCGTGGCTAACCACAGCGTAGTACCTTGAGGTTAAACGCAGCACCATGCTCCCAGTCTCCTCTTCTCCCTCAACTTTTGTCTCCTGAACAGCTAGAACGTCAATGTCACAATATGTTATCAGCCGATACAATTGACTTTGTTTTCGTTTGCTCGCTAGTCCTCTGACATTCAACGTGGCTACCCTTAGAGACGGTTCAGGTGCCATTGTTGCTCTAACTATGAGGTAGGCCCAGGAGCATGGTGCTTACCTTTAACGTCTAGCAAACCGCTAGACGCCTCTGGAGCCGTCCGGCTGACCGGTCTCGCTTTTCGGCGGGGGTGGCTGGTCGACAGGTTTTCTTTCCGCTGCGAAGTTAGGTCGCGGCTTGAAGGACGGCCGCCGTCCCTGCACCGCTTTCACAGGTGGCTCGTCAAAACTGCTTGCATACGGCATGTCGTCGAGATCGCCGGCTGCGTCGTGGGGGCGTTTAGTTGCAGTTCCGGAACACACTGAACTGACATTGCCATTGCCTGGGAGTTCCTGACCCTTCACTGCTTCTGGCTGCTGCGCTTGGCTGGATCCATCTTCGTTGAAGTCCGACTCTGCCGATGATGGGTTTTCCACCATTTCACTTGCCCTGTCCGTGCTTTTATCCTGGGCTCCTTCGCTAAGGAGAGGCATTTCTGCTCCCGAAGGAGTCGCTATCTCACCAGTCCCCTCCGCAGTGTCCTCCGCCTCAGCCTCGTCCATGAGGTGCTCGGTGTCATCACTCGCCGCCGTTCTCGTTGCCGCGGCGTAGGTACGGGCGCACTGCGAGTCCTCATGCCCAAATCGCCTGCAGATCGAGCAACGCGGCACCTTGCACTCTCTTCTCACGTGCAATGGCATCACAGGCACTGCATCGGGCGACCAGGTGCGACAACTAGTGCCAGTTCTCCTCCGACCCTTAACTGGTGCGGCAGGTCTTCTATTTTCATACCGTTCTTCAGCTTCAAAAGCACTGACCTCGTTGTGGAGCCCTTGTCACTCACACCCTGCACTCGCCAGCGCTCTCGTCTGACATCTATTACAGTCCCAAAGGCCGCAAGTGCAGACCGGACGTCCTCGTCCGCCACTCCATGCAATAGCCAGTGAAGCTTCAGCTTCACCTGCTGTTCCGGCGGGTCGATGATGACACAGCGTCACCTCTTCACCATTAGCTCCTTCACGCCAAGCAGCCGTTTTGTAGCCTCGGCCCCATTAAGGTTGACTGCCCAAACGTGGTTAACCTGGTAGGCTCCCAGGGCCACCACATCCGGCAGTAAGCCTGTAGGCACGAGAGCATCTAGTAAATCTTCAACCCTGTAGGGCCTTGCTCGCACGTCGCCGTGCAAAAACACGGTGTTCTGAACGATGCGTCCGGTTGGCAGCTGAGGCAGAATAAGCTGATAATCGCTGTCTTCGCTATCTGAGATCCTGTTTCCGCGGCCGGTAAAAGCCGCAATCGCCGCTCCGTCGGAGCACATGATTCCGCGTCCGTACACGGCGATGGCCGGAAGTAGAATGCCACTAGACCACGCCGGAACACGCTCGCTCCTGAGAACAGACAAGCAGTTCATATCACTGCATATGCGAAACAAAAAAAAACATCTAACACAGTGTAAGGTTCCACCGAGACTTGAACTTGGATCGCTGGATTCAAAGCCCAGAGTGCTCACCATTACAACATGAGACCTCATCTTCCGACGCCGGGAATCAAATCCGGGCCTCCTGGGTGAAAACCAGATATCCTAGCCACAGACGTTGATGCGAGGAAAATACAGCAGTATTTTCGCGAAGCCGTTGCGAGTATTATTGAAGTTTCCAAGACGCAAGATGAAATGACTGAGTGGCTTCCGAGAATGGAAGTGTTGCTGCAAATGCCTGATTTGTAATGAATCACGCAATCCAAATCGCGTGGTTTTAACCCATGTTGTGTGTTTGTGGAGTAATGTTCTTTATGTGTAAAAAGTGATAATAAATTTGTGAATAAAGAAAAAAGATAGACCACGCCGGAACACGCTCGCTCCAGAGATCAGACAAGCAGTTCTTATCACTGCTTATGCGAAACAAAAAATATATAACACAGTGTAAGGTCTCACCGAAACTTGAACGCGGATCGCTGGATTCAAAGTCCAGAGTGCTCACCATTACACCATGAGACCACATCTTCCGACGCCGGGAATCGAACCCGGGCCTCCTGGGTGAAAGCCAGGTATCCTAGCCACTAGACCACGCCGGAACACGCTGGCTCCAGAGAACAGGCAAGCAATTCTTCTTATAATTGCATATGCGAACCAAAAAAACATATAACACAGTGTAAGGTCTCACCGAGACTTGAACGCGGATCGCTGGATTCAAAGTCCAGAGTGCTCACCATTACACCATGAGACCTCATCTTCCGACGCCGGGAATCGAACCCGGGCCTCCTGGGTGAAAGCCAGGTATCCTAGCCACTAGACCACGCCGGAACACGCTGGCTCCAGAGAACAGGCAAGCAATTCTTCTTATAATTGCATATGCGAACCAAAAAAACATCTAACACAATGTAAGGCCTAACCGAGACTTGAACTCGGATCGCTGGATTCAAAGTCCAGAGTGCTCACCATTACACCATGAGACCTCATCTTCCGACGCCGGGAATCGAACCCGGGCCTCCTGGGTGAAAGCCAGGTATCCTAGCCACTAGACCACGCCGGAACACGCTGGCTCCAGAGAACAGGCAAGCAATTCTTCTTATAATTATATGCGAACCAAAAAAACATATAACACAGTGTAAGGTCTCACCGAGACTTGAACGCGGATCGCTGGATTCAAAGTCCAGAGTGCTCACCATTACACCATGAGACCACATCTTCCGACGCCGGGAATCGAACCCGGGCCTCCTGGGTGAAAGCCAGGTATCCTAGCCACTAGACCACGCCGGAACACGCTGGCTCCAGAGAACAGGCAAGCAATTCTTCTTATAATTGCATATGCGAACCAAAAAAACATATAACACAGTGTAAGGTCTCACCGAGACTTGAACGCGGATCGCTGGATTCAAAGTCCAGAGTGCTCACCATTACACCATGAGACCTCATCTTCCGACGCCGGGAATCGAACCCGGGCCTCCTGGGTGAAAGCCAGGTATCCTAGCCACTAGACCACGCCGGAACACGCTGGCTCCAGAGAACAGGCAAGCAATTCTTCTTATAATTGCATATGCGAACCAAAAAAACATATAACACAGTGTAAGGTCTCACCGAGACTTGAACGCGGATTGCTGGATTCAAAGTCCAGAGTGCTCACCATTACACCATGAGACCTCATCTTCCGACGCCGGGAATCGAACCCGGGCCTCCTGGGTGAAAGCCAGGTATCCTAGCCACTAGACCACGCCGGAACACGCTGGCTCCAGAGAACAGGCAAGCAATTCTTCTTATAATTGCATATGCGAACCAAAAAAACATCTAACACAATGTAAGGCCTAACCGAGACTTGAACTCGGATCGCTGGATTCAAAGTCCAGAGTGCTCATCATTACACCATGAGACCTCATCTTCCGACGCCGGGAATCGAACCCGGGCCTCCTGGGTGAAAGCCAGGTATCCTAGCCACTAGACCACGCCGGAACACGCTGGCTCCAGAGAACAGGCAAGCAATTCTTCTTATAATTGCATATGCGAACCAAAAAAACATATAACACAGTGTAAGGTCTCACCGAGACTTGAACGCGGATCGCTGGATTCAAAGTCCAGAGTGCTCACCATTACACCATGAGACCACATCTTCCGACGCCGGGAATCGAACCCGGGCCTCCTGGGTGAAAGCCAGGTATCCTAGCCACTAGACCACGCTTTTTTTCTTTATTGCCGTGAAACACAAAACAAAATACACATGATAAAATACGTCAACTACGTTCGAGCTAACGCGTACGTGGTTAAAATCTTTTCAAGTTCACCAACCCATCAAACGGACAATGCCATTGTGCTAGATCCTGCTGCATCCTGAACGTTTCGCGTATATACACCGCACTTTCAATGAAGTTTTCACGCGCAGATCGCGTATCTATATCTGCATGACGCACCTGCATTCGTGTTTTCCACAAACTATGGAGGCCAAGGAGCATAATTAAATCATACGCCACTAGACCACGCCGGAACACGCTGGCTCCAGAGAACAGAAAAGGAATTCTTGTTATCACTGCATATGCGAACCAAAAAAACATTTAACACAGTGTAAGGTCTCACCGATACTTGAACTCGGATCGCTGGATTCACAGTGGAGACTGCTTACCATTACGCCATCAGACTTCATTTCCCGACAACGAACCACTCGACCACGCCGGAATGCACTTGTTCCCGAGAACAGGCACTTAACTCTTGTGCTTATTCCTACATATCCGAAGCAAAATGTCAACGCAGCATAAGATCTCACCGAGACTTGAACTCGGTTGGGTGGATTCAAAGTCCAGAACGCTTACCATTGCATCATAAGACCTGGTTTTCCTACGCGAGAATAGAACGCGGGCCTCCTGGGTGAAATCCGGGTATCCCAGCCATTAGGCCATATCAGATTTTCTTTTTTTCGGCTTGGTGAGAAACAAAGCGAACAATGTACATCAATGCGCATGTTAAAAACGCATTCACCGTCACTGCGTGGAGCGTTCATTTAAAAACGCTCCAGGTTTTTCAAGGTCCTCCATCGTAGCAATCCACACGTACTAAGGCTCACTTTGGCTCCTTAGAACATCTATGACATAGATAACACTTTCAATAAAATATTGCCTCGCAAGCGCGAGTCTATGTGAATATTACAAACTGTCATACGCACTTTCCATAATCTGTACAGGCTCTGCACTATGGCCATGTCTGGGGGACTGCTGTCAGTATTTGGGTCGGACAAAAACCGGATTCAATGAGGTGACAAAGGGAGCTCTTTCTTTAGTTCTTTTAAAAATATCCCGCAAAAACACAGTATCCCAGCATTCTAGGAATATATGCTCCGTAGCTTTCGATCTTCTGCACATAAGGCAGTTGACAGACAATGGTACGAAAATACTCTTCTCTTCAAGTCAGGGCTTGACTGCCAACGTACCACTGTGTAACTGGAAAAATAAACGTTTGGTTGAATAGCGAATCGGTATTTTTTTTTTACTTTTTTTGAACGTCTGCTTCCGGACCTGCACCGTATATGGGACGATACAATAGAACAGACAACATCATGTCGCGTAGATCTGTGTACAATTGTTTCCTTTTGATGTTCGACAAATATTGCAAGGAAAACCGCGCTTTCAAGAGCTATACAGTTGATACAATCTCGCGCCAGGAACCTCGGAGACATGTGGTTCTTATATGCAAATAACAATATTACAAGATTGCACTTTGCTTAAAGGCGAAAGCATTTCCTCCTCCTTCTCTTATTTCTCTATCTTGTGTTTTTGTGTCATAATCATCATCATCGTCAACCTGACTAAACCCACTGCAAGGCAAAGGCTCCTCCCATATTCCTCCAATTAACGCGGTCCTGTGCTAGCTGCATCCACTTGACCCCTGCGAACTTCTTAACCTTATCCGCCCACCTAACTTTCTGCCGCCCCCTGCTACGATTTCCTTCCCTTGGAATCCAGTTTGTTACCCTAAGCGACCATCGGTTATCCTCTCTTCGCACTACATGTCCTGCCCATGCCCATTTCTTCTTCTTAATTTCCACTACAATGTCGGTAACCTGAGTTATTTCTCTCGCCCACTCTGCACGCTTCCTATCTCTTAATGTTACCCCTACAATTTTTCGTTCCATAGCCCTCTTAGTTGTCCTCAACTTAAGTAGAACTCTCTTGGTTAGCCTCCACGTTTCAGCCCCATAGGTGAGTACAGGTAAGACGCAACTCTTATATACTTTCCTCTTTAGCGATACCGGTAAGCTGCTATTCATAATCTGCGAGTACTTGCCAAATGCTCTCCATCCCAATCTTATTCTCTTTGTTATTTCCCTTTCGTGAACCGGATCTGCGGTTACTACCTGTTCTAAGTCATATTCGCCTACTACTTCCAGTGCTTCGCTACCTAACGTAAACTGCTGTTCCTTGCCGAGGCTGTTGAACATTACCATAGTCTTTTGCATATTGATTTTCAATCCTACTTTCTACTTTTCCTGTTTAGGTCATCAATCATCCTTTGCAGTTCATCCCCTCAGTTACTTAGCAAGGCAATATATTCAGCAAATCGCAGATTACTTAGGTATTCTCCATCTACCCTGATCCCTAACTGCTCCCATTCCAAGTCTCTGAATACTTCCTCTAAGCAAGCTGTGAATAGTACTGGGGAGATTGTGTCTCCTTGCCTAACACCTTTCTTTAGAGGAATTTTGTTGCTTTCTTTATGCAGAACTATGGTTGCTGTGCAGCCACTATATATATCTTCCAGCACTTTCAAGTACGGCTCGTCTACACCCTGATTTTGCAATGCCTGCGTGACCGCTGAGGTTTCTACTGAGTCAAATGCTTTTTCGTAATCAATGAATTCTATGTATAAGGGCTTGTTATATTCCGAGCATTTTTCTATCACCTGGTTGATGGTATGGATATGATCGATCGACTGTAGGTAAAGCTACAATTTCAGGAAGCATACGTGTCACGGAAATCGTCGACATAGGTAAAGCCTGCTTCTCGTATCGGCGTGAATAAATGAAGTATTGAGCAGAATTCTTCTTGTAGTTCCGGATAACCTGATAGTCTTCATCCTAAGACGCAAAAAAATCTGTTTCCGCGGCTAAGCAGCCGCCAACACCGCTCCGTTAGAGCGCATGATAACACGTCTGTTCGCACTGACGTCCGGAAGTCGAATCCACTAGACCATGCCGGAACACGCTCGTTCTAGAGAGAACACATACAGCTCTTCTCATTTCTACATGTGCGAAATAAGAAATGAAACGCAGTATATGCTCTCACCGAGACTCGAGCTCGGATCGCTACTAAAGTGCTTAATATTACACCAACAGACTTCATATCCCGACGCCGGAAATCCAACCCGGGCCTCCCGGGTTAAAGCCAGGTATCTTAGTCATCAGACCACGCAGGGCCACGTACTACAGACCAAAGTGCAAATGTAATTGTCTTCCTAATCGTTACTCCCGAAGGAAAAATAAAAACATCCTATACACGGATAAAGGCGTCGTCGATACTGAAAGTCTGGAACATCGGCAGTTAGATTCTGAGTTCAGAGTGCTGACCATAACACGTCCAGACCATACTGAGCTCAGAGTGCTGAGAACCAAACCTGGGCTTGTTTGACTTCACCATTCTTGTTCGTCGTGCTTTTTTGTAGATGTCCGTCCGTGTGACAGAACGTAAATAGTTTGCCTAACGCTTGCCGTCTTGCTTGTTTTTTTCTGCAGGGCAGTAATCGTGGTTAAACGCGTGGGAAGTTGTTGCTTCCTCTCCTCTAAGGCTTCTCGTGCATTGCCCTCGGTCTCAGTGGGGACACTGCCACCATTTGCGCCAGGTGTGAGCAACGTGAAACATCGCAGCTGTCATAAAGAGGGCGTGCTGGTAGCTGTCGAGGTCGTTGCTTGTCGCCGTTGACAGGCCGACTACATGCACGCTCCCACGCGCTCACACGCCACGCGGATCACACACGCTCGCGCATGGGCCGCCGACACGTTGCGCCACTTACTGACCGGTCACGGGCAGATGAACTTGCGCCTTACCGCAGTGTTTTCGTGCACTCCTGCCTCCTGAGGATGAGCTGTAGGACCGCTGCCAATGGCGTGTCCGCCTATTTCAGCTCTCAGCTTGGAGCGGTCTTCATCAGACTGACATGTATGTTTGCGTTGAATGGCTGCGAGATGCGCAAGAACTACCCGATGCAGATCCCCGTTAAGACTTTTGACAGGCGTCGGAAGGCTTCTGTCCCATTGTTGTTTGCCTTCCATTACGAGCGCAGAGTGCATCGCACGCGTACTGTTAACAAGCGGCGAATCACGCTGAACTCAATTAGCGAGAGAAAAGGGGCATTAGAAATAAACGTTTTAATGCTGAAATATGATAGGTCCCATTAAACACTCTTATTGACAGGCATTCCAGCAGTTCTAAACTGCCCCGCAAAGTGAATTGCGGATGCATATTCACCTACTAGCGGAGTAAGCGGCGGGAAGCTCGGACTGGTCATACTTGTACCATTGAAGAGGTTAACGCTAGCTGCAGGTATCGATATTTTTGTAAGCACTGAAATTGTTCTCTGCAACAAATCTCTTTCTCTTCCTCGTAGAACGGACTGCGGGTTCGCGTCGAGAATTCCATTCCGCTAGCGCGTATATACGTCTCACAGTGCCGGTAGCAATCGAGAGTTGGCTTGGCGTCTCAATACCTTTCGCGACCACTTCCGTCCGCACTTTGGCGAAAAAGCGATTTCCGTTTGCCCCGAGCACAAAAAGGCTGTGACTCGCGGCTACACACCGAGCTCTGCCAACAATTTCAAGGCGCGCGGCTTCCGTAAAGTCGATAATGTGCGATCGCGCTGTACAGAAGAGCGGTTGGAGAAGAACCAGAGTCTCAAGACAACGCTCGGTGCCAGGGAAGCTCGAGCACCGCGACGCGGAACTTTTTCTCACTATCCTTGTGGCTCAAACAGCATTGGCGATCAAATCAGGCACCGCGGTTGATTGCGCACATGACTACACGCGCGAGCGCCAAAACGGCGGCGACCCTGGCAGGCGAATATCGACGACGACGACTGTGTTACGCTGCCGTAACGCAACCGCAACTCACGCCAGCGTGGGCGTCAGACTTAGCGTTAGGCGCCGAAGATTTAAGCAACGCACACCCTCCATCGAGGCGGGTGGATTTTTCATCGGTGCGAACACTGCGTACGGGACAAGCAGATAGCCCGATAGGGTAACGTATTACGCGCTGTTTTTGTGCTTTCTATCATTGCTTGTTTCCTGCTCAGCAGGGCGTGCGCGCCGCACAGCCAGCCAGCTAGGGATAGGGAGCGCGTGGGCGCGCACCTTTCGGAGGGCCTGCTGGGGCTCTCCAAATGGTCGCGTGGGTGCAGCGCGGGGCCGCTGCTCGAGCGTCGCGGCACAACCACTTCGCGCGACGGTTGGTGGCGATAAAGAAGCCGCGCTACACGAACGCTCGCTGCAGGTGTTACGTGCGACGCGCAGAGAATTTTACAGAAGTCTGCCCCGTCAACCAGGCGCCCGGCAACGGCGAGGTCGTGCGGCTGTCTCGCCACGTGCCTTGAAATTGCGCGCAAACGAAGGTCAAAAATGGTAACAGATGTAAAGTGGTTGTGCAATTCGGTTCGTAACTGATAACGGCGACAAGTGCGCGCGGTAGTTGCCGATTGCGAGTGGTGAATTTGACGACCATATACTCTCAAAGTTCAGTTGCACACGATTAAAATGCCGTCCTTGTAAGCCTGTGCGTTTTGGCATCTTAACGTAATGAAAGAAGCACATAAGCGCTTTTCTCGATCAACGGGTGTGTTCAATAAAGCAGAAGTAAAATGAGGCGCCTTATCGGTCCCCTAAACTGCGACAACTATGTACTGGTGTCTTAAACGTCCTTTTAAGCGGAAGGCAATAAGTATTTTTTTTTAATTGTGCATAACGAACAATGCGTTTTGGTCACGCTTATGCCATATGATATGACATACCCAAATACCGCAACAGAAACGTCAATACCTGCAGTACAGGCGCACGCAGCTACGCTTTGTAGCTTTGTTGGTTTACCCGGTTTCGTGCATTTACAGATTCACGACCTCCCTGAACAAAAGTCAAACACATCCCGCGTCGCGTGCGTTGCAAGAAAAAGCAGCGCCGATCGGTGCCACGCGTGTAGCGCGGTCGTGGATCCGGCACGAAGACGTCGAGCTGCCCGTTTGTCGCCGCTGTTAAGTGCTCCCACTCGTCGCGTCCCACACGCGTTCGTTAGTCGCCGGCTAGCAATGCGGACTTCTTCAAACCAGACATTTCTTAATCCTCTTTTCGCCGTATTCGGCTTTGCCTCGGATCACTCTTCTTCGGGGCGGCTTGCCTCGTTCGGACGGTTGTTTTTTCGTGCCCAAATAATATCGTTCTCGGAATATCCTAAGTCGTTGCAGCCGAGCAAAACAAGCCTGAAAAGATGGACAGCAATTTTTTTTAGTCATGGGGCACTCAGAAAAGGGGATTAGGACTGAGTGCTTTTTTTTTTTTACATCCCATCCGTTTATACCTTCTGACGTTGCAGCGAATCTACAGAAATACTGCAGTTCCTCCCCACCCCCCCACCCCCCTCCGTGTCACGCTTCGCTCAAACCAATTAACAAGAAATCACGCTTGCTAAGAGCTTTGGTGCTGTCGCGATTCGAAATAGCACTAGTCAACAAACAATGAGCCAGCATGTTTGACGTCATCTTCTCGCCTCCATGGCCATGACCTTCTCGCTACCCAAGGCCTAAGCACGGTTTATGCAACAGTCGAAAAAGCTGTGAAGCAATTGCACTTTAAATTGCACGTTTCTAACAAAAGCAATACAAACCACAGAAATACAAGCAATGCGATGGATGTTGGCGGTTACATTCTAGTGTTATTATGGGCTAGTGCACCCTGTCGTGACGCTGGGGCTACGTCGACCCGGCCTTCACTTGGTAGCGTGCAGAGACTCGGGGTTGAAGAAGGACTGAATCTTCGAAGTTGGTGAAATATGTACAAGCAGGTTTAATGGCACTTTGAGAAACTTATTTACAAGATTATTTACACGAAAAAGAAGGGTACATCAGCAAAATGGCAAGCGTTAAGAGTTCATAGCGAGAAGCGACTGGATGAGCCGTTTACCCAGGGCCCAGAGCGACATTTCGTGCTCTGCAGCGTCCTTAAAAACCCCCTATGTCCAGCCCCTCTCTGAAGATGCTGACCAACCAAATCCAGGGCACGCCCCTCAGGTATCGGCATCCAATCGAACACATCACTGCACTGATGGTCTGAAGCACTGACTGGTCCGGCATTCATTCGTTGGGCGTGATCACTTGTTGGCGGGAAAAGCTTGGGAACGGCGAGGAGAGGAGGTACATTTCTATTCTTCAGCAAAGAAACCACAGGCTGGTTCTGACAAGGGGTTTTACTTCTCAGAAACCCGAGTGCACGTGGCGCCGCATAGGGCTCCCAACATGGTCCCTTTTCGACAATTGCAAATCTTTCCTGCATTCCCGGGAAATCACTTAATGGCCGTATGAGTCATGCTCCTTTCTTGTCCTGCACGTCAGCGGACATGTCACTCTGTCGTCTCCTTTGGATAGGAGGCATTCATCACTGGAGGATAGCACTTCTCGACTGGAAGGGTGAACAAAAGAAAGAAAGCACTTCCTGCTATTTCCCTCAGGGGGACGTTTCTTTGTGTTTTTCCAGACGTTCTCTTGACAGGGTCAATTTGGCATTTGCAGGTTGTCCACAAAGCAAAACATGCTTACAAAACAGGATTCCTGGAAACAGGCTCACTTAGAGCCATTGGACCATCACCACATATTCACAAAACTTATCCATGCCCACAGGCGAACAATAGAGCGCGCAATTGCGGATGCTTGGTCGTAACAGCCTCCTCCCCCGCCAGAAGAGTCTCGGAGGGCAGCAGTCCCAGCTGCTGCATGAAGAGACGACTTAATGGTCTGCACGTGAACGCTTGAAGCTCGCTGTTGCTTGTCGCGTTGTCTTGATTGTTGTAGGCCAAATTGCTCGAGCTGTCTGAAACTCAACCACATGTCGAAGCAAGCACTCGGCTCCCGTCTGAAGAGACCAGGTCAAAAGAAAACTGCCATTGTTGTTCGAGAAAAGCCCACTCTCAAGACGTTCAGGACCCACGTATTCCTAGAAAACCAAACGTGCTGCTTGACATAGTCACACATATACAAGCGCACGAAAAAAAAAAAAAACCTGATTATCAATTTGGATACATGGTGAGGAACATCTCGGACCGTTTAGAAAGAGCGGCTAAGCGCGTCCGCATTCCCATTTAACTTCCCCTTTTTGTATCTTATTTCAAAATTGTACTGCTGTAAAATCAAGCTCCACCTAAGAAGGCGACTGTTCTTCGATGTCGCAGTTTGCAGCCAAGCCAGGGGACAATGGTCCGTCTCTACGGTGAATTTGGCCCCTCCAAGATAGCACTGCAATTTTTGAATGGCCCATACAATGCAAGCGCATTCTTTCTCTGACGCGCAATAAGCCCTCTCTCTAGAACTCAGTTTTCTGCTCAAGTAGAGCACGGGGTGCTCATTACCGTCGTCATCTCTCTGGCAGAGAACAGCACCTAACCCTCGATCACTGGCATCACACTGGACCGTGAATTCTCGGCCATAGTCTGGAGCTCGCAATACCGGACGGCTAATCAGCACAGCCTTCAGGTTTACGAAGGAGGCTTCCTTTTGTTCGTCCCAGACTACATTTGTCGGTTCTGTCTTGCGGAGACCGTCGGTCAGAGGGCTAGCCAAAGCTGAATAGTGAGGGATGTAGTGGTTGTAGTATCCCGTCAGCCCTAAGAATGCCCGAATTTCCGTCTTCGTGCTCGGCCGCGGGTAGTCTGCTACCGCAGAAATCTTAATCTCGCTGGGTTTCCTGAAACCTTGACCTACATTGTGACCCAAGTAGTCCACGGTCGCCCTTGCCAGGCAACATTTCTCGGCCTTTACGGTTAGTCCAGCTTGACGCAAAAGGCTCAGTACAGCTCTTAGATGTACCATATGGTCCGCCCATGAGTCGGAAAAAACCGCAATGTCATCTAAATAAGGCACCGCGAATGTTTCACACCCATTTAAAACCCTATCCATGAGTCGGGAAAAACAAAATGGAGCATTTTTGAGCCCGAAACTCATCATTGTTGGCTGGTAGCTGCCCGTCGGAGTGACGAAAGCCGCGTATCTGCTGGCGCGTTCAGTGAGCGGTACTTGCCAGTATCCTCGAGTAAGGTCCAGCGTAGTCACATATGCCGCTCTACTGACCTGTTCTACTCTCTCCTCAATATTCGGAATAGGATACACTTGATCCCTGGTGAGAGAATTTAGCTTTCGGTAGTCTACCACAGGCCTAGGGTCTTTACCTGGAGCTTCTACTAAGATCATAGGCGAAGCATAATCGCTTTCCGAGGGTTTTATTACTCCTAATTCCAGCATGCGAGTTACTTCCCTATCCAGAATTTCTCGTTGCCTTGGAGAAAATCGGTAGCACCTTGATCGCACTGGCACGTCTGAAGTCAGCTCAATATCGTGCTCAGTCAAATCAGTCCTGCCTGGCCTGTCCACGAAACAGGCCTCAAACTCTGTTATTATTTCGCCCAGATCGGACAGCTGGGATTTCTTTAGTTCTCCTCTCTGCTCCGTATTTCTGAGAAGCTCCTGAGCGTTGCTTCCTTTTCCGCTGAGGCAAATCAAGTTGTCCCCCATCTCCTCGGGAAGGTTTAACGTTAGATTTACCACGGCTTCCCTCTGCACATAAGGCTTCATAAGATTGCAATGATAAATGCGCACTTCTTTACGCCTACCGGGAATTTTCACTGCGTAGTTAGTGTTAGAAAGCTTTGCAACGACTTCAGCCGGTCCTTCCCACTGTACTTCGAGCTTATTCTGCCTTGAACTTCTCAGCAACATCACCTGGGCCCCGATACAAAACGTCCTTTGACGGGCTGACTTATCATAGTACACCTTGGAACGAGCCTGGGCTGACTTCATGCTGGCCTCAACGAGTTCCTTAGTGTTATGTAAGCGATTCAAGAGGTTCAGAATGAATTCTACTACTGTTGGGTCTTCTCCGCGCCCCTCCCAGGCTTCGCGCACCATTCGCAAAGGTGAGCGCAGTGACCTTCCGTACACCAACTCGGCTGGGCTAAATCCAGTGGATTCGTGCGGCACTGACCGCAAAGCGAAAAGCGCTGCAGGCAGGCAGGTATCCCATTCGCGCTTGTTTTCATAGCACAGTCCCCTCAGGACTCGTTTGAGAACAGAGTGCCATCTTTCTACGCTGTTGCTCTGCGGATGATGGATCGAGCTATGCACTACCTTAATGCCGCATCGCTCGAGAAATGAGGTGGTGAGGACACTCGTGAAAACGCTACCCTGATCACTTTGGACCTCGGAAGGGAATCCAACTCGTGCAAACACTGATAGCAGCGAATCCACTACACTCTCGGACGTCACCTCGCGCAGCGGAACAGCCTCCGGAAACTTTGTGGCTGGGCATAACATAGTGAGGATATAACGGTACCCTGACTCTGTCACAGGAAGTGGCCCAACTACATCTATTACTAACCGGTGAAACGGCTCGGTAATGATTGGTACTAACACCATCGGAGCTTTCCGCTTATCTTGCGCCTTTCCAACCCGCTGGCACGTGTCGCATGACCGTACAAAATTTTCCGTGTCCTTAAAACATCCAGGCCAATAGTATTCTTGCAACAGCCTCTGCTTTGTTTTCTTTATTCCAAGGTGACAAGACCACGAGCTGCCATGGGAAAGTCGCAGTAAGTCTCCGCGGTACTTTTGGGGAACGACTAATTGGTCCCGCTCTACTCCGCGCTTATCCTTGAATAAGCGATACAGCACTCCCTTTCTCATCTCAAAAGAAATATTCTTTGCTGTCTTAGTGGCGCGGTGGCGCTCCCTTATCTCCTGTATCTTGGGATCATTGGCTTGCTCCATAGCTAAGTCCTCTCGAGTTCCACTTAAAAGTCTCGTGAGATTACTAGACACTGGCGGCAAGAGGTTACTTTCAAGAACGTCCTCATTCCGTGTCTTATCAAGCTCACTTTCATGTTGACTTATCTGAGATGCCTCGCTCTCAAAGTTTTCTGGCCCGCTATTTTCCGCATTTACCACTGTTTTAACTGCCGTTTCCTCCGCTGTTGATTTTTCTGAAATGAGCAGTGTAGCTAGTTCTCGCGCCTTTGAACGTGTTAAGGCCTGCACATCTCTGTCTCCGAAAATCAGAAGGCAAGCTTTGACCTTCTCGTAGTTGTCCGCGTCCTCCTTGTTTAGCCGCGCGACAACCTCCGCTGCCTCGCAGGGCAGAACCGTCAATAATCTCTGAGACCACGTGTCTCGCTGGAAGGACAGTTCTTCGCAAGTTCGCTCAAAGTTACCCAGATACAGACCGATATCCCCTGATATCACATATGGCTGCATGTACTTTGACATCTTGAAATCTGCCTCCTTGTTGAGAAGAGGTACCGCTAGCTGGGGACAATTGCCCGACCTCTTGCTCAACTCTACTTCTAATTTCCGGAGCTCAATTTCTAGCTCCCGCTTTTTTGCTTCTCTCTCAAGCTTCTCACGTTCGTGCTCCCTTTCCTCTTTTTCTCTCTCAAGTTCACGCTCCCTTTCCTCTTTTTCCCTCTGACGTTCGCGCTCCCTTTCCTCTTTTTCCCTCTGACGTTCGCGCTCACGCCTCTTTTCCTGTCTGAGTTGTTCCTCCTTGTTTTGGGCGATGAGGTTCCATGCTTCACTGAGCTCCTCATCATCGGCTCCCAAATCAGTGATTGCCTTTAAAATCAAGGGTTTTCGTGCCAAACCACTTGTATCAATTCCCAATTCCTCACACAATAGCAACAGTTCCGGTTTCTGCAGCTTTTGTAGGTCCATGATCGCTCCGAGTGTCGGCTACTTCCAAAACAACAGTGCAAACTACCAAACCTAAAGGCGTTTCCACACTCTCTTTACCAGTTCTAAAATCTAACCCTGTTCTAGAACCTGGTCCACATCAGAAGAAAAGCCAAGCACTCACCCACACATGCGATCGATGTTCCGAGCTGCCCTCTTGTTGGCCGATTGTTGCGCCTGCTTGTTGCTTGAGATGCCACCTCCGATCACCAGATGTTGTGGCTTGTAGCTTCAGATCCACCTCCAATCACCAGATGTTGTGGCTTGTAGATTCAGATCCCAACGCTGGTCACCAGTTGTTGTGCTTGTAGATTCAGATCCCAACGCTGGGCACCAGTCGTTGTGCTTGTAGGTTCAGATCCCCCTCCAATCACCAGATGTTGTGGCTTGTAGATTCAGATCCCACCGCTGCCACCAGTTGTCGTGACGCTGGGGCTACGTCGACCCGGCCTTCACTTGGTAGCGTGCAGAGACTCGGGGTTGAAGAAGGACTGAATCTTCGAAGTTGGTGAAATATGTACAAGCAGGTTTAATGGCACTTTGAGAAACTTATTTACAAGATTATTTACACGAAAAAGAAGGGTACATCAGCAAAATGGCAAGCGTTAAGAGTTCATAGCGAGAAGCGACTGGATGAGCCGTTTACCCAGGGCCCAGAGCGACATTTCGTGCTCTGCAGCGTCCTTAAAAACCCCCTATGTCCAGCCCCTCTCTGAAGATGCTGACCAACCAAATCCAGGGCACGCCCCTCAGGTATCGGCATCCAATCGAACACATCACTGCACTGATGGTCTGAAGCACTGACTGGTCCGGCATTCATTCGTTGGGCGTGATCACTTGTTGGCGGGAAAAGCTTGGGAACGGCGAGGAGAGGAGGTACATTTCTATTCTTCAGCAAAGAAACCACAGGCTGGTTCTGACAAGGGGTTTTACTTCTCAGAAACCCGAGTGCACGTGGCGCCGCATAGGGCTCCCAACATGGTCCCTTTTCGACAATTGCAAATCTTTCCTGCATTCCCGGGAAATCACTTAATGGCCGTATGAGTCATGCTCCTTTCTTGTCCTGCACGTCAGCGGACATGTCACTCTGTCGTCTCCTTTGGATAGGAGGCATTCATCACTGGAGGATAGCACTTCTCGACTGGAAGGGTGAACAAAAGAAAGAAAGCACTTCCTGCTATTTCCCTCAGGGGGACGTTTCTTTGTGTTTTTCCAGACGTTCTCTTGACAGGGTCAATTTGGCATTTGCAGGTTGTCCACAAAGCAAAACATGCTTACAAAACAGGATTCCTGGAAACAGGCTCACTTAGAGCCATTGGACCATCACCACATATTCACAAAACTTATCCATGCCCACAGGCGAACAATAGAGCGCGCAATTGCGGATGCTTGGTCGTAACAACCCTCAACACAGCGATGGTTATCTGGGAGGTTACGGCTTCTCTTTTTTTTTTTTTTTTTTTTTTTTTCAGCCGAGTAAACACGCAAAATGCGCAAGGAGTATGAAATAACCTAGACTATAGAACTCTCGGAAAATGCAGCAATGAGGTGCGATCGATCCGTCCAACTGACTATCAGCTCTTTCTAGTGCCATCCGTCTTTTTAAGATATAAAAAAGCCGCAAGAAAAACCAGCGAGTGTTTGCGAGACCAGTGCGGTTTTTTTTGTCAAGCGTGAGTGTGCATGCTCAATGAGTTTATATTTCGCGGTGGTTTAGCCAAGTTGTTTTCAGCTCGTGGTTGAGGACTTAAGTACTCAACGCAAAGCTGTGGAACTAACATTTATTTTAAGAAAACTATAGTAACGTTCGGTAGTGTGATAAGGTAACAGAGGTTTACAAAAGGCAGCGAGATGTGAGAAGCGGTAATAAAATCATCCATCTAGGGCATGTAGTGACCGCATATCCTGGCAATGAGAGCGAGTGCATTTCGCAGGAACTTTCTATTTATGAACAACATCTTACCGATACCAAAGTGTATATAATAGTTTTACAGTACTATCGCGCTCAGTATAATATACACTGCGCGAGCGCGCTCCCTGTGGTGCCGATCGTATCGTGTTTCCAAGTTACAGGGAAAGGGTGGGACTCTTGCTATACAGTCGCGCATCACCTCCCTTGCTTGCCTTCACCCTCGTCCCCGTCTGTTTGTTGGCGGCTTTTGTCATTTTTTAGTTTTTTTTCAGTCCTTATTGAAGGCGAACCACAGTATGATTAAATCACAAGCAAATGGGTGTCTGTTCTGCATTACATAATGAATGAATGAATGAATGAATGAATGAATGAATGAATGAATGAATGAATGAATGAATGAATGAATGAATGAATGAATGAATGAATGAATGAATGAATGAAGTGACTTAGCAATAGTAAAGACCAGGTATCACCGTGCGTCTATAATCCCTGGTACTTTGTACAAGCACGCGTCATTTACAGAGACTACATGCTAGCACTTAAAGATCAGTTTCAACGAAATAAACCAAGCTTCTTGTCATAAATCGAATGCTACAATCGCTCCGCCTCAATGAATAAGTCGCCAGGACTGAGTTATTTCAAAAAGTGCAAGTTCAAGGACATAAAGCGAGCCTTCACACATGTCCTCGGTATGGAACGAAGACATTAGATGAGTGTCCGCACTCTCTTCCAGCCTCAAATGACGAATTTTTGTGATCGGTGGTAGGCGGAATTCGACATCCCAGAGCTGTACGTCGGGCTCAATACTGATTCCGACCATCCGGGCTGTTTTAAGGAGCACTGATATCGCAGAGAATACGTACGCGCCGTATACTGCACATTCCAGTAGCGGTTGTGCGCTAACATCGCTTCCACCAAGACGAGCTGATTGTTTGGCAACGGTACTTGCACGCAGTGATGTAAATATTGTGGCATGTACGCGTCGGCCTTTGAAGTGCATTGGCCCCAATAGAATGTAAAATAATGGCAGACATCATCATCAGCCTCACTATGCCCACTTCATGGCGAAGGCCTCTGCCATATTCCTTGTTCGTTATTCAAATACGTTAGGGAGAACTTTTAAACAACAACATGAATTTTAATTCTCCAAACTGCACTCACTATGAACACTGTTCGGAGAGCGTCTCAATGAACCACCGCACTGCTCCGTAAACGCTGTCTCTCTTACTTGAAGGGAGCACGCGCACGAGCATCCCTCTCACGCGCCACCCACTGACCACACCACATAACACACGCGCACACAGCCGTACCCCGCGGTGAAGAATGGGTGATTCCAGTCCGTGTACGTCCATCCCCCGTTGCCAGTGGGATGGCCCAAATGTCGTGCCGTGAAGACCGTGGAGGCGGCACCCGGAATATTCAACATCCCTCCAATTAACCCGGTCCTGTGCTAGCTGCATCCACTTGACCCCTGCGAGCTTCTTAACCTCATCCGCCCACCTAACTTTCTGCCGCCCCCTGCTACGCTTTCCTACCCTTGGAATCCAGTTTGTTACCCTAAGCGACCATCGGTTGTCCTCTCTGCACACTACATGCCCTGCCCATGTCCATTTCTTCTTCTTAATTTCTACTAGAATGTCGGTAACTTGAGTTATTTCTCTGACCCACTCTACACGCTTCCTATCTCTTAACGTTACCCCTACCATTTTTCGTTCCATAGCCCTCTGGGTTGTCCTCAACTTAAGTAGAACCCTTTTCGTTAGCCTCCATGTTTCAGCCCCATAGGTGAGTACAGGTAAGATGCAACTGTTGTATACTTTCCTCTTGAGCGATACCGGTAAGCTGCTATTAATAATCTGCGAGTGCTTGCCAAATGCGCTCCATCCCTAACTTATTCTCCTTGTTATTTCCCTTTCATGGCCCGGATCTGCGGTTACTACCTGTCCTAAGTAGACATATTCGCCTACTACTTCCAGTATTTCGCTACCTAATGTAAACTGCTGTTCCTTCCCGAGGCTGTTGAACATTACCTTAGTCTTCTGCATATTGATTTTCAAGCCTACCTTTCTACTTTTCCTGTCTAGGTCATCAATCTTTATTTGCAGTTACTTTGCAAGGCAATGTCATCAGCAAGTCGCACATTACTGAGGTATTCTCCACCTGCCCTTATCCCTAACTGCTCCCATTCCAAGTCTCTGAATACTTCCTCTAAGCAAGCTGTGAATAGTACTGGGGAGATTGTGTCTCCTTGCCTAACTCCTTTCTTTATGGGAATTTTGTTACTTTCTTTATGCAGAACTATGGTTGCTGTGCAGCCACTATATATATCTTCCAGCACTTTCACGTGCGGCTCGTCTACCCCCTGATTTCGCAATGCCTGCATCACTGCCGAGGTTTCAACTGAGTCAAATGTTTTTCGTAATCAATGAATGTTATGTATAAGGGCTGGTTATATTCCGAGCATTTTTCTATCCGCTGGTTTATGGTATGGATATGATGGATAGTAGAGTACCCTTTCCGAAACCCTGCCTGATCCTTTGCTTGATTGCAGTCTAAGGTTGTCCTGATTCTATTGCCGATTACCTTAGTAAATACATTATACGTAACAGACAGTACGTTGATTGATTTGTAATTTTTCAGGTCCTTAGCATCCCCTTTCTTATGAATTAAGATAATGTTTGCGTTTTTCCATGGTTTCGGTACCGCCGATGACTCCAGGCACTGCGTATACAGGGTGGCCAGTTTTCCAGCAGACGTATTGTTGCTTAATGATGGGAGTTTTTTTTTTTTTTTTCGTCATACGATTCCATTCAGTTGTAAGTTGCAGCTCTGTCTTGTCCTTGTCTCTCTAGTCCTGTCTTAACGCTACGTTTTTCGCTGAACTATGTCTGACCAACTGGCCCCGCACTGGCTCTGTTAAATTCTTAGCACGATATATAGGGACATCGTCACACCACCTATCGGCTCCCTACACGTCAGAAGGCTATATTATCTAACTATAAATTCCATGTTTAACCTAGGTTGATCTACACCCCATAAAAACACCTTACTCTTTAAAAACAAATTGACACGGGGTACGTAAAGGCCAAAGTAACATAAAAAATAAACCAATAAACAATAAATTTCATGTTTAACATAGGGTGGACTAAAACCGATAAAAACACCGATGACTTTCAAAACAAAATGACACGTGGTGTAAGGGCCAAAGTAACATGATGGAATGAATAAGAAGTGAGCGGAACTTAAAAAACCAACCCCGAGAAATCATGTACCATCCTAAACCTTCTTCAATGCTTTAAGCACTATAAGCACCTTGTGCCACCAAAAACAGGGAAGCAAAACTTCTAAGATGATGGGACCCAGTGAAATGTTGAAAAGTGAAGACGACATAAAAAGCACGCGAAAACATAAAAACCAGAGCAAGCACATGTACCAGCGTAAGCATTCACCAAAGGTTTCGTCTTCTGAATACACACAGTATATAGTAGCACACCTCGTACTCTTGATCAGCCAAATTTTTCCAAAAAACTTTCTTCACTCACATGCAGGGAAACCGAGGCATTGCTAACACAATTTTGGCCCTTCTTTCTAATCCAAAAAGCTTCCTTTAGTTCGCGGGCAACACGTTCGCGGCTTTGGTCCAAAATCACCGTCATTTCTAAAATGGGTTTGCACTGGCGATCACAGTCCATACAATGCAGCGGCAGATTAGACCCCGTTCCAGTGTTCATTGACCGTTCATGCTCCCTTAACCTTTCATTCAAACAGCGCCCCGTTTGCCCAACGTACGTCTTACCACAAGTGAGGGGAACCTGATATATAACCCCTTCATTGCACTCTACGTACCTATGCCCATGCTTTGTTCCACATGTTCTGTCTTTCTCTTTCTCTGAGTTTATATGAGGACACCACGCGGCCAGCTTACAGGGGCCAGAGGAAACTACTGGTACCTTAAACTTGGAGGCTACTTTTTTCAAGTTATGGGCTACCCGATGGCTATAGGGAATAACCACTGGCCTATTTATTCCGGTTTCAGGATTCGACTGTTTTTCTTTCCTTTTACTTTTTGAAGAAGCGAATCCACTACTCCCGTCATGACTGACTGGGGGAAGCCTGCATTCTCAAGCCTGGCTACCTGTTGCTGGAAACTTGCTTGCATAGTATGGGGACATGACTTTACAATGGCTGCCTCTAGGGCGGATGTTGCAATGACTCGCTTCACTGTCTTTGAGTGCGCTGATTCATAGGATAAAAATCCTTTCTGCGCACGTGGGTGGTACATCCAGCATAACATATATCACCTGCTATAGATAGCTGAAGGTCTAAAAACTGTAACTTATCGCCTTCAGGCTGGTCTTGCGTAAATTCTAATCCTTCTCCAAGCTTACAAAATATTTCAACACTTTCATTAACTGTGCTTAGGTAGGAGCGCTTATCCTGCTTACTTAATATAATCAAAAAATCATCTACAAATCTGAAAACCTTCAAGGCTTTTTCTTTATCTAAATGCTCTTCCACCCTGCGATCAATCATTGACAGAAAAATGTTACTCAGAACAGGCGCAACGCAGGAGCCAATACATATCCCTTTTCTCTGAATGAAAAACCCGCCTTCGAACTGTTTAGGTAAAAATTCTAGCAATGACATAAAACTTTCAAGCGAAACACTGGCTGCATTCTGAAAGGGCACGATCCCGTTCTCTTCTATGCATTCACGAACGGCTAAGAACAATTCTTTATGGGGAATGGAATAAAAAAGGTCCTTGGCATCAACAGAAAAGAAATGCCCAACTTGCTGATTGATTTGAAGAAACGTAATTATTTCCAATGAGTTTCTTGTGGCGAAAGGATCCGGCGGACAATTGCGCGGCACCGGGATTCGAGCCATGGTTCTCTTGCATGCGAGGCGGATGTTGTACCGCTACACCACCGCTAATGACAAACAACTGAGTGCTAATGTGGAATTCATTATGGACCTATCACTCGATAAATCACTTATCTAAAACAGGTACATTTAAAGGCATCATCATCATCAGCCTGACTATACCCACTGCAGGGCGAAGGCCTCTCCCATATTTCTCCACTTAACCCGGTTCTGTGCTAGCTGCATCCACTTGACCCCTGCGAGCTTCTTAACCTCATCCGCCCACCTAACTTTCTGCCGCCCCCTGCTACGCTTTCCTTCCCTTGGAATCCAGTTTGTTATCCTAAGCGACCATCAGTTAACGTACTCTTTCAAAAATCTTGTGCGTGTACCCTAAGGCAAGCATATGCATAAACGACACTTTATTCGATATATCTTGGACAGGGCCGTCCACTGAACACGAAAGCGCGTGGCCCTGTATTCAGAGTGTCAGTGCGTCCGAACCGACTTCATATCGAAGCAAAGTGACAGCCCGTGCGCATCGTAGCATCACCCCCAGGTCTATCTGTACATGTACTCGCAGCACTTTGCTTCGATGTACGGCCGTGTCAGAAGCGACGGCGCTTCGAAGAGAGCGAGCACGTCCTTTCCCGACACTTTACGTGCAGCCTTTGTTAAAAATACGCAGTCTGCTTACGGTCGGTAGAGCGTTGCTAATTTTGCACCACTGAAATAATTGTAGTGCTCACCCTTCCAAGGCCCCCAGAAGTTACTGTATGTTATCATCGCTATACATATGGCCCAGCAACACATCCAGTGGCTTTTAGTAAACGATAAAATACTTTGAGCCACCCATTCTCAGCAGACTAGAACGAACATCGTCCTGACAGCGAGGCGAACTTTGTTAACCTAAATCTTCCGAACTTATCCGTCAGACTGATATCAAACCGATAAAAAACTTAATACTGGCGGCGACGAGCAGGTTTCGAAACAGTGGTAATGCAAACAGGTCACCGTCGTTTCCAGATGCTTTCGAGCACTATTTCTTTTTCTTGTAATCGAAATTATTGACCGCATTTATATACTGGAGCCGGATATGCACGCGAAACATTTGGGCACAGTCTTGGTCAAAAATCTTGCAGCCAAAGGATTTTCGTCTCAGCCGCAAAATGGAGTCGTCATGGCACCATTAAAGGCCATGAAAATGACCCTTTCCTAGCTTTTTGAAGACCAAATAAACTTCAAACTGCTAGAAAATGGTTTATTATGGCAGCGATAAACTATCTCTTAACATTTCAGGACCACGCCGCCGGGTTGCCGCAGTGGTTACGGCGCTCGACTACTGTTCTCAAGGACGCGGGATCGAATTCCGGCCTCGGCGGCCGCTTTTTGATGGAAGCGAAAAGCAAGGCGCCCGTGTGCTGTGCGATGTCAGTGCACGTTAAAGAACCCCAGGTGGTCTAAATTTCCGGAGTCCTCCTCTACTGCGTCTCTCATAGCCCGAGTCGCTTTGGGACGGTAAACCCCACCAACCAAACCACCAACAGACCCTTTGGTCTTTAACGACACCGTGACGGCTTCATTTTACGGCTGAGACGAAAATCACTTGGCTTAAGAAGCTTTTACCAAGGCTGTACGAAGCAGCCAGCTAGTGACTGCGCTATCAGCTCGACAGAACACGCAACCATACACGACTAACACAATTAAAAAAGTGACAAGGAGGGACGACGCAGCAACTGACACCATGTCCAGTGGAAATTTCTTTTTCCTTAAACCGCAGTATCATATTGCTAAGATACGTTTTGGGGCAAACGAGCGTCGCAGTCCAACATGCACGCTTATCACAGGCTGTGCACGTAGTCCAGTTAAAAACAAATTATGTCACAGGGTTCGTGATCACCTCAGGTCGCAAATCGAATGCGGAGAGAATTTAAAGCACTTTTTTTAATATACTTATAGAATAACTCAAAACAAAACTGTGCCTTTCGCAGTAAGCAAATTCGATGAATCGGCCTGAAGCTGAAAAGACCTATAGCTGCAGACTCAAGCTGCGCGTCCTAACTGGTAGCTATGCTTAGGGAATGTCTTTGAAATTGGCATCCTCGCCATCATTTATGTTAAAGTAGAAATTTTTAGGGGATAATTGGTTGGTGATGTTTAAAATAACTGTGATTTTAATTAAGCACATCCTTATTCCAAAGATCGTTCACCATTTTGGCGCCTCAGATGCTTGCTGAGGCCTCTGAAGAGGGGGAGAAGCGTCACGACATGTCACCTCGAGAAAAGAGCAAGAGTCGTAGAGCACATCACCAAAAAAAGAATCGATTGGACGCGTCAGCACATAACGCACTAATAATAGTGGCGAAGGAAACTGAGCACGCTGACCTGGTGTATACGAAAAGTGGTTGATGGTGAAGGCTCCTCAAGCCACCAAATCAGCCCGAAGGGGGGGGGGGGGGGGGTCCATACACGCCGCTCGGCTCGAAGAGCGCAAGTTAGCGAAGGCGGGGCATCGTTCAGTATCCACGCGACCTGCGCCAATACCGGCCGGAGCGCGTATCCCATCTTCTATTGGCTGTTCTAGAAAACGGTAGCTATTCCCTGAAATGCAGTTCATGCTACACACACACACACACACACACACACACACACACACACACACACACACACACACACACACACACACACACACACACACACACACACACACACACACACACACACACACACACACACACACACACACACACACACACACACACACACACACACACACACACACACACACACACACACACACACACACACACACACACACCTTGTTTCCGCATGCACGTCTTCCGTACCAAGTACGCTAGCTAGGAAACATTGACAGCTTCGGGAATGCAGTAGCCCGCCATAGAGACACTTTAAGCTTGGAAGACGCTTGAAGTCATTTCACTGATGCTTAATTACGTTCTAAGTGCCGAAACAGCACTCTGGGTTGCGATCCACAAATGTCAATCTATTGCAAGGTGCCAGGTTCATTTTGAATACCACATCTTTAGTGCCCAGCGGAATCTGAGTTACAGGTGCGTGCCTTTGCTCTTCGTTTGCGTCGAAATGTGGTCCGTTAAGCGCATTAAGCGCGTGGGCACTTTCGTACACATCTGTGATGCTCGGCCGGGTAAACGAGCTCGGCGGCGCTACAGCCTGCCGGGTCCTCACAGCCTTGGCGCCTTGCTTTACAAGCCGGCACGAGCAGGCAGGTGACGAAGGGCGACGTATAGCTGAAGGCTGTCTCCGTGCGGAGGTATGCGCGCATACATAACGGAGTACGGGCCGCGCGATCCACGGAAAGGACGCCTCGTCGCGGCCTCGCCGAGAACGCGCGCGTACGCCCTTTCATTACTCGACACACGCTCCTTGGCGCTAATGGACTCCTCTGCCCGCGTCCGGCAATGCCGCTCGCGGTGCCACATACGTATGTATAAGCGCCAGTCGGCTTTTCTCGCCACGCTCGCTCGGGGAAGTCAGCTGATTTCACAATCGCCTTGGCTAAGCCGCTAGAGACGAGCCCGGCCAGACAGCAGTTCTCGCGTAGGATTCATTGACTGTGCGTGTGCTATGTTAAAATGTGCGAGGTTAAGTTTTGCAAAATTAGGCGCAGGTGTTCTGGAAATGCGTTCAGTTCACATTTCACACTTTTAGGTCATCCGTGGAAATAAGTACAAAAACGGTTATATTCCTTCACATGCAATTCACAGCATGCAGTAGGAGTTCTGAACTAAAGCTTGAGGAGTAAAAACAAAGCTTGTCACATTTACGCATGTAGAGCCTGACTATCGCGAAACAACGTTTCAAAAGCTCTTTTGAAGCATTGAATGGCAGTAAAAGACAGGTCACACACTCACATCGACTCAAAACGAGTGCGCACTGCTAATATGCCAGTTGTGCTAGACGCCTAAAAAAAAAAATCGAAGCCAGAATGATTATATTACTTAATGGACTGTTCGAGGGTTTGTTTTAGAGTTATCCGGTACACTCCGAGGCGCTTGACTATTGCAAAGCATTTTTTAAAGCTTTGCTAGCATTAAAGTTCTTCCGCTTACTACCTTTATCGTCCAATTCAACTCCACTTACTTATGACGTCATATTAGCACTCAAGGAACACGACCGTGCATTTTCATTGGGCGTGTCTAAGCCACTCTGTCTAGGAAACAGTCTGTGTGTAGCTTGAATATTTGAGCAAAGTTTCACATAGTGCAGGTGCGGGCGAAATTAAACGAAGCGGAGAGACCAATAGGGGCACGCGCGTATTATAATAACCCATAAATTTGTGTTAGATAACAGGCAATGAGAGCCTAGTACACCATAGCGTGATCCGTTTTCTTTTGTCCCTACCTATATGAGTATCGTCATTGCCAAAATGTAAGCAGTTTAGCTACCCTTACTGTTTGTCATCTCAACAAGGGAGTAATGATCATTCGGATGAAGACAGCGATGCTTACTAGGATATCATTGCTCACATTTAACAGTTCATCTCGACTACGGCGTCCGTTTGCATCTGCAGTGGTATCGCTTATCAAAATTATTCGATGGGTGGCATGTCAGAAACTGCGCCGGTTTTCAATTTCGGTTATCACATGCGAAGAAACTGCTTGGATGGAGGACTTGAGTAGGATGCATCTTGTCTGGTACCAAGCTTGGCGAGAGTAGTTGACTACTCTCAGAAAGCTTAGTAGCGCTCTTGTTACCACTAGCGCCCGCTTGCCGCTCCCATTCGGACACTGAGAAAAGGGACCACGGCGTAGGCGTACGGCTGCGCGACGAACATCGATGGTAGGCGTGGCTAGCGCTGCCTCAGCCGCTTAGTTTCGCTTTCGCCCAAATACAGCCCCAAAAGTGTTTTCACTGCAGCGGCCACGAGGATGCTATTTTCTAAAATCTAAAAACTGGTATAGGTTTAACTTACGGCGGCTTTCCAGTAAGTGAAGAACCGAACAATAATATTTCTGTATGTAATATTACGTGATATGCTAAAAAAAGCGCTCTCCTAACTTAAAAAGGGTATTTTAAGGAATTGCTGACAATATTCTGCGAAATGTCTTGTATTACTGCTGCTATATAATACTTGAGTACCAACAAGAGCGCGCACGGAGTGTCGCAGTGCCTTACCTAAAGCTGTCATTCTGTCGAAAAAAATAAGTTGGTATTTAGCTCTGGTTAACCCTAGTTGAATTGCGAAAGCAACGGCGGAAGCTTACTTTGCCTGCTACATTATTCCCCAATCACGCATTATCAGTGTAAGGTGCTACATCGTTTGGAACACTTAAGCTCATTCTTTAAGGGTATGACGCGGGAGCGTAAGCTACCAGCCCACATATAAAGTCACGCTTGTACCAAACCGTATTGACGTGCCTGCGGGTAGTATAGGGATAATGAGAATGCAAACGGTTCTGGCAGGCTGATTCCGATATCACCCTCCCATATGAAAGGAGCTACCCGAGTTGGCAGCTCCTGCCCGTGGCATAGGGGTAGCGGGAATTCAAATGTCATGGCAGCCTGATGTTTTTATGAGGAGACCGTAGCTACGCCTCTTCACGGCGTATAGCTGCGGCCACCCGAGGTCTCGCTTTTGCTGTCGTAGTATTATACTTTCGCAATAAAAGTGAACATTCGTGTCACATGGGGACCATGGCTGTCCAGTAACTTGAAGCGAAAGGAAAAAAGTTGACATTTGTTTGTTTTGAAAGTGGTGCGCTTGCGGGCCTGTTCCCATAATTGTTTGAAAGCTCACCTATCCGCTCATCCGCCCGGGAGCACGTGACCAATGTGCCGTAGCGATGCTACCTGCTCGCTGCACCGCCAGCTGACTGTTATCCGTGTAATTCTGTAAGCTGCCTGAATCTCGTGTTACTGGTATTAACTGAGTTGTACTTCTTTCCAGCTGTCGCTGCCACATCAGTGCCTCCACCTCTCGGCACCTTCCAAGCGCTACAGGCGCCGCAAAGCTCCGAGGGAGCCAACTCCGTGCCAAGAGAAGACGCCAACGCCAGAGTCAAGGTCGAGCGACTGCCGGACAACAGCACTGAGATCGAATTGGCGAAAAACACAGTCGATGACAAAGCCAAGAACGAAACACTGACGGCCTCGGCGGTCGACATAGCAGAGCCCTCACGGCGACCATACGTCGACTCAGAGGACGTCACCATCCTTGACGATGACTCGAGTCCAGCAGCACTGGGTCCCACCTCCTCAGAAGAGTCCCGCATGGAAGCCCTCCGAGCGATGGAGTCGGTGACGATCCGCCCAGATGACAGCGTCGTCGAGGGAAAGGATCGACAGCAGCCAGGGTTCACGAAAGACAATTCTGGCACCTTGGTCGCGCGTGGGCCCGAACCCGACAAAAGTGAGTCCCATATTACTTCTACAGACATTTCCGTCACTAAAAAAAAAAACGCATTTCGACGTGTAATACAGGAAAAACGGTCAGGGAGGATAAAGCACGTATAAGGAACCGAGAGGGTCGTGAAAGATATTCTTATGTATACATTTGCAATAGCCGGCTGTCAAACCCGTAATACTATCACGTCGTGGTGACAGCGTCGTAGACAAAAGACGATGCGAATAACGTGAAACTGGAATGAACTATATTGGGCTTACTTGTGCCCACACAAAGCTGAACCCTCCCCGCCGTGTTGGTGCAGTGGTTAAGGCGCTCGACTATATACTGTGCTCACGGATGCGGAATCGAATATCCCGGCTGCAGCGGTCGCTTTTCGATGGAGGTGAAAAGCAAGGCGCCCGTGTGCTGTGCACGTTAAAGAACCTGAGGTAGTCGAAATTTCCAGAGCCCTCCACTACCGCGTCTCTCATAGCCTGAGTCACTTTAAGACGTTAAACCCCACAAACCAAACCAAACAAAGCTGAACTCGGCGGTGGCGGCGATAGCAAAAGCGGGCTCGGCGGCCATCAGAGTACAAAATTATCGCCATCCTGAACCGCGCTTGATTTAAAGCTGACGAACAGCTTTCGAGGTAAAGTGCGGAAATCGGCGATCTCAAGTGCAGGTAATATAGAAGAATTCGCGGGCGCCTACAAACATTCCAGATAAATATCTCGTCATAAAATAACGTAACTGTAAAATAACATTATTCACACGTTGATGGAAACGTTGCCCGCATCCGATGCGTGACAAGTTTGTCTTTTTTTTTTTCTTGCGCTCACACGGATTAGTTAAAACGGCTGTTGAGAACCAATGAGTTGCGTTCCCGAAAACAACTGCGAAGCAGCTGGGGAATACGAGGGCGTTCATAAAGTTCGTATTTAAACTAGCACAACTTTAAAAAAGGCGCACACAAGAGGCATCAATATGAGCGTATACAGGTACAGCCTTTGTCAAAAATATACAGCCCAAGGGTTTTGCTTCTAAGCACCGTAACCTAGCTCGTTGAGCATCTGCAGCACTCGAAACCTCGTAGATGACAAATTTCATCTTCGCTCTTTTCTAGTTTACCCATACATTCCAGTATTGCTTCCAGGAGCCTCGTTACAGGGCTTAGAAGCGAACCCCTTGGGCTGTATGCTTTTGACAAAGACTGTACCTGCTTTTGGAGAAATATAAAAAAAATGTGCTTTATATAGCACCACAGAATTCTTCTGAAGCACCGAGCCAAAAATGGGAACATCATTTTGGAAATTGGAAGCACGCCCAGTGACCCGCTTTCTGTGTTCGAAGGGTTGCAATTCAAAGAAGATTCGTGCCCAGCTAATGGCGGTGTACAGCGATTATGTTCAAGCCTATAAGGATGTCGTTTATTGACGCATAAGGTCGCTTTAGAGCGCTTAAACGAGCTTGAACGACCAATAACGGTGTTGCTAACCGTCTCTGACTGATGTACGAAAACTTGCGACGAGAGCGAAGGCTCTACCACTCGCTGACGGATAGATACTACTGTTGAATGAACACGTTACTGTGAGTGGAGGCTCAGTGCCCGCCAATTTTCACAGCGACATGCCCATAACGAAGGTTGTTGCGCTCTTGCGAAAGTCTTTTACCTGCTCCGTGACAGTGCAATGGCTCACTCATCACAGGTGACGGTGGCACACGCGCCCGTCTTAGGCTAGAAAATATTGCGTCATCCTTCGTTGTTGTTGTTCTCCTCTAATGTGATGGCACATACCCACACAGGGGGATCGGCCAAGGATTGGGGTGCAGAGATATTAGATTTTGAGATGTATAACTACATCGGAAAAATAAATAAAATAAAAAAATAACTTCTTCCTCTTCCTTGCCACGAAGAACGCACTACGCAGGAGCACATCGAGGAGGACGAAGAAGTTGTTCGTCGAGTGAATACTTTTCCAGAACACAAATGACAAAGAGGTCTAGATGGATGGCCTGCGCCAGCTCGTACATCAGTGGCAGAAGTGCGTGGTCTTGTGCAGAGAATGTGTATATAGCAATGCGACTCCCACTGAAGCCACATATTTGTATCTGCCTTGTTTCATGTCAATAATACGAACTTCATGAATAGCCTTCGTATGTAAGATACTTTAATTAACATATTGGTAGAAATTACCTAAGCTTCAAAGTGTAGGAAACGTTTGCTTGTAAAGTGTGTACTGTGCTCAAAGTTAATAAGGAATAAGACTGCCATACAAAGAGCCAATGGGGCACGCTTGCTGAAAATAGCAAAAAAAAAAAAATGAAGCCTGCCGAAGGGAGACCTACGGGTAGATTTTATTGTGGAGGTGTGCAAAAAAAAAAATAATACTAAGTCCAAAGCCTTTTTCCTAGAAAATGACCAAAATTTATTAGTCTGGTATTCGCGTCTTGAGCTCCGTACGTATTGCGGAAATCAAGAGACTACATAGCATTCGTGAGGAGGTTTACTGTATTTTCTGGTCGATTTCGCGGACGATCGGAGCGGCCGTCGTAGCGAAGATTTAATCGATCTCCTAGTTATTCATACTGCACGAAACACGGCTTTTCACTTCCTAAATATCTCGGTACCACCCGACAGGGACCTTCACCACACGGCTCGGAGCCGCTCCAAATTAGTTTGGGAAGTTCTGCGAGTACGTTACGTTCGTTCTTGTGTATCGATGTTCACAACTGGGGTTTGCAGCGACCATACCCCCAATTCTTCCGTCCTCATTTTCATCCTTTGATGTCCGAACACATAACCAGTAAGCCCAATCGTTTGTGGGCACTAGTACCGCAGATTGTGTAGGCCAATTGTGAAAAGGCAAAATAACGGAGTTGAAAAAAATAGTAGCAAAGTATGGCCCCAGTTTTTGCCGATTCTGCGGCAAGAAACTTCCTCATCGAAAGTCGACGCCCTGCGCAGGCCGACGCCCCGAGTATGACTTCGAGAACCCAACCAGTGGTGGCACGAACGTCTACATCGTGGCCATCGTGGGCGTGGTGCCCGCTGCTGGCGCGGTTATCTGGTGCGTCCGCAAGATGATCGCCAAGAACAAGGAGGTCAGTCCTGGCTTGCCACTTAAGGTAAAGGGGAACATTTTAGTTATAGCGTCCTCTTAAGTGTCTGTACGCTCATGAGAATGAGACAGGGGTGAATTTTGACCGTTTTATTCAACTTCTATATTTTGTTTTCGTCAATACTTAACGTCAAAAGAATGTTTACCAAATGCAAAAAAAAATTGCTGTCCAAATCTAAAAAAAATTCACGTGTACAAATGAAAGGCCCTTCGTCATCAGCAGCCGGACTATGCCTACTGCAGGGCGAAGGCCTGACCCATTTTCATCCAAATAACTGGTCCTGGGCTAGCTGCACTTGACAACTGCGAACTTCTTAGCCTCATTCACCCACCTAATTTTTTGGCGCTCCCAGCCCTTGTGAGCCTGTAATGTTGTTATATGTAATTTTACTATTGGTAACATTCTCTTTGACTTCATGATTGGTGGCAGCACAGAGAGTCACGCTCGCGAAGACATGTTCCTTGTAATAATCACCATCCCTTGAATCAAGCTCATCTCAGGGCAAAATCATTTAGTCTATCCCTGTCCCCACCGCCCTGCGCCAAACTACTGAACGATGTACAACCCCGTAAAAATTTCGCGGTCTCATATCTTCGAGTGACTTTCTGCCATCCACAACTACATGCCATTTCCTTTAGTATACCTACTTCGTCACTCCAGTATGTCATTCACGAGAGTGACAAGTCTTGCCCAAGACCGCTTTTTCAGTTGCATTACAAACAGAATATCAGAAACGCCTTTTTGTTTACTTCATTTCAGCTTGTTTTGGTGCCTTATTGATTTGCGTCCATCATTTTTCTTTCCGTCGCTCCCTCGCTGTCTTCACAATTCAGCCAAGCTTCTTCTTCGTATTTCAATGCTGTATATGCAATACCAACAGAATACCTTAAATAGCATTTTATTAATCAGCGGTGTTACTAAATTACTCTTGAACGCATAGGGTTGCCGAGCGGAATAAAACCCGCAGTAATGCTCTTGCCAGTTTCTCCCGAGTATAGTTCGAGTCCACTTTTCCCACATACTTCACAGAGCTCGCTGCTTCGTCGTTCACTACTGTTTCTTCCCCAGGCTGTCGAGCTATAACTCAGTTTTCTTTACATGAGCTGAACACTCTCCTTTTGTGCTTTTCTTATTAAGGCTCTCGTCATGCGTTAATGTCAGCCGCCAGGACAGCGACTTCACCTTATCGCAGGTTTGGATAGTCATGTTAAGTAACAGTCTGCTACCATATACCGCCAACTTGGTCTCTGTATACACATGCCAATACACGAAATAGTTGACAGCATACAAGCCGCTTTATTTATTTATTTTTTTTTTTAGTAATTATGCAGCGACGTCGGTTAAATACAAACCTTCAGCGTTTGCCAGGGCTGTACTACGGCTCTATTTGACGTCTGGTCAACATTGCTATAAGGCCACCACTATTTTCGGCCCTTATGTGGAAAAAAAAAAGAACGATTCGGGAAATTTTCACGTGCTTTGTTTATAGGCACAGGTAAGCAGGTTCTGATATTCATTTCAACCTCTATATTGTCACAATAGAACTTGTTCAAGCTCGTTATGTATGCGTGTACAGTGCTACTTTGCAATAGCGATATGAACGCACTCTTGTGCGTGAACCGCTGCTAACGCTGTTCTTTCGGAAATGTTTCGGCTTATGCGCACATTGATCGTATCAGCAAGTTGTCGCCTTTTTGGTACTCAAAAGTAATTGTTTTCAACTGAGGCCCAATTTTTTTTTATGATTTCATAATACCCTTTTTTTTAAGTTATGGGAGTGCTTAACATGTCATAAATTTCACTACGGCTCAGCATGGCGACGACATATTGATTGCACAGCGCTGTGTGCACCCACTTGGTCTGGATGCATTCCGTGCAGAACAAAGAAAGCGCGGAGGTGCCTGCAGCAGACGACGAAGACAAGCAGACGCCGGCGCAGGATCCACCAACGAAGTACAGCTACATACAGGATGCCTACAACAAGATGTACGCGAAGACCATCAGCGAACTCATGCCCATGGTCAGTACGTTACACATGTGCACATGGGGCACACATTGTCAGCACCGATGCGTGGCTGATAGTTTAAAGCGCGCAGGTTGTTATTTTCATGTTTTCCAGGCAGAGTTTAAAAAAATGTTTCTCTTACTGCAGCACGACATAAGAGTGTAACGAAAAGAAAAAAAAAAAACATTTTCCAGGCAGAAAAATAAAATTGTTTTTCTTACTGTGACACGACATAAGTGTAGAGGAAAGAAAAAATTAAAAAAAAAAACGACGGACGAAGAACGGAGACTCAGATCACAGGCGCTTATGTGTGTCGTTGTTCGTTCGTCCTGTTTCTTTTTTTTTTTTTTTCGCGCTAGGAGGCGCTGGCTACACTCATGTCACCATTACTAACATGCCTAAGCATCCACCCTGATTTAAGTGCTGCTGCATCGACGCATCATTTGTACGATCTGGAGACGCATGGCGGTTGAGATCACTTTGAATGTTCCGCTGCAGTCGCCCACTAAACTCTCTTCAGGACACCTATTAGAACAGGCGGCACCAAACGTGGCGGAAAAAAAAAGCAAACGGTACGATTCCGCTAACCAACGTATAATACCGTGCGAAAGCGTCCGAATGTCGATTGTCGATAGACATTTAAGTACTTTCCGACCTAATTTTGGGGCAGGGCCACCAGAATCTCGGCGATGGGCTTAGTACATTAACTAGTCTCTCATCTAGCTTTAACGCACCTTAAAATGGCAGTGCGAAAGCGGTGCGTTCTGGATGCATTGAAAGTAAGTTGATGTAGACGACAGCGTCAATGCACAGCGCGAGAGAGTGGCAGTATAAGCACGCGGGGCTGCAGCGATATATACGATTAAGAAAGACAAAAAAAAAATGCGGCGATAGCTCTGAGGTTCCGTACGCGCTTCCCACGAGAAATCATTGACCACATTTTTTTTTTTTTTTTTTTATCGCTGCAGAGGTTCAGGTACTGCGCAAGATTTGTGGTCGTGTTTGACCCTTCGCGCTAAAACTTGCGCACTCCTGCTTGAAGATATAGTTATGCAATCTTTGCCAAAAAGTAAACAGGCTGCATGGTTTGCCCCTCAGTTGTATAGCGGAACAGTTATTGCATCCACAAAAGCTGTAAATACCTGTAAAGTAAGGAGAACCTTTGTACACTTGTCTTTAAATGCCCTTTGATTTTCAGGGAGCCATAAGGGGTGAACAAGTGGGAATTAGATGCCTGGATACTTTTGGTAAAGGTAGTGCCTAACTCTAGCCCCTTCTCAGTTCAGTGTACTCCGTTTAAGCGACAAAATATCCCATTGGAAATGATGTACTAAAGAGTATGGTTGCACAAAATGGTAGAAAGAAGGTCGCAACAGAAGTACGCCGACTGAAGCTGTCCAGAAAAGGTTATGCAAGCTCCCATTTTCGGCCATACTTGCCCCATAGAGCGTGAGCGCCTTCGAAATATACCTTTAAGCTGATGAATCAAAGTGCGCATGAATACAAAAGTAGGCAGCGCGCCTTTATTTTTTTTTTTTTAATTCTGGCGTCTTCTGTTTTATTTTTCGTCCGCGACAGGACTTGAACGCTTTAAAAAAAAAAAAAAAGTGCTCTTCTATCGTGCATATTTTCTCTTCGTGAAATTGGTAGGAATCGTTTACTTTAACATAAATATCATATTAGCCCTAACTGCCATTTTCGCACCCGGAGTACGTTTATTTTTCCTAAGAATATTTTTTGCTCATCCTTGTCTTGACATCGGTTCTTCTACAGTCGAATCTAGATGTGTTAACGTGAGAAGCCGGGCTGTTTGTATAAGTATGTGTTTTTCGCGCCCTGATTAGTATCGTTGATGCGGCATTGCATTTTTTTTTCGTATCTTCACCCTCTCTTGCGTTCTTAATGCTGTTTTTCCGAATACCATTCAGTTGCGAGTGAGTGCTTGTGTCGTGTTGTCTTCTCTGCTGTGTTTGTCTTATCGCGCTCGTTTACCATGAATACCACGATTCTAAATGTATGGAAGTCGAAGATGATCGCGAAATAGTTCGATATATCGAATATTCCATGTATAAAAATGTAGACAGATAAGCTTATCTGTAACCTGCAAGCAATAATACATCGTATACAGGCCAGTTTTACGCTGTTTGCAGCGACGTGCCGACCTCCAGCTATCCGGCAGTGAACCAACCGCCAGACTTTGGCAAGCCTTATAACGCAGTTCGCATTGAAGCCGCTGCGGACAGTTGTTTGAAACTAGCCACTGCCCATCAAAAGATGGCAGTGGCTACCGAAGCGCACCATGAACAGAATAACTGCTTACTGAAATTCAGGTAGAGCTGGTTTCCGCAACGGCTGGAAAGCAAGCGAAGCACGTATTGGGAGAACCGCCGCCAGCCCTTATTTTGGGTCTCCCTTCACCGCACAGCAGAGATGTGGAGTGGAAAACGAGCATAACAGATCGAAGGGTATACCTTCAGGCGCACATCGCTTTCACTTCTTCGCAACGCCAGTGCAGCCAGCAGGTGCCCAAGGCCGCGCAGCCGCTCCGCGCGATTGGGACTACCGGCGAAATCGTAGCTCGATATGTTACACGACTCCTACGCTTTCACACAGGAGTTTCAAGCGGATAGTTCGTGTGTTGGAGAGAATTGATCATTCAAAATGTACGTATTCGATATAATCGGACTCTGCTGTATACCTGCTACTTTCTGGCGCAATATTTCTTTAGTATATCTTGTTGCAATGCTTTATTAACATTTTTCGTGCATTCATCTATGTTTATGTTGTCTGAGAGCATGTTATTCAACTCGCAATTCCAAACTATATGTGCAATATTTTGAAAGAACACATTCAAATCACAGCACAAGAATGTAGAGGCCTCGTTGGCCTTTATAATTCTGCTTAATGAGCAGCCCTGGAGACCACCGAAGTAGAAGTGAGGTCAGATTGAATTCTATTGAACTGCATATTCAATTTACCGAGCAATCGCTTTTGCTGTCACCATCAGAAGGCTGCGATTCGTTTTCACCTTGAAGAGCAATGGTTGAAGCGACCCATGGTGATGAAGACCAGTGATGAACACGAATGAAGGCCACGTGTCTTCATGAGCATAAATGATCAGGTGGTCGCGTTTCTCCATGTCTCCCCAAGCAAGAATAGCGGTGACTTGCGATACTGTACCTCATACAATGGCTGTCTCTATAGTCCGTCGGCAGTACGCACTTCGCTACGTCAGCGCAGGACATTAAGTCACTGCGGTGATTCCGATCCGCTTCTGGAAGCGGCCAGTCCCGTTGTCCGTGTCAGGAGTTTCATAAAAGCACGCGGCAGGTCTTCACTTTTCAAGGGTGTTGCTACGTGTTTGCATGCTGCCTTTCTTGTGAGTGACGGCAGGCCTCTCCTCATCTATGGCGCAGAGTTCGGCGCCGCCCCGGGCCAGCGCTCCCGCGAGCCCGGACGAGTTTCCCCGCGACGACGTGCGGCTGGAGCGAGTGCTGGGTGAGGGCAACTTCGGCCGCGTCTGGAAAGGCACGGCGTACGGCTTGAACGGCTCCAAGAGGGCTACGCCGGTTGCCGTCAAGACGCTCAAAGGTGGTATCCGCTGCTGCTTCCGTGCTGTTCTCCGAGCCATAGATCTGCACTCCAAGCTTAATTTGCCCGCATGAAAGTTAGCATTAAAGGACAGCTCAATAGCTAAGTGCTCACGAATAATTTGCGTCCTTTTTTTTTTCTTTTTTTCGCAAGGACAGGCTAAGTATAGAAAGCAGCCCAAAAATAACGCGCCGTTAGAAACGGGGTCGGTACTTTGTGCGCCGTTTAAGTGTAAGGATGTGTTGGCCCCTCCGTGTAGTAACGGGGAACAGAGGCTGACTACAATGCCTGAAATGCAGCGATGCTCAAAAGCGCTTACTCTTGAAACTCGTTCGCTCGAAGTGCTCGTTTTGCACGAAGGTTAGGTCTGCGGAAGGAGGCTACTTTAATTAGGACTACCAATTAACTAGCCGCTGTTAGCTTTAAACACTGCATCACAGTTTCTGCGGTACCGATTATGTAACGGGCGTCCTAGCTAAGGTAACCGAGGCTTTAAATTAAACTGGGTTTTCTGGTTCAGTTAAACCGTCTAAGTCGCGTGACCTATAGTCTACAGCATATTTTTCGTTCTCAAAATTTTTAATTAATTAGGAAGTATTAATTAATTTGCCTTTTAATTATGGGCTTCAGGAAGAAGGCGTCGATTCAGAACTTGCAGATATTATTGAAAAGCAACTGGCTGAAATGTTCATCCTGCGTCTTCCTTTCTCTGTCTGTGTACACTGGCGCTACAGAATTTCCTAGTGTCATAGGTCACTCCATTCTCGTTTAGTTTCCCTTAGATTGGTCCCCAAGTGTTCTTTTAAAAATGCGAGCTTCCCCATGCCAACCGACTACTTCACAAGTTACAGTCTGACCATGCGGGGAAGCTCGCTAAACAATTTTGAAGGTACAGATAGATCTTTCTTCGCTCTCAGCCGCCTTATTGCCTTATTTAGTCATAATAGGTCACTGTGTCACAACATGGCAGCAATCAATAGTTATTCTAAAACTGAACGGCGACAATGGAGCTCCAGTTAGGAGAGAGAATTTAAAAGATACCGACATATACAGAGCTAGTTTTTAGATGTGTGCACGTGCCCTCTTTTGTACAAAACTTTCCATTCTCTGATGGCGCCTCACATTCACACGCATCGCGCGGGCTGAATTGAGTCCTCCTAAGCGAATGATGATACTTGTTTCCATGCGTCAGACCAGCGTATGTACAATATTGTATTATACTCCTCTACCTTTTAACCTAAACTGTCCTTTCTCCCTGTCGCTCAGCTCTTTGATTTCTCCTGCCTGTCTCCTTCAGTTCAGGCGTTCAGTCGTGTCCGACTCTTCATGACCCTATGGACCATGTCACGCCACGCTTTCCGGTCTCTCACTATCTTCTTAACATCACATAGCTTCATCTGCAATGCCTCGAGAATGCCATCTAACCATCGCGTTCGCTGCCTACCCCTTCTCCGGCGACCCTCAACCTTTCCCAACATCAAATCTTTCTCCAGCGACTCCTCTCTTCTCATCAGATGACCAAAGTAGCTGAGCTTTAACTTTAGCTCCTTGTTGTCCCTTTATTTCCACCGCCCCAGTTCAGGTGCTTCAGTTCATTTCGATAGGAGATACCGGGGCAGGCAAAAATCTTTTCCTTCCTTTATTATTATTTTTATTTTATTCTTTAATAATAAAACCACTTACACAGCGCAACAACAACGAATAAGCTGATCGAAAAGTGCTACATATTCGCTAAGATTTTATCTGTAACGTTTCTGACGAAAAAACAAATACTTGGTAAGGCATTTTAACTAACAGCCGCCAATTCACAGCTGTAAGTACGAAAAGCGTGAAGCGAAATGCACAGTCGTCCTTCCTGGCGCCTTATAAATGCGGCCTCAATAACGGCAGCGGTACTCTTAGCAAAATCCCGCTTCGATACAGCAAATAGGCGGCGTGCGGAGTTGGAAAAAAAAAAAAAATAGCGGCGCTTCTCTTGTTTTTTTCGCCTGCACGTCAAACGTGGGAAGAAAGAAAACGAAGCAGAGGATAACAGTGAAGAGTGGGAGGCAAGAAGGGTGACAGCTTTAGGTGTAGACTGTAAGCAAGTCCTTTAATTGCGAATAAATCAGCACTGCGTTCAAGGGGAGCATCGCGTCACTTAAAAGCCACAGTAACAACATTGAACGTCTACGAAATGAAACTGAATTCACACAAGCGATGCTGCCATAAAATGTCCTGATTCGAACGTATGCACTACTCCCTAAGAACATGGAATTTATATATATATATATAGGGGAAAGATAATTAGACACAAAGTAGAATAAAAAACAACGTGCCGATGGTGGGATCCGAACCCACGACCTCCGAATATCGCGTTCGGTGCTCTTCCAACTGAGCTACATCGGCCGCTGTCCCCCCTGCTACTTTCTTGGGTATTTATGTTGTCTGTATATGAACCTTGAGTGTGTTCACCAGCGCCACCCTCAGTCACAGCGGCGGACGTGGAACGTCCTTTGTTATCGCCAGCGTCACGTAGAACGTGATCAAGAGCGAGGGCGAAAGCTGTGCTAGAACCCTCTTACGCTACCTATGGCTTCAAGACTGCTATATATATATATATATATATATATATATAGGGGAAATGAGGGTGCTCGTTATAATACATAAAGGAAAGAAGCCAACAGTCGGCGAGGCCAAGGAAAGCATTGGGGATTATGTTTTATGTCTTTTATTTTTAATTTTTACTTGGATAATCACAGAAAGGAGTAATGTAATCTGCTTAGGGGAAAGATATTTAAACACAAAGTAGAAGAAAAAACAACGTGCCGATGTTGGGATCCGAACCCACGACCTCCGAATATCGCGTTCGGTGCTCTTCCAACTGAGCTACATCGGCCGCTGTCCCCCCTGCTACTTTCTTGGGTATTTATGTTGTCTGTATATGAACCTTGAGTGTGTTCACCAGCGCCACCCTCAGTCACAGCGGCGGACGTGGAACGTCCTTTGTTATCGCCAGCGTCACGTAGAACGTGATCAAGAGCGAGGGCGAAAGCTGTGCTAGAACCCTCTTACGCTACCTATGGCTTCAAGACTGCTATATATATATATATATATATATATATATATATATATATATATATATAGGGGAAATGAGGGTGCTCGTTATAATACATAAAGGAAAGAAGCCAACAGTCGGCGAGGCCAAGGAAAGCATTGGGGATTATGTTTTATGTCTTTTATTTTTAATTTTTACTTGGATAATCACAGAAAGGAGTAATGTAATCTGCTTAGGGGAAAGATATTTAAACACAAAGTAGAAGAAAAAACAACGTGCCGATGGTGGGGACCGAGCCCACGACCTCCGAATATCGCGTCCGGTGCTCTTCCAACTGAGCTACAAGAGCACCGGACGCGATATTTGGAGGTCGTGGGTTCGGTCCCCTCCATCGGCACGTTGTTTTTTCTTCTACTTTGTGTTTAATTATCTTTCCCCTAAGCAGATTACATTACTCCTTTCTGTGATTATACAAGTAAAAATTAAAAAAAGACATAAAACATAATCCCCAATGCTTTCCTTGGCCTCGCCGACTGTTGGCTTCTTTCCTTGATATATATAAAAGCGTCAAACATTCCGCCTTCTTCCACTGAGAAGTATTTGCTGCGTTAAAGGGACCTAGGCCTTCTTCGATCCCATTATCAGACGGCACATTATCGAGAAGGCTTATCCCCTAGGCCGCATGACGAACATTCCCTGTGGCTAGCGCGTTCACTTGAACGAGGCTCCTGCTCAGCAATCGTTTCAAGCAACCTATTTGTGCTTCTTTTGGAAAAGTCGTCTTCATAAACATAGCTAGTTCGGCGCAAATGTTTAACTCCCGTTTCCACAGCGTGCGAAAGAACTACAGCTTGTCTCTTTTCAAGGTTGAACATACGCGACTTCTTAGTGATGCCACACACTCCGCGGTACGCCACATGGTTCTTCACGCTAGTGTTAAAACGATTTATACGACTTATGGTGTGTGATGCGCGCGCCCGTGCATTCATTGCCGCACTGCTGACGGTAGCCTTCTCGCAGAGTACGCGAGCAATGAGGAGAAGCGGGACCTGGTGCGCGAGATGGGACTGATGCGCATGCTGGGCAAGCACCCGCACGTCGTCCGCTTTCTCGGATGTTGCACGCTAGACGGTAAGTACGCACTCTGTACATTGAAGACGCTGCAGGGTAACGGCGACCGCGCCCTTTTTGCATGCGCTCCATTTCGGTAGAATTACGAGCGACTAAAATATCGTAACTGCGTCAGTCGAGTTTTTCGTCTTTGTCTGGGTGAAACCACCAAGTTCTATGACTTCATTATTCGGCCGTAAGTATTCGTGGTGATGCGTTATCGCTCGATCCTGTTTCATTTTCTACTCCCCGATGTACAGGAAGTAATCGGTATGACCAAAAGGTCCTGAGTGGACCGTAGGCACAAACTCCTGTTCATATGAGTGAGTGAGTGAGTGAGTGAGTGAGTGAGTGAGTGAGTGAGTGAGTGAGTGAGTGAGTGAGTGAGTGAGTGAGTGAGTGAGTGAGTGAGTGAGTGAGTGAGTGAGTGAGTGAGTGAGTGAGTGAGTGAGTGAGTGAGTGAGTGAGTGAGTGAGTGAGTGAGTGAGTGAGTGAGTGAGTGAGTGAGTGAGTGAGTGAGTGAGTGAGTGAGTGAGTGAGTGAGTGAGTGAGTGAGTGAGTGAGTGAGTGAGTGAGTGAGTGAGTGAGTGAGTGAGTGAGTGAGGCGAGCGAGCACGTGCGAATATCTGAGAATGTACCCATCGCTTTTGTTAAGGAATATTTTTTTATAATACTTTCATAGTAGATCTGCCCTGTTTCGGTCTATTCCCACATGCAACTACTGGTAGAGCGCTTTATCTGCTTCCTTCTTTTCTCCTGTTGTTGGTAGCAACAGTGCAGCTACGATGGGCGACTTCAGCGACTGAACAAATTAAATGAAACCGAGAAAGCGTAAGAGAAAGCAAGAAGGAGAATTATTAATCATCTACACTTTTAAAGCATAGTTTTCAAGTGATGACCCATTGTAGCGTGCATGTGCTTTTTTTATTTCTCCAAGCATCTTCAAGATAGAGAACGTGGAAGATTGCTGGAAACTTAACTCATCCAGTTACTTTGAATTAAAAAAATATGATCTCTTTGGGCTTTGTAATCTCGCCGAGTATGTCACCTACTTTATCCTTGCTTTATTCTGCCTGAAGAAACAGACGTTTCAAGAATCTGTAGGTATCGCTCTACAGATATCGCATGCATGAAGGTCCACAAGAATGCTCTTATTTTGATGCGTTGGCTTGCAGAAGCGCAACTGCAGACTTTTTCCTCAAGATTCTAGAGAAAACGACGCCCAGTCTGCTGAGCTAGATATTTAAGGGAATACAATATTTTTTTTATTCATATTCGCATCTTATTGTGATTGATCTTATTCAGCTTATTTTAGATCCTATATATATAGCCGATGTCACTTATGAGCGTCAAACTTCACCTACCATATACCATCCTTATTCTGTTTGGTCAGAGTAGTTTTTGGTGAGGTATTTGGAGTGTTCGTCGCGTTCTGATTGACCTCCGTTTAGAAAATTCAGATAACCTGACACAGAACACTGCATGACCTTGTGGAAATACTAGGTACTTTTAACCGCTTTCTAGGACCGATGTTGAAGAGTCACTCGTTGAAATTCATGAAAGGGAAAACAGAAAACTGCGCTTATTGCTACTTACCAAATCTGGTGCTACTTAGGCAAACTCGCGCTTTGCGGCTCGTACGTATGATCGCTGAAAATGACTGGTAGCCGCTTTTGTGTGGTTCGTTTCTGCACGAAGAGATGCGTGGATTCTAGTGCAGCTGAACGGAATCCGAGAGCGGCTCCCCTGCACACGGAATATCGCGTCTAAACTTCACGTGTTCAAAACGTGAGTGAGCTGCAGGCGTTTAATTTCGAGCTATTTGTCACGCGACCGAAGGGCGACCACGATGATTAAGAACAGCAAACTAACTGTTCAAGATTCAGTGTGCAACGGCTGCGAAGGTGATCCCTCGCCTAAGGAGTCCAAATGTCGCGCTCCATGGCCGCTACCCATCGCTTTCACCTCTAGCCGACCGCAAGAAACATATGAAAAATGAAGCTAGTTTCTTTTTGCGCCTCGCGGTATAACCAACAGCTCCACAACTTTTTCGCATACCGCGAATCATGTTCGGAAACAATTGTAAGCGCGGCACACTTAACGCGGACTATTTCGACTTTTACTACTGTCACTGCTGTCGCCAGCGCCACCCCATCTCCGTGACGTCACGGGCTGACTTGCAGCACCTCTTGCTGCAAAGTTACAACTTAAGACGCAAGAACCAAGCGCGATATATAATCAAATAAATGGGTTAATAAAAACTGTTGTAGTTTCGAAAAAAAATTGTAAGGGTTTAAGCATTGCTTAAATCAGTAATACAAGTGAAAGCTATTAGAGTAGCATAGCCCTGTAACACCGCCTTTTCAATTCGTGATTTTTTTTTCATACTTTTTTCCTTAAGTTAGGTTTAAGGGAAAGTAAGGCGCAGTATACTTTCGGGTGGATACGACGGAATGGTGGACACCTAATCAGGTCAAGCTCACATCACCTTTCAGGTCAAGATCACGTTTTTCATATTTTTCTTTAGGTTTAAGTTAGGTTTTGGGAAAAGGAAGGCGCAGTATACTTTTGGTGTACATCATGGAATGGTGGACACCTACACTTCATCAGGTAAAGGTCACACCACCTTTGTGAAGGCCAAGAAACCGGTGGTTCTGAGGAACGGAGAGCGCACTATGCTTACATATAGCCACACTGCTATCTGGCCCGTTGAAGGTTCATTTCTAGCCCACGCTGGCATTTCATATTGGCTTATAGGAAAAGAAAAGCACAGCGTCTGCCACATTTTCTCTTTGACACCTGAGCCGCATAGCAACCTCCTCCACTCCTCCGCTTGAAGGTGAAACCTGTCCCACCGATGTCCTCGGCTCCTGCTAGGCCAGTAAAGCTTTCGCTTTATAAAGCCTTTCGTTCTTGTTGCGCATAGCGAAATAACCTTCGCGAAAAGGTGCGCGACTCACCACCCGGGCCGTGCAGAGCCCCTGCTGCTCATAATGGAGCTGGTGTCGCGAGGAAAGCTCCAATCATTCCTGCGTGAGCATCGTTCCCGAGGCGCCTACTACAACGAGCCCGAGGACGACGGCAGCCTGGGACCACGAGACCTGGCCCAATTCGCCCTACAGGTTGCTCAGGGCATGGACTACATTCACAAGAAAGGGGTGAGTACACCAGATTCGAGCGAACAAAATGCTCAGAGTGTATGAACTTAGCGTAATTTGCCACACTTCGTCGGCCAAGATAACGTAAACAGTCACACTTTTGTGGCTTAACGCATCGCAAACGTTACGTTCAAGGTGCGCTGTATACCTTCGTCGTGACATCTCCGAGTTATTAGTCCTGCGTATGCTGCAATAGCCCCACTACAGGGCCTAAGAAGCGAAGGCTCCATTGCACATGCTGCATAATTAGTCTTATAAGTACTCCCACTTTGGTATGCAGGGAGAAAACTGCATAACAACGCGCTGTGAAAAGAAAGCAGAGGTGGGATAATTTGTTCTTTGTTACACTTTTTAGACAATTGTCATGTAGACCTGTAGCAAGCAGTCTTCTTTTTCAGTCAACGGACTCGAATAGAAAACAAAGCAAGCGTTTTTTTTTTGTTTTGTTTTGTTTTTTTTTAACACAGTGCAGCGGTACGTTTCGTTTCCGAGTGTCTATAGGAGAAGCACATCCAAGCGACTGTTGTTGGTCTTGGGTGAACGGCCCGGGTAATTGCATTAAATAAGTTTATTTTCTCTTTCTCTTCTGCGTGCCATCGCCATCTGCAAAGAAAGATAACTTGAGAAGCTGTATCCAGGCTATGCACACTTAGCGTGACTACTGCTGCATTTAAATTTCTTTGTAAACAGGTTTACTCTAGCCATTAAGACACGGCAAAATATAAGTTACGTATCTGTCACCTAGACTTTCATTTATTGGACCGACGCAATTTACGACAACAGCCTGAAGGTAAAACAAGGCACGGAAGTCATTATGCTCTCCATGCGAAACATCCTTGGTGGTTTCGCGTTTACGAGCTGTTTTCTTCGGTCGGACTTGTGACAGCGAGCTGCGTGCGATACGGACTGCGCCATGCGAACATGGCTGCGGAGGCTACACACCGCGGCTTTATGGCGATCCCATTTGGGACAACCGCATGCAACCGTGTCCATCGGATATCCGGCCGACCAAAGGTGGGGCGGCCGAATGGCATCCGCCACAGAAAGCCGCGGGGCGTGTCGCCAGCAGGCCCGACCATGACCCTACGTCAGCAGTATAACAGCGCCCGCGCGTCTTGCGCTTCGTTACCTAGTTGGTCCCGGCTCATGATAAACGACAAAAAAGTTAAAAAAGCCCCTTCGACGCAAGCCACGCGCAATCGCGCGCTACGGTCACAGAGGTTACAAACCGGAGTGCGCCATCTGTGAACTGCCAGACGTCCTTGATCTGCAGAGACAGCGGGATCGGTGTCCTCATGTTAGGCACAGGAGGAAGCAAAGCACGAACAAAGAAACTTTATATGTGTTGGAAACCACTGAGCTGCCCGACCTCAGCTTCAAACAAAGCCGCTCGTCTGCTTCGACTCCAGCTTTTGATTCTAGAGAACGCAGTTGCTGTATAGAATATTGTAACGGTTGTTACACTAAAGAATTGCGGTAACCGCTGAACGAGGGCACCGAGAGAGCTGAATCAGGAACGCGGGCAACAAGAACGCGCGGGCACTTCAACGTCCTCTACTTCGTCCCATTTATAGCTCTAATGCACGTGTCACTGTCCCCTCCTCTGGAGCATCGCCCCGATGCGTGTTACCGTCAGACAGAAGAGCTATAGGCTGCAGAAAGCCAGCTGGTCTCAGAGGAGGAGATTTGCGCCGTTGGCAATCACGACATGTTGCTACGTATTATTTACGCACTGATGGTAGTAAATTGGGCCAGTAGTACTTCAGCCGAATCTTTACCAGTGTGCGACTGATCTCCAAGTGGCCGGCGGATGGTTCATCATGACAAGCGCTCAAGATTTCGGGCCGTAACTGGGATGGCACACCAAGCAGAAACGTCTCCCTGGTGCTGTCAAAGTTGCGCTTGTAGAGCACCCCAATATGATGAAACATTCAGTCGGTGTTGTGACGTCACTGCGTGTTTTTGCTTGTACAGTGTGAGCCACGCAAAAGTAGCCTGCCTCCGACAATAGTTTGGTTTGGTTTGGTTTGTGGGGTTTAACGTCCCAAAGCGACTCGGGCTATGATAGATGCCGTAGTGGAGGGCTCCGGAAATTTGGACCATCTGGGGTTCCTTAACGTGCACTAACATCGCACAGCACACGGACGCTTGGCTTTTCGCCTCCATCGAAAAGCTTGACCGCCGCTGCCGGGATTCGATCCAGCCACTTGGACACAGCAGTCGAACGCCTCAACCATGCACTGCACCACCACGGCGGGGCGCCTCCAACGATAGTATAAGTTGAACTTGAACAAATATATTGTACAGACCTCGAAAACTTTGCTTACACGAAGGACTCCGGCAAAGTTGTCCCTGCCATCGCATCGTGACGAAAAAAAAAAAACACTTTTTTATAGGGAAAGCCACAGAGCAGTCATCCACAAAATCACGACAGAACTGGAACTCGTTGACAGATCGTTGGGGTATACGCCCAGTTATACAACCCACTTGACTTTTTTCCGCATTCCTTATGCGAGAAACAATAGGGCAGTACAGTACTACGCTGCTACGTAGCAGCGCAACTGTCCGCGCGCGAGTGTTTCGTCGCCCTTTTTCGCATCTTGGTGGAGTGAACAGCCAGCTATAGAAACTTTCACGCTTACCGCGATTGGTGCTTGCGCGCCGTCGTACTGCAGTTCATGCAAGTTCGTTTAGTGCCATGAACTATAGGCTCCGAAACACGCAGATCATCCACCGGGACCTGGCGGCCCGGAACGTACTGGTGGACGAGCACGGCCGGTGCAAGGTGGCTGACTTCGGCCTCTCCCGTAGCGTCCGGGATTCCGAGACGGACGTCTACCAGCAGAAATCCAAGGTACACTTGAGCCTGCATTGCCTCAAGCGCTGAGAAACACGCCTGGACCTATGTTACTACGCTGGCATTCTTCAATTCATAGAATTAAGAGCCAAGGCTCTGTTCTGGCAGTTCGACATTATCAAAACAGTGCTGCAGGACGCTGCGCGAGCAAATGCGCGTTATTGCCTTTGTGCTTGCGCTGTACACATTTTTCTTCATCCTGCAGCCCTGAGGCCGTCTTCGGGGGGAAAAAAGAGCAAAATAGTAGTGTGAGGCCTCCACGAATGTGATTACAAATGATATTAAACTCCTAATTTGCTCTCAATCGTTCTTCTCTTTACTAGCCCATAGAGTAAACGTGCGCATTTACTTTAGCAATAAACACTACCTGTTACGCAAAAGTAAAAGGATCCACTCAGTAGAAATAAATCGTTTGAACCCGCCTTCTTCGCCTGGAGATACCGTGCCTGACCCGGGATCCAAAGGATTTTGGTTATATGGGCAAATGTGCTTAGAATGTGCATTCCAATTCCCCATTCTGGTTTTATGATGGTGTTGCCCGACACCCGTCAAGGTGCCCTCGCATCGGGCGTCAGCTAAACTTTTCCTTTTTTTTTCCCTCTCTTTCCCTTTAAAGGGTGCGCTTCCCGTGCGGTGGATGGCTCCGGAATGCTTGTACCTGCAAGTGTTCACCACCAAGTCAGACGTTTGGGCCTTCGGCATTCTGCTGTGGGAGATCGTCACTCTTGGTAACGCATGCATTCAAACGCGGTGCATCGGTCGCACTGCCCCCTCTAACACCGTTTAGTGTCATATCTGAATCAGTGCGTTGCCTTCATCACGCAAGCAAATTGTTGTCGCTCGAAACGCGTCTCCCTCTATTGACTCCACAGCTTCGGCAGCTGATGAGCGCTTGTGACGTGTTCTCAACTGAGTTGCTGAGTCACGATTGCCTAGTTCACAACGGCTTGCTCAGCATCTGCCCTGCTGCTGCCGCCGAGCAATGACAAGGTGCCTTTCGGACACCTCACCAGGGTCCGTATTCCCAGTTTCTGTCATTTTTAGAAGTGTCGTCATCTCCCTGACCTCGAGTCATCTGATTGGGAGAAACGCCGGAGCCGGAAGTCGAACTTACATTAGGTTCCGATGTTTCCACCAATCGGATGACTCGATGTCAGGGAGATGACGACACTTCTGAAAACGACGGAAACTCGGAATACGGACCCTGGCTCGGACCTGGATTTTCAGGTATGCAAAGCCTTATACATGTAGCCAATGCAGACAGGCGATTTAAAGTAGCTAGGCATTCCAAACAGTGCTCGAATAGTGCACTAGAGCTCCTGTTATGCGGCTCATGTAATAGACGCGCGAACGCGTAGAGACCGGCACAGAAACGTGTAGTTTTAACTCAGCCAGTCTTCATATGCATGTGATCAAAATGGCAAGAGCTATAGGCTCACTTGAGTCACTCCCTGTTCAGGTAGAGTGACCGCGAGCATCGCGCTCATCGACCCGTGCACAGTACAGACCCTGGCTTACGGGAACAGCGCAGAATTACAGCACCGCTCGAGCTGCGAGTGCGGAACAATGTATCATTCATTACACGAACGCAGAAAGGGTACGACAAAGGCGTCACGCTTCAGCCCATCGTGCGGACAAATAAGCGTTCTGAGCAGATAATGAAGAGGATTACTGAAGCAGCGACTGCGCCATGTGTAGTGTTTTGACCTACTGCCTCTTCCGTCTGCAGAAATTCATCAGCGTCTGCGAAAGAATCACTTATGAGCGTTTACCGAACTGCTGCCTTTTTTACTTCCTCGCTCTTCGTGCGATAGGGGGAAATGGTAACGTTGTCGTACTAAATGTTAAATGGTATAGGAATTAGCACATGTCACATCAGTGAGCTTATTTCTAACGAGCCAATCTGGCTTCCGCATAGTGCTGAAACTGGAGGCTGCGTATACATAGCACATCTTGTAGCATACGTCTGTTCCAGACGATGAAATGCAAAGGTGTAACAATCGCAAGTGTGCGGCTTATACTTCCCATCATTGTGCGGTGGTTACTAAAAAAAAATGTGTTGCCTTTATGGAGCAATGTGTGTGGCAAGTGTTCTTTGGGGATAAGCTTTTACTGCGAGATGTCAAACCGTTGACGAATTTGTTCCGAACCTTTGTGTTATGTTAATACGTGTCTCATCCAGGAGACGGGCTTTAAATGTTGAGTCTAAGCTACACAAAACAGTAAAATGTAGATGTGTTGGCATCTTTCAAGCAGCTGTAATGGCTCATTTTTAATCTGTGCATTCCTCATCTGTCAACCTTCACTATAGCAACACGGGCAAAAGACCCTGAAAGGCTTTTTTTTTTTTTTTTGCCGTACTTTCTCTTCCTTGTTTACTCACGACTTCCAGATTACATTTGTTTCATTACCGCTACGTCGGGTGTTTCACTACGTAGTGCTGTAGCCAAATACCAGTGACCAATAAGGAACGGGCCGAGAAGCGCGTGCCGTATACACTGAATAGGCGCGCGCAATGGTGGAGGAAAGACTTGGCCCATCAAGGGCTCCCGCCTTCGGATCCTCGCTCGCGTGCATGCACTTTGCTACTCGCTACCAAATCTTCTTAATTAGCATGCATTCCTTAATTAGCATGCAGTCGTAAGCTACCACATGATGTGAAATACCACCCGACACAGCTATAAAGCATCCCTTTAACCAAGGCGTACTAATGTGGCCGCATGGCCTAGGAGCAGCTTTGTCTCGGGACCCAAGGCTCAAAGGAGCTACATTAAATGGCAGCTCGATCATATTATCTGGCCTCGTGACGTCACACAATCCGCCGACCAATCAGTGCTCTGCCATGTGCCCCCGCCAACTACCAACTGCTAGGATGTCCGGAATTTTTCTCTCGCAACGCTTACAACGGCGTATTTTCTGGAAAAAGGGTTGCTAAGGCTGTAAAAACGGCTAGACCTTCCCTTTCTCTCCATGACCCCCCACAATTTGCTATGGCACCGCCGCGCCGCCGCTATTAACGGCGATCGCATCGGTATGAGGGTCAGACTGCAATTACAACTGCTGCTCTTAATGGTTTCGTTTTTTTTTTTTTTTTTTTTTGGGGGGGGGGGGGGGGGGTTTAACGTCCCAAAGCGACTCGGACACGTCTCAGTAGAGGGCTCTAGAGATTTCGGCGGCCTGGGGTTCTTTAGCATGCACTGAAAAAGTACAATACACGGACGCCCTTCTTTTCGCCTCCACCGAAAAGCGGCCGCGATTTGATCCCGCGTCCTTGGGTTCAGTAGTCGATCGCCTTAGCCGTTGAACCGTGCACTAAGGTGGGGCGCTCTTACTGGTGTACATAGCAAATAAGTACAGCAGCGCGCACTGCGCTACGCAGGAACAAAATACCAGAGTGAAAGTGCTATGCTTGCGGCACCACTCGTCGCATGCTAATAATAATAACAATATTGCACAAAATTCGCATGCAATGTCACTAAGAGGCGGGCCCTTCAAAGTCAAAATGAATCGGTTTCAGATGCAGTCTGATAGTCAGGATAATACCACTACTACTAATAATAACGATACTAATAATCTATTCAGTGATTATTCAGTGGCCTCCCTTGACCGTCGCAGGTTCGACTCCGTACCCAGGCCTGAGTGCGCAGGAGGTGATCCACGCGGTTCGCGACGGCCGCGTGATGGCGCAGCCGGTGCACTGCCGCTGGGAACTGTACCGGCTCATGCGCGCCTGCTGGCACCCGGACCCCAAGGAGAGGCCGCCTTTCTCGCGACTCGCCTCCGACCTGGACCAGCTCATCAAGCTCAACGCCGGCTACATCGACCTGGACAACTTCCCCGAGCACGCCTACTACAACATCGAAGCAGCCGGCGCGGACGAGAAGCTGTGAACTGTGGCGCGTCGACGACTGCTTGCTTTGACCGTCGTCCAAGGCGGCCTTTGGTGCCAAACGAGTGACCGTGGATAACAAAGGCTGTTCTTGTGACGCCGCGCAGTGACGAGTCAGTGTCCCAGATGTGTCTGGGCAAGCAACAGTAGCGAGCCGCCTGTCGAACTAATAATGTATTAGGCCACTCCTGAATGCCACCCAAAGCTCTCGTCCCCCTGCCTTTTCCGTTTGCGGGTTCCATTTTAAATTGCTTCATTTGTGGCCTATAGATGCTTACGCCGAGCATGTTGCATCTTGTTCTCCGATTTACAGACTCCCGTAGACTTTTACCGCTGTTAGTGCTCCATTCAGTGTCTGTAATCTCGGAGAAAGACAAGGGCGCATTCGATTATTCGCGGGCGCAAATGTGTCCCGACAAGTCAGCCACGAAGAGGGTTGCAGGACCGACGACAGTTGAGTTCTTACACGGCGCCCACCGTGAATACACCACAGACGCACGGGCGCCAACACGCGAGCTTGAAAGACGCCTGCACTGCACAAACGCTGCAAGAAAAAGATAGGACTGTTGCGGAATAAACAGCAGCGTTGCAGAATATTGTAAAAAAAAAAAAAAAAAAAAAGGTACCCAAGATTTTGCGAAGTGTTTATTTTTATTTTTTTGCGCATTTCGGCGGGCCGCCATCAACTGACCTGGCCACGTGCTTAACAATGGCGACTTCTGGAACAGCATTGTGATCACGGTTTCAGTGGCTGACAATGGTAAAAGAATGTGTATGTTTCCTCATTTTACAAGACGTCTCCTTTGATCTGATGGCTACCGTCTCGTGAATGGGAGATGCATATACAAGGTTGCAACTACGCTAAAAGGGTGAGGCACCCAATTTGCTATGTCCGTGGCTGAAGAGCAAAGATTGTTGAAAAACTCCACGTCGCGCACGTGTATGCGACAGTCTGTGAATATGGGCCCACCAGCACGGAAGACATCTCGATAGTCACCATTCATGCATCAAGTGAAGTCACGCTAACTAAGGGAAGCGTGTGGCCTATAAGTGTGCCGATTGCATAAAAGGCGTGCTTTTTGCCACTGTCTGAAAACAGGGAGAGGAGCAGATGAGCGCCTGCGTTGCCGGTGCGTAACGGAGTCAAGCAAGCCAAGAGTTCATTCGAGGATTTCTTTCCTGGTCATGACAACCGCTTTGGGAGAAAAGCGAAGCATTGAAAGGAGTTAATTTTGTCCCCACATGCACTCCGTCCTTCTTGGTCATCGGTGCAACGCCCTTTTTTTTTTTTTTTTTTGTACATGTGTGTGACAGACTTTACGCGTGCTCAGTCGATATTGTCAACCGGTGGACGTTGGTCCGTGCGTCGCCATGCATCATGCGATGGAGTTTATTCTGCACAAATCCATGAGGAATTGTTCAACGCAACGTTTCTCCTTTTCGAAGGCCGCTGTGGTGTTCGGGCTCACCAGATCGAGGCTCCTGACCTTAGAGACAAATCTGGACTTGAGATGTACGCAATAGGACACCGTATGCGCGCCCCGATTGATTATGGTGCCGCTGCAATCCGTAGCATCGCCACAGAGAAATGATACTGGCACGCGGCTATCATGGAAGTAGATCTGTCATGTCGAGCGCGCATACTGCAGTGGCGGTTTAAGAGCAAGGCCAACACAGCTCTTGTGCCATGATGCATGCACACAGCAGTTAGCTCCGAGACAAGCTTATAAGATTGTCTATATCAGTGCAGAACAGGGAAGGGGCTGTGCTTCGTCTTCGAGCGCCCTTTACACTGTGTTTATTTTCGTTTGCGAATTCAACCATTTTTTTCCATGGCAATCTTCGCTGTTCTGCATGCCGAAAGAAATGTCAAGAATGACGGTTCTATACTCGCTCTCCTTTCACAAAACTACCATGCTATGTGTTTCTAGCCAATGCCCGCAAAGCCTAAAATCAAAACGAAGTAGTCAGGCCAAAACGTACTCTTCTGCCAACGGAGTTTTCCTGCTTCTCGTAACAACCACCGGACTCTGGTTCGTCGAAGTGCTATTCCTTGTTGTTTTTCAAGCAGTTGTATAGTTGCAGTAAAAATGTAGTGGTTCGTTCCCGCCGCGTTGGTTTTTGTGCCTGTACCTGTATTAGGCCGTCACTTTTATCATAGTGTGTGCCATCATATTGCTTTTTTTCTTTTTTTAGAAAAAAAAACGCGCATTTAGCCGTGCAAGTTAGTGCGAGGTATATTTTCCTGGCCATGGCAAATCGCTGCACGACGCAGCGCAGGCGGAACATTTAGCGTGACTCATATCTCGACATTGATCTCTTTAGGGATGGGACCAGGGTTTGCTATTTTTCGGAAGTGTAATGGTGTGCTTGTGAATGTCGTACCGACTGCCCGAATGGTATAGCCGCGCGAGAGGCAGCGAACTTCGACGCGCGCAAGAACTGTAGACTAACTTTAAGCACGTGCTCAACTAATACTTTCGCGCTAAATTTTGCCTCAACTCTGGCAAAACAAGATATGTGTATTGCGTTTCCTGTGATTGCGCCTGTAATGCCCATTGTATTTTTTGACCCGAAAGTGATGTCCCCGAAGCTAATTGCGACGCAGAGATATGCAGTGCGAATCTGTCCAACCTGGCAGCTAGGGTTGATTCAGGTATTCCTGATACCTACGAAAACTCTTTTTGGATGATAGGCCATCAATTTATTCACTTCAAAAGGGACGGCGTAAGACAACCACGAACCTTCTCGCTTGCAGTTGTACTTGTTTTTGTTGTTTTAGCTTTATTTCGCATGCCTCGTTTGTTCTCTTCAAGAAGTAATTACCTGCTAACGAGTTCGACGTCGTTTCTTTCGTGTGTTAGGCATTTTTGTACGAGATTTTGTACATAGACGAACGTATCAGTAAATAAAAAAAAAGCATTGGTTAAGGATGCACTACGGTGTTTTGCGACCATATATCCTTTTCTCTCTTCTTGCCTTTATTTCCTTTCTTCATTCCTTCTTTCTCTCTACCCTTATTTATTCATTGCTTTCTTTCTTTCTCTCTTTCTATTTCTCTTTATTTGCTCTTTTCCAGAGATGCACGCAAGTGATGTCCCGCTAAGTTCTCCTCGCCACTTATATGCTCGCTCTAAAAGGTAAGAAGCAACGCCAGCAAAAGCGTCCGTGGTACAAACCAGCGACGAAGCTCACGCCCCATTTTACTCGAAACCCCAAATATAGATTGGGTGTGGCACGAGCGCTGACCAATCACGATCGCTAACGATAAATGGCGGCCAATTAAGAAAAAAAAAATGCGCTTTAAGGAGCGCTTCACAAATTTTATTTTTTCGTCATCACAGGAGCGCCTCCAACCAGCGGCTGCTTTATGCATCCTGCTCCCGTTTGCTTTTATTTTTACCTGTGTACTTTGGGCCCAGTTGGCGGTCGTGGCAACGCGGACACGGGTGTTCCTTCCATCCTCTGTAAGCGTACTTAGTGGGGAAGGCTGTTGGTACAGAGAAAGGAAAAAGATAAACTTTACTTGGGAACAAACTAAATGCAAAGCAAATCAGCGGTCTCTGTTTGTATGGGCATTGTCTTCAATTTGGACACTGGACGAAATAACAATGTGGAACTGTTTACCTATTTGGGTGGCCTGTTGACTTGGGAATTTAGGTGGGCATGCATGGGGGAATAAAAAATAGTTGACATACTACGCCATAAACTATTGTCTAATTGCTGCAATAGTTAAAAACTAACATTACAATTACAAGTCCCGTAGTTAACACTAGTCACGCGTTTTCTAACGTTTTCCGCCGCTAGTATTACTATGTTGCAAAAGCCATCGTTTTATTTCAAAAAGGCAGTTTTTAAATGCTACCGGCGTTCTTCGCTGAAACATCGTGCATACAGCGAATGCTCACAGGGGTTGTAAAAGTAATTGCTTAAACCATCTGGCTGTGAGTGAAGCTTATGCCAAATTGCAAGCAAGGGAACAAATGGAAGTCATTTAAAAGAGGCTATATGTGTGTAATATACTTCTCAGTATTTCATTCGTTCGGTGAAGTATATAATGGTCGTAATTTCACGAATTTTTCCTAACTTTTTCGATGCGGCAAGCAAGTAGTTTTCTCGGTTGTAAATCTTGCAGCTGAGCAAATTCATATAAATTGAGAGCTGGACTGGCAGGACTAGTGATGTCTGACGGTGAAAGGAAAAAAAAAAAAGAAATGCGCCATGACTTGGCGCCGTGACTTGGCGCTGCGGCACTGTTGCACATCTTTTCTCTGTTCCTATGTTTTTTGTCATCTTTGCTGCTTTTTAGACATCATATTAAGTATCCGCTCCAGTATGAAGTGGCTTGTTTCAACTCTCCGTTTGTGCTATTGCTTTAATATATCTACAACCATCAGCTAATTACCTTCCCCGTCTCTAAACTTCCATCACTCGTAGCTTGACAAGAGCACTGTGTGCCTTGGCGACGACTTGGCGTTTATGCGATGTTCCCTCTTAACGAAGCCTGCTTTTGGGAGGCTGTCACAAATAAAATTGCGCATCTTACAGCCTACGGGTAAGGACTGAACATGAGTGCGAAAACTTAAAGGACTATTCATCAAATTTTGACGGCATTTTTCTTCCTCTTAATGATGTGTACGACATTCCTGTATATGGATCACCCCATGGTTTTCGGCTAAGACCGCGAATTATTTGTAATAGAATTTTCTTTTCTCACCAGTTCCGGTTTCAGTTTCAGCAGCCGAAAAATGACTTGATTTTGACGTCACAGCCATCTCCAGGCTGCTGAAACCAAAAGAGGTGATAAAAGAAATTCGGTTATAAATTATTCAGCAGTCGTAGGCAAATATCACGTCGTGATCAGTGTGCAGTATATGTATTACGCATCATTACAAAGGATAAAACTCTGACACAAAACTTTGATGTCTGTACACCTTTAAGAAAACAACATTAAGCGAATAAGTTTTCGCCGACGTGAAATGACTTCTTGTGTGGCGCAATTTTTCTAATAATGAGACTCTTGAGAAAGGTGAGGGGTCGGCATGTATAAAAGTAACACCTAGGCTTTGCAAGGGCTCGACGGCATGGATGGCGCAGGCTTGATGAGTGTCCCAAATGGTCGTTGAGTATTCGATCACAACAATGTTCTCTGTTTCGGTCAAACGTTAATATATTGTTTTAATGTAATTTTTCCAACGTAAATTTATGGCCAGTATATCCCAAACGTTATTTAAACAATGAAACACCATACATGCAACTTTCTTCAAAACATTTCAAAGCAAGCTTGCAAAGCCCATACAGGCGCAATGTTTAGCGCTTCGCAAATATCAACAACTAAGGTGACACTTGAGCATTATAAACACTAAATGAAGCATGCAACTTGCCAGCGAATGAATGCCACAAGAGCAAGCTTATACAGTCATCGGTCCCATGAGTGATACTGCGGGAGGTGGTTCGTTATCGGCTGCGGAAGGTGGTTCGTTCGAAACCAGCCGCCGGACACCCACCGGTAAAAATGGGTGCAAGCGCCCCCCGGCCTGGCGCCCGGCTCTCACAGGGGTGTGCGCTTGGAAGAGGCTCCGCGAACCCCGGAAAAATAGTTTCGAACACTTCAGCCTGCAAAGGTGGTTCGAGTTACCGTGTTTCACGGGGTTCAAAACTGAAAACGAGTCGTGTCCTGCACACGCGAAAACTCAGAAAAGCCTTGAAGTTTCAAGTGCGAAACGCTCTAAACCAGCGTGTCAAAAGACGTGAAAGTTCACTGTCACTGATGAAGTTCACTTCTCAGAGAATCACTGCAGTCCTGGGCAAGTCCGGATTTCCGGCCCACCACTAAGACTAGTTAGTGGTGGGTCCTTGGTTCGTTGGTATCATCTCAGCCCGGTCGAGGTCCACAGCTCCTGTCTCTATAGAAGGTTGCTTCTCTGAGGTACGCTCTAGGAGAGATGGGATTCAAGACGAAGAATAGACTAGGAATTTATCGTGCATATTTGCAGGGAGTATAGAATATCCGCAACAGCACATGAGAAAGACGAACAGAAATCCTCTGAGACGGGACTCGTGGATAACGCGACCTCTGGCAAACTGCATAGTGTCGCCGTTCTATACAACTTTGTGCACAACGTCATTCTTAGCTTCAGTTTCGGAACAAGTGCCATTGGGCTTTTCCTTTACACGTCCGTGCCGGTTAAACGCTTGAACAAATTACTTAATTATGGTGCCGCGCTTATCCAACTGGGCCACAGTCCCGTGTGCTGTTTTCTTTCGCTTTGGATTACGAGCCCCCTTCCATGTCTTACGTCTGCACCGGTCAGACATATGCACGTCTACAGGGACCTCTGTCAACGGTCATTGAGCCGATTAAGCTGGAAACGGACTCCCTGACGTCTTCGGCATCTCTCACCAGAGTTTCCGTGCTTTTCTCCCATCAGTTAAATGAAGTTTAATCATCAGTGATGACTAAACTTCACTTAGAGCAATTTGTTGCTGCTAGGCACCCGTTCCTGCATTGCACGTCGTCGGCATCGTTGTCGGCGTAGTCGGAGAAACGGGCGACCTGCCAGCCATCAGGCAGTAGTAGGCAGTATAGTAGTAAGGATCAGCGCCACCTGCCATGGCTAGCAGGTGGCAAAGTGGAGAGATTAAAAATTCCCTCTCCACGTTTAAAGGAAAGGACAGTCGGTGAAAGGGTGAAAGGCAGCAGGCGGCGTTGTGGCTTGGGGGAGTTTGATAAAGCCACTTTAGGGAGAGAGAGGGTAAAGAGCAAGGAAGCGCGGAACCGGAAAGTGGCCGAAGTTGTCTTCCAGATCTCCTAAAGATAGATTCGGTTTGGTTTGATTTTTGAGGTTTAACGTCTCAAAAAGACTCAGGATATTGGAGACTCCGTAGTGGAGGGCTCCGGAAATTTCGACCACCTGAGATTCTTTAACGTACACTGACATCGCACAGCACACGGGTGCCTGTCTTTCCGCCTCCGTTGAAAATGGCCGCCGCGCGGAGTCTAAAAAGAGATTCTGACTATATATAGCCACACTTTTTTTTTCACTAATCGGTGCGTTGGTATCGAAAGACGATTTGTCCCCGCCTCGGAGTGAGGCCAGTTTAAGGGGAGGGGGTCCGCCCCTCATGTGCTATAACTTTCGCATACCATGGAGGAATTTTTTTAACCAAAAAATTCCAAGAAATACGTGGATAAAATAGGCGCAACACTTTCTCCCCCCTCCCCCACCCCCATTCCTCCCCCTCCGATAGCGAACACAAATCCACCACTGCCTCGGAGAGTATTGTTACATATCAATGGTTGGAGAACATACTTTTGAAGAAGGATCGAGCCACCGAAAATCGACATAGGAGTGATCCACCTCCATACCAAGGTCAATCCTGTTAAATTAACGACTCGGGTGCACTTACTGAACACCTCCGTAGAAGAGCAAATAGAGGGAATAGCGAGAAAAATGCGCGAATCAACCAAGCAGTATTTTAAGGACGTTAAGACCATCGGATTATACTGGTTATTTCAATTTCGTCGCGTGGTGAAGCAGACTGACCTTTCAGTGGTCTGAGAAGGCTGGAGACGTGGTTTCGGAATGCGATTTGGGAAGAACGCTTGCGTAGTAGGGAAATGGCGAATTTAAGAAGCTATGAACAATATTAACTTGACTAGCTGATGAAAAAATTTCGCAGAGCTTGCACCAGCCGTACTTTGGTTTTCGGACCCACTGAAAAGGGATAAATTATGAAGTTATGCAGAACCTTCTGAAACATTTGCGTGACTCTATGAATGCCTGCTGAATCCGGTGTTACTCTCAGCAATTTTGTTTAAGTGCGTGAGATTAAACCGACAAAGCAGCTATCGCTGAAGTCTTCAGTGATCGTTTTCTTTCTTTTGGGGATGAACATTGGGGATGAACATATAAAGAGGTGAACATAACGAAAAAATATTTTTAAAACGTTTTTGCGTAGATTCAATACAAAGGACGTTTTTTTAGAAGGTCCACTATTAAAAAACAAACAAACGAGGGGACTGGCTTTAGAGGATTTTGGCCCTGGGGCTATGTTGGGTGCTACTGGTGCTACTGCGGACACCGGATAGGAGGCAGACTGTTTCAGTAGGGCGACAATAAACTATAAACGCTGATTAACCTTTTACACTTTTATTTTAGAGAAATGTATTGGTCATAGCTCGCGTTCGCAGTGCTTCAAGTCTGGCTCCATCGTATGGGAGCCCGTAGTGATTCGAGCACTGGTGGAAAGGGAAATAAAGAGGGACAGAGAGAACAGCTGGTGGCCTGTTTTGCAAATATAGTTGTATACAAAGGAGAGAAATCATTATTTTTTCCCGTCTCAGAAAACGTGTTAACTGTTCTTATAGAGAAGAAACGATAGAGAAGTCTTCCAGTTAATATATACTGACAGGAATAAAAAAAAAGGGTTGCCTGCTTAGAATTCCGACAATCCTTATACGTTCAAGAGCAAAAAGTCCCAGACCCCCCCTCCCCCCCACCCTTCCCCCTCCCCAAGACCCACCTGACTTTAAGCCCTGCGAGTTTGTCCTACAAATAGTATAGCCGGGAACAATATTTAAAAAAAAAATTGCAGCTCGCATTACAAAGCCCAATCTCAACCTGATTACGGATTTACATCGTAACTCAGCCAGCGTGGTGTAATCGCTCCACCCACAGATTTCGTCACTCTACTTCGACCGTGGCCTTGCTGATAGTCGCCGCGTCGGTACCCAATGCGCACAGTCATTGTTCTTGCAGCCCGGCCTCAAAACACGCATTCGCCAAGTCATCTATGCCGGGAGCGCCGCTGGCGCTATGCTATTGGGTAAGACCGCCTTGTAAGACCCGCTACTATTTTTCTTAATTTTTTTCGTGGCTATACTATTTGAAGGACAAGCTCCAATTCTTCATATATAACATAACCCCTAAAATGAAAATTAAAGACATTAACGAACGCATTTAGTTAATTAGCGAACTAATTGAAGCCTCTTACCTGGTGCCACCATATCCCTCAGTATAGCCCCAGGACTAGAATTAATCTAAAGTCAGTTTTCCTTTCTTTAAAAATTTGGTTCTTCTAAAGAAAAAAAAAAATAAAACACCCAGTATACTTACAGAACGGTTTAAAAACTGTACTTATTCGCAATACACTATGCTCCGCTTCATACATCAAGTGCAACACTGCCAAAGCTAGAGCCCTTATTTGCGCTCCCGGCATCCGTGATGAAAAATAGTGCCATGCTCTTGACGCGAGGAAATAATAGCTGCTTTATCTACAAGCTTAATAAATCTTACATTTGCCATCAACTCCACAAAAAGCACCTTTTTAAGGAGAAAAGATTGGATTCGGTGAGTTTGTATGTTTTGTATGTCGTTTTCGTTCGTGTCACGTTTTCACTGCCCCGCAACCCTGCCAGCGGTGCCCTTCACGCAGCGCAACGCAGCGATCTCGGAGCAGATTTTTTTCTATACGGTCCGCGCTGCGAAGACGTCCAGGCACGCGAAGCAAGTTATTGCAAACGTGTATGCTCAGAATAGAGCCCGTTTCCGCAGAAGCCACTCGGCCACGAAACGAGCGCGTAGTGCTACGCTTTTTTCTCTTTTCTTGCGGACTACTTGCGTAGCTTTCGCTGCATTGCAACTGATGTAGTGCCCCGCTCATGGGTAGCATATTATGGATGAGCACGGGTTAACAGCTTCATGTGAATGCCTGAGTGTGGCAGTTGTACTTTATATAAATAACGTTATTATAACGTTTCGGTGCGACTTGAAAATTCCTTCTTTTTTTTTTTTTGTTAACGTGTGCACCGCTTAATAATGAAAACCCACATATGGGCAATACTTTCAGGCAGCACAGAGTGTAGTTCTAGACTAAATTTGCTGTAGAAACTGTGCCTTCACATGGTGGTAAATTTGGTTCTACACTGTGTAGCAGTTGAAGTAGTTTAAATTTTGGTGCGCTACATTTTATTTTGCTTGCCATGCTGATTACCGATGGCAAATAACTATTTCACGTGCTACACCTTATCACCTTCGCACCCATACGAAGGTTGTGGTTATCATGAATATGAAAATGGCGCGTATTAACTACAGTCAATCAACGCCGTTAACTCAATAACTTCTACTTCAGTTAAAAGCTAATGGAACGCTTTTGTTCAAAGTAATTCACTTGCTATCTTCGTGCATGCAAATCTCCGGGAATTAACGCCCCTGACACTTGAGGTCACAACACGTCTCCACCTGGTTTGTGTGTGTGACACCAGTTTCGCAAGTTCATTCTACGCCGTAACAGCAGCGACAGGCTTAAACAGTGGTGGGTGGGTGCCATTGGCTGTTTTGGCAAGGCTTTGGCAACAGGGTGTCGAATCGGAATTTTTTCAGGTTCGGTTCCGGTTCGGGTTCACGCCTTTAGGGTTCGGGTTCGGTTTCCGCTCCGGATACACATTCCGTTCAGGTTCGAACCGGTTCGACCCTGCCCGAACCGGTTCAAATGGGTTCAAACGGGTTCAGAAAAAAAAAAAAAAAAAAAACTTCGGGTGTGTTTTTACCCCACTTTTTTAATACTGAGTTTTCTTTCCTGGTGCACAATAAAAACTTAAAATTCCCATAGTAATTTATATATTGTTTTTGTCATAAACTGTGACGTGCTACAATTGGTTGTATAGACGTGAGCAAAGTATTCTTAATGAGTGACCGATGATTAGATGAGGATGAGAGCAAAATACTGATTATTTTCATTGGAACATAACCAACTAAAGCTGTCATCGCCGAAGGTTAAAAGAAAATGTTTCCTGCCACGCTTTTCAGGTACACAAAATATCAAATTCGTTTTAGTTTAAAGCAAAGCCTCTATTATTACATGTGCTATGTTCCGCCCGGCTCCCACTAAAAGACTTTGAAATGAGATCAAGGTCGAATCAAGCACATGCACCCCAGGACTAAAGATATATATGCCATATGTGTGATTATATATCGCAAAGCAAGCGGACGCTTTTGCATTTCGCGCTTCTGGTGAGGTAAAGCGCAAAGGCATCGGCGTGCTGTGCTCCGAAAGGATCTGACAAAAGTCTCCTCCGCCACGTATGGGTTGTTGGAGTCATTATCGTATATGCCGGAGAACCGGATTAATTAACTATCTCACCCTTGTAGCCGCGAGGCGATGCTGCGATGCGACCAACATCTTGTTGCATGTCATGGTTGCCTGCATAGGCGCGCTATATAGTTTCTATCTTTGAGGGTAGACTTACTGGTATGTTCAAACATAATTTACCACAAGCATGATATGAAGTCATGGCTGCTCGCAAGTATTTTAGGATGTGCTCAGTAAATGCCGCCAATATTTTTATCTGCCAGCATAGAAAGATCGAATGACGAGGACATTGCCGAGTGTTTTTGAAGTCATAGAGTTCGATTATAAGACAAGGATGTACTTTAGTCCAGGAAATGCTCTCTCGACTCTGACTTGCGTAGATGGCAGATCAAGCGCTACTGTAGCTAGCGATTAGAGTTCTGGGCGCCGAACTTCTCCTCTTCCCAAAATTACCAAATACTCGAGTGTATGATTTTCTAGGCACCTTTTCAAAATGCGTAGGACAGGCTCTGGACTTGTTAAATTTAGAGAACTGCCGCTATCTCCGAGTCCTTTCAGGCAGTCATCTCTTTCTATAAGACACTGTTCAAGCTCGTCCTCAGCTTGTAAGCTCTTAGGGGGAACACTGTTGATGCTTGTTGATTTGATTGCCGCTGGCGACCCTACGAAGCCGCTTCCATGTGGTGACCAAAGGCTGTTTTGCTCGACACCTTTCCTCGCTGGTAAATGTACAGTGACATTGAGGGTCTCACTCTGCAGTTCGCCGATTGCTCAATTACTTCCATTCCCTCTTCAGTTTTTTTTTTTTTTTTTTTCCTTAGAGCCTAGTCCTTCGGTCCGCATACCGCGTCCCTCTCCCTGCGTTTCAAGGTTTTTGTCCTGATCTCTCTCGTCGCCGCGCATCCCGTAGACCAGGTTATTCATTACTTACGTTTTCTCTCAAGAATGCACTCCTACTTTTCATTGCCACCTTTCTAGGCTGTTTTAGATATTCACATCAGTGATGGCGGATAAGGCGATGAAATGCATTCGGTATTTCGACACCGTATACTTGTGCGAGCCGAAGCAATAGCACATCAAATAAAGCCTGTGAATTAATACTTTTGCCAGTAAATCTACTTAGTTCCTGGCTCCACCCAGTTTTCAACTTTGTACACCGGAGCTTCATTTTTCACACAGTCTAACTTGCCAAGGGAAATAAAACAAGCAGACATTGCTAGGGACAAAAATAAGAGAAGATAAACGGAGAAATCGACTTATGGAACTATCATTGTGCAAAGTAATTCAGATACAACTCAAGAACAGACCGGTAAATTGGTGCCCAAGGCTTCTTTCTCACCATCAAGGTCGGCTTATTCTCAAGTCTCAGTCAACCGATTTCGTATATCTTCTTCTTCTTGGGGACTTTGGGATATTCACGGGGGGGGGGGGGGGGGGGGGGATACCGGACACGGGTTATGCCGGCCTAATGTCGCGGCGGCACTCTTGGTTCGTATATGCTTGCGTCACATCGCATACGACTGCTATGCACGTGCCATGGCCCAAGTGACTCATTGCGACGTCGTTGAAAAATAAGAAAATAAAATGGCACGCGAAATTATTTTTTTTAATGGATTAGATATATCGTTTTTGAGTTGTACATGGTCATATGCTTATTCATCTAAATATGTAACTCAATTCACGAATTATCTGCTATTATTTTACTGCCTAGGAAGGCGTTCGAATGGGCAACTTTCTCGACGAGCAGCGCCATGGCGTAGTGCAGCAGCGGTCCCCTGTGTTCGGTATGAAACGGTAGCCGGACACCAGAGATTGGGGTTATGCAAGCGGCAATATATTTTCGTTTGTTCTTTACATCTTTTTCCAAAGAATTATTTTTTAATATTGTAGGGGCTGTAGGGGCGTCGTGCATTTGTTCTAGAACGGCAGAGCGTAGGTGTTGGGGAACGACCAGCAAGTGCCCAGCGCCATCAGGTCGCATGTTGCGGCGGTATAGCGTATTCCCATGAAGGAAGAACAGGGCGAGGGAAGAGACACGGCTGTGTGTGCGGAGGCGGTCGATAAGAGAACTGAGGGTTGGGTCCAAGCGCTGTTCGTCGGCTATGTGGGAAAAGTCCGATATAGAGAAGACACAGGGGTCCGACTCGTGGTCAGTAGAGGAAGGGGGATCGACGGGATAACGGGACAGACAGTCTGCATCCTGGTGGAGCCGACCTGATTTGTATACAACGGAAAAGGTATACTCCTGCAAGCGCAGTGCCCAACGGCCGAGGCGGCCAGTAGGATCCTTGAAGGAAGAGAGCCAACATAAGGCGTGGTGATCGGTAATTACAGTGAATGGTCGGCCAAACAAGTAGGGTCTGAATTTTCCAACGGCCCAGACGAGAGCCAGGCACTCCCGTTCCGTAATTGAATAGTTCTGTTCCGCTGATGGCAGGAGACGACTGGCGTAGGCAATCACGAAGTGTTGGCCGCGTTGTCGCTGTGCAAGAATGGCACCAATCCCGTGGCCACTGGCGTCGGTGCGAAGTTCCGTCGGGGCAGACGGGTTGAAATGCGCCAACACAGGAGGATTGGTGAGAACAGCGATGAGGGTGGAGAATGCGTTAGCCTGCTCTGGTCCCCATGAGAAAGGAACGCCTTTCTTCAGGAGATTGGTGAGAGGACGAGCAACAGCGGCAAAGTTTGGGACGAACCGGCGAAAATAAGAGCACAGGGTGAACGGGGAGATGGAAAAGCACTGACAGCGCGAACTTTGTCGGGATCGGGTTACACGCCGGTGGCATTCACCAAATGACCAAGCACCAAGTTCGCGGCGACCAAAACTGCACTTCTTTGAGTTCAGTTGAAGTCCGGCACGGCGGAAAAGTGCGAAGATGGAAGAAAGGCGACGAAGATGGCTTTCGAACGAGGGCGAGAAGACAATCACGTCATCCAAGTAACATAGACAAGTCGTCCATTTGAAGCCGCGGAATAAGGAGTCCATCATTCGTTCAAGGGAACCCAGAGGATGGAACTTAAAATTGTAGGGGTAACATTAAGAGATAGAAAGCGTGCAGAGTGGGTCAGAGAAATAACTCAAGTTACCGACATTCTAGTGGAAATTAAGAAGAAGAAATGGACATGGGCAGGACATGTAGTGCGAAGAGAGGATAACCGATGGTCGCTTAGGGTAACAAACTGGATTCCAAGGGAAGGAAAGCGTAGCAGGGGGCGGCAGAAAGTTAGGTGGGCGGATGAGATTAAGAAGTTCGCAGGGGTCAAGTGGATGCAGCTAGCACAGAACCGGGTTAAGTGGAGAAATATGGGAGAGGCCTTCGCCCTGCAGTGGGTATAATCAGGCTGATGATGATGATGATGATTCGTTCAAACGTAGCAGGGGCGTTGCAAAGTCCAAAAGGCATAACCTTAAATTGGTAAAGACCATCGGGTGTGACAAAAGCTGTCTTCTCGCGGTCTTGTTCGTCAACAGAAATCTGCCAGTAGCCGCTACGAAGGTCGATAGAGGAAAAGTAGCGGGCTCCATGTAAACAGTCCAAGGCATCGTCTATTCGCGGCAGCGGGTAAACATCTTTCCTTGTAATCTTGTTCAGATGTCGATAGTCGACGCAAAAGCGCCAACTGTTGTCTTTTTTTCTAACGAGCACGACAGGAGATGCCCAGGGGATGTTCGAAGGTTGGATGATATCGTTGGCCAACATCTTGTCGACCTCCTGCTGGATGACTTGGCGCTCAGAAATGGACACACGATAAGGCCTCCGATGTACAGGTTTTGCATCGCCGGTGTCAATGCGGTGAGTCACAACTGATGTTTGGCCCAGAGAACCGGCAGCAAAGTCAAAAATGTCGGAGAATTGATAACAAAAGGTTGTGCAGGTCCTGAGCGTGTTCGGGGGTTGAGGTCAGAGGCAATCATTGCGGAAATAGGGTTGGTAATTGTGGTGGGGAGTACGGGTGTTGGAAGGACGCTTGAATGTGGGCCAGGAGTGAGTGCACAAATGGTGCAGTCTGTGAGGGGGGACAAGGTAGCAAGGGATATTCCTTCGGGGAGAACTTGGGGTGACAGACTGAAGTTCAGGATAGGAAGGTAGGTGCTGTTCTGTGTAACGCGTACGATGAGATGAGGAAGAACGACGTTGCGGTCAAGAAAGACCTCGGTGGTAGGGCAAGCAACATAGTCACCGTCAGGCACAGGCGGGAAAGGTGACAGAGGTAGGTAAACAGCAGAGTCAGGGGGCAGGCGAGCGAACTCGGTGGAGCGAAGGCGGGGTGTAGATGGAGGATTTTCTAAGCAGACAGGTAGGTCCAAACGAAGAAGGCCGCTGGAGCAGTCGATAAGGACAGAGTGGGCCGTTAAAAAGTCAAGGCCAAGGATCACATTGTGAGGGCACTGGTTGAAAACGGTGAACAAAGCAGGGATGTGATGACCGGCAATGGTGACTCGGGCAGTGCACAGCCCAGTGACGGCAGCAGTACTGTCATCGGCAACACGAACGGTGGGCGAAGCGGCGGGGGTCTGTACTTTCTTGAGGCGGCGGCAAAACGATGAGCTCATGATCGAGGCTTGGGCACCAGTGTCAATGAGGGCAGAAACGGGAACACCATCCACGAGCAGGGAGAGGAGGTTACAGGGCGAAGAAATGGGCAGTAGAGGATTTCCAGGTCGGGGTACCAATGCAGGTCACCTTCGGGAGCTGCATTGGCTAGTTTCCCGTGAAGCGGCCGGCAGAGGACGGCGGGGAACTGCGGCTAGGAAAAGGTGAACGGGAACGGCGGGCTGGCGGGGAAGGAGAGCGACTGGACACAGGAGGAGGCGGAGTGGTATCGGTGCGGGGCGGCTCATAACGAGGCGTGAAACGGCGGTGACCGTAATCGGAGTAGCGGTCAACGTAAGGAAAACGTCGAGGTGGTGATGTCCAGCGGCTGCGGCAGTGGCAAGAGATGTGGCCAACACGCGAGCACGTGAAACAGATCAGCCTGTCGTCAGGGGTGCGCCACTCATCAGGATTGCGGCATCGGTAGCGTGGCGTGTAGATGTTGCGGGGCGTAGCGGTGGCGACCATGGGAGGAATGGGGCTCGAACTGTGGTGTTCCACGGTGTGGCTATAGGGAACGCCCAAGTTAGCAACCTCTTGACGAACGACGGCTTGAATGAGGGATATCGTCGCTAGGTTACTGTCCGAGGAGGGCGGGTTGGATGCAGCAGGAGCGAGCGCTTCCAGTTCACGACGCACGATGCGGGTCACATTTTCAGTGTTGGAAGGCTGCCTTAGGGTTGGCAGATCCTCGCACGTGGAGCTAGGGGCAGTGTTGGGGAGCCGATTGAAGCGATGTGCAATGCGTTTGTGTTTGGCCTGCTCTAAATGTCGACAAACCTGCAGAACGGAGTCAACCGTAGAGCAGTCCCGACAGAGTAGAAGATTGAAGGCATCGTCGGCTATGCCTTTGAGGATGTGCCCCACCTTATCAGGTTCTGTCATGTCTGTCGACTTTTCGGCAGAGGGCCAGTACGTCTTGTATATACGTAATATAAGGCTCGGTAGATGTCTGGGCACGTGTGGCGAGGTCCCTCTTGGCGGCGAGTTGACGGCCAACCGGTTTTCCGAAGAGGTCACGGAGTTTTTGTTTACAAACATCCCAAGAGGGTATATCTGCTTCGTGTGTTTCGAACCACACGCGTGCCGTGCCAGTAAGGTAGAAGATGACATTGGCCAGCATCTGCGTGGCGTCCCACCTGTCGTGCTGGCTAACACGCTCATAAAGCGAAAGCCAGTCCTCGACGTCGACCTCATCTGTACCGCAGAATGGGCCAGGGTCACGGGGGTGGGTTACGACGATAGTTGGAGTTGCAGAGGTTGATGGAGCCGCGTTGGTTGTCATCGTGACGGTTCCGAGGTGACGGCCACTGCGGAGATCCAGCGTCAGATTGTGTCGAACCCACGACCTCCACCAAGATGTTACGGGGATGCTGAATTCGACGCTAAGACTTCGGTAGCTGTGCAGAATCCACTCTCTCAGCGTCGTCCTCTTTCTCAACGCTTCGTCTTGCCCGCGTTCCTCGATCGTTGTCTTTGTCAGTGAGCACATCACTTTGGTCTCGCGCTTCCCGGTAACAATATAGTTGTGATGTTTGCGGTTTGTAGTGGTGAATTGGAAATAAGCGATCAGAGCGTTTTACAGGCAGCGATAAAAGAAAGAATAGTGAAGGTAAGTTGCCAGCAAAAGTGGGTCAGAACGACAACGCGAACCGGTTCTGAACGGTTCCACCGATTTGTTCCGGTTCACTTCCAAGATGGCGGAAAAAATCGGGTTCGGTTCTGGTTTTCGGTTCAGTTCCGGTTCCAGATTGACACCCTGTTTGGCAAGGTCAATGGTATTTCGTAAATAAAACAGCATTTTTCGCCCGAACGGGGGCTCGAACCCCGGACCGTTAGGTTAAAAGCCTAACGCTCTACCGACTGAGCTATCCGGGCGCACATGAAGTGAGGTCAAAGCTACCTTCTACAAAGTAAATTGCCTCAAGAACAATGTAGATTAATTATTCATATATTGTTTTTACGAACTTTCACTCATTATGTTTTATTTTTCTGTAGTTAACAAGTTATAATTTTATTTACGCATTTGTAGTTTGCAGCAGTACACTGACCTTGGCAGTAGCATGGCAGTAGCCATACAGTAGCTGCTGCTAGCTGCTAGCTGGGCGCTAGGTCTAGCAACACTGAACGTAAACGCCGATCGGCGGCATCAGCGTGTATAGCGTGTGGTGGTGTGGTGGTTTCTGCGGGAAATGTGAGCTTTCTGTGAGCGAATATAGTTACACTCGTTGCTTGTTGCCTATCTTCATCGTTACAGCTTGTGACCATAAGAAATCCCGTGCCAACAGAATGCGAACCACTGAGCTATTACATGGAAACGGCCGACGACCTGCCGAGCCACCCATCCCGTTTCGGCAATTGTTGCCCATGGAGTTGAAAGACAAAGTCTCTGGAAAATCGAATAAACAGAAAGGTATGCACTAGTGATGCATCATTTTGCTTTAAATACTTTAGTAGAACAGTTTGTAGCCAACCCTTATATCGCGTTTTCCACGCCTATCGTTCAGTTGTAACCTACTTCTCGGCAACCTTCAAAGTTCCTTCAATCTCCAGTACCGCTGGTTGGTTCGTTTTCCCCAGAATTCATCATCAAGGTGGAATGTTGTGCTGTGTTATAGTGTAGTTGAGTTCACATCAGTGCTTACCTGGCTTGTAACTGCCGTTGATCATCTGCTAGCCCAACCTTTGTATCGGCACCTTCCGTAAATGCGAGATAGGTAAAATGCACCGTTGGTCATTATCGGTTACCCTTTCAGAGCAGACAGTGACAGCACTTCAGCCTACAGGCTAACTTCGCCTTCCGAGAAGCGTTTCGTGTTCTTGCTTGTAGCTATTTGCCTTTTTCATATAATGGAAGTCACAGACGTGCACACGCATCATTGCATGTGTTTCATTAGCAGTTACTGTGCTAGCTTTGAGCTTTGCCAAACACTGTACACAAAAGCAGTCCCTAGACACTGGGTCAAAGCATAACTGAAACTTTGTAATTGCGGTGTGGCGATATTCTAAAATAAAGCTAATGGTGGTTGCTGCTTTGTCAACTGCTGACGTACACGTCATTCTCTTTGCAATTACAGATGTTTCTTGTTTGCCAGAGATGATGACCTTATTCTCCTGTTTGGCAGAGAAAAACTATGATTCTAATAACTGCTTGAAAGAAGCCAAAGAATTTCAAGGCTGCTTCAACAAATTCTTGGTAAGTGAGTGCTTGTATACTAAAAAAAGTGTTTAAGACAGCTAACTGCAGGAAGTGGGCAGCATTTACCGGCCAGCCCTAGCTGTTGTTTTTTACCAGTGGGCCTTGTGTGTCAGGGTTTCCATTATCTTCTTCATATCCAACTGTGCGGGTTAGTTATGTACAGTATTATTAAGGTCTATGCTGTTTGGAAAGTTTCTACTGTGAATGATTTCAGCTTACCTGAATCTTGTGTAAAAAGAAATCACTGAGGTTCAACCCGGCTGAATCCAGTTTACACAGCGGACGCTCGATTAAGCATGGTCAGACACAGTATGCTATGGTTTAACTCTTCCGTGGCTGTCTGCGAATTTCAAGGAAATGCAACTGAAGCACTGATTCCAGTTCCCGACTCCTACATGGTTGTCTGGGAACCTCAAGCACACCGCAGTCAGATGTCAAGGGCATTTTGAAGGGTGGAGTCTCAGGAAGCAAGACAGGTGGGCAGTGGTTGGCTGTGGACAGAAAGGGTAGACAGGGGACTAGAAGGCTGTATGGCATTATGTCAAGTAATGTATAAAGTTTGCGAGGTGTGTGAAGTAGGAGGAGGAGTGAGGCAGCAGAAGAAGTGAGCATGCCGCACATGTGAAGAAGATGAAGCAGGTAGAACCGGCTCTTTGTGCCACACCTGAAGTCAAATTATCACACCCGATGACCTTGGCGAAACATGGTGTATTGGAGCTTTCGCTCCAAAATTGTGCTATCTAGAATAATGCCTCTTGGCTACACGGATGCCTAAGACATGGAAGAATGCAGCCATTGTGCTCATTTATGGGAAGGTAGAATATAATATACAGGAAATCATCTATAGTAAAACATTTGTCAAGGTAATTGCTTATGGAGTGATAGAACAAGTCCATATTTAAAACTGGTACTCCTGAATACAATGCATTGATGCCATCTTTCTGATGACATCAATGCAAGATACTGGGTTGAATCCGGGCCAGAGCAGCCACATTTTGATGAAGGTGAAATGTAAGACTTCCTATCTGCTGTGAAATGGCACAGCATTTTAAATGGTCTAAATTAATGGGGAGGTTGCTGCTAGGTGTCTCTCATTACGAAGGAAAATGAAAATACCTGTCGCAAGGGAGACAAAACTTCTGTTATTCAATGCATGTCTGCAGAATAAATACTACAGTAGCCTTCATTTTGCTGAAGCATTGTCTTGGTAAGCAACATAGGATCTGAGTTACAACAAGCCATTGAGGACATAAACATGCAGAGTGCTGTGATAGGCCTGAAAGAGGCATTGATGCCATGCTATGCTATGCTGTGGTGTGGTATGGTATGCTGGGTTTGACATCCCAGTGTGACAGTGGCTATGAGGGCTCCATAGTGGTTGACTCTGGTAATTTTGACTAGCTTGGGTTCTTTAATGTGTACTGACTTTGCACAGTGCATGGGCACCTTGCATTTCACTTCTACGGAACATGGTCGCTGCACCAATGATCGAATCCATGCCTTCGAGCTCACCAGTCAGATGGCCTAAACAGTGAACCACCACAGGGGTGCTTCAGAGGGCTCATCAGTGCCAGTGCCCGTAGAGAACACATGCATACTTCCAGAAGCTCAAGTGTGCCAAAATTTGGTCAGACCTCAGTTTTCGTGGCAACGTTTTATTTTTAAGTGATGGGAAAAAATGTTTTGAGGAGTTGTTTTTTTTTACTGAAACTTTACTCTTGTTTTTTTTTTTGCAAAGCAGAGATAAATGCAGAGGAGAATTGTCGTTTTCACCATGTCGCTCTTTGTCGTCATCTCCTGAAAAAATTTTGCAGACCATCGAAATTTCATCCGCAACAGTTCCTTGCTTTTTCTTTCTTTATTTTTAGGACATAATTTTCATCCATATGGAGAAGATATTTTGCATTTTTACAGACTATGGAAGTGTGCGCATTTTTTATGTGCATTTAAAATTTGCGCTAAGTTTATCTCGTATGGCATGGCTACTCCTGGTTGCTGGCTATTATAATGATACTACCCTCTTCCAGCTACCAGTTGACCACTTGTTTGACTGTGTACGTATGCACTGATTTTCTTGGACCAAAATGAGCTTGAATGATCTGAAGTTCTTTTTTTATTATTGTTTGCTTCAGCTGTATTGCTGTTCTTTTTTTATTTCCTTTTCTCATTGAGCGTGTTCCAAGTGATCAAGAAGAAATTAGAATTCCAGGTCATTGTCGCAGACATTGAACTCTTATTGTACACGGGTGCACCCTCTCTGCAGAAATCTCATGCCTTTGTCCATCCCTCTCCCCCTCCCAGATTTCGATAATCACATTTGTGCATAACCTGCTGTCTAAAAAAGGCGGTTTAAAATAGAAGTGTATGGAACTGCGCTGTAAAATTACTAGAGGAAATAGCACTGGAAATTTTCTTTTCAAAGGCTTCCTGCCTACACAGATAACAGAAACCGACTGTGTGAGAGAACTGCAGATAAAAGCATCGGCTGCATTCTTGGCCAGCAGATCAGCAAAGAAGTTTTTGGCCATCGCACTGGATTGGCACTGCACTTCAATGGAAAATGAATGAATGTGCACTTTGCAATGGCGGCTGTAAGACAGAGTGCCATGATAGCATTCCAAAATGCTTTATCAAGAGTGCACATGACGCTGTGGCAGAGCCTTCGGCAGACATGAGCTTTTTACGTACCTAGCATAGATATTTTCCTCTCGTTTAGTTTTCATTTACTTTTTACTTATTTTGAAGAAAATAAGTTAGTTACACTAGAGTGGCACATTTTACAAGGTTTAATTACGTTGCAAAATCACTTATGCAATGGGTCAACAATGAGTGAGGCATGGAATAAACTACTGTGCTGCATTTTATACAGACATTGATTCCAGCATTTTAATGCTTCCTTTTCATTTTTTGTGATTCCTTTATTTCAGTTCCTTTTTTTCTGTGTTATACAAATGGGAGCTGGATGCCTGCGAGCTATTCTTCAGCAGCTGACATCATTTTTAGGTGTTTTCTTCAAAATTGCTTGAGCAGTTTTCTATTTTATCTTTTTTTTTTTTTTTTTTTTTTGCACATGGCAGTGAACAAAGCTTTGCTAGCAGACAATGTTTGAGAATGAGGTGGAGCCTTGCATACCATGAAACATGCGTGTAAAGTAGAGGAGTCATGCTTTAAAACATGTAAATGCATTAGTTAGTGACACATTGTCTTGCCATGCACTCAATTTTTTTCCTTTGAGTGTAACTCCAGCTCAGTTGCCAGCCATCTGCAGCATGTATGTCAAGAATACCGACCTGTTTCGGTTGAAATTAAATTTTTAAATTTGGCTTTATTTTTTTTTCCGGTCCGAAATGTTTAGCCCCTGCTTAATAGCAAACATGCAAATTTGGCTTTATTTTTTGGGGGGGTACGAAATGTTTAACCCCTGCTTAATAGCAAACATGCAATATGTGGAGACTAGTTTTTCACTTGCTAAAAAGGTTCCTTGGTATTTGTAAGCCAACTAGTCATAGTAAATCATTGTATGAGCGGGCCTAAAGCACGCATAGGAGTCAGTTGAAGGTGGTCACAGCTAACACATTTGTGTGTTGACCACTCAAATGTGCCTGCTTTGCACAATTTCTTGCTAATATCTTTTCTTGCTTGGTGATATCTTGATTTGTTAATTAGGTGTGTAGCCAGTTATATTCTCTTTTTTTTTTTTTTTTTCTGGAAACCGTAGCTGTTTGAATTCATAAGCAGAAAGAGAAAAGGCTGAGGAAGAGCAGAGAAGGATGTTTACCACATTGATGTTCAATTGGCTTCCCTGCATTGATGGAAGAGAAATAAAGGGGTGAAAAGATGGTGAGGCAAGAAAGATGCCCAAATAGCACACACACACTGTAATCCACAAGGTCTGTAAATTCTGTAAATGGTCCCAAAACTTGTGGACTTGGGGTATTGTGGCAGCAAGCAAAGGTCTTTGTGTGCCATTGAGTAGCAAGATCATGGTCTCAGTTATAGTCTGCAAGGATCATCTTGTGTTGAGATGGCTTATAGCCATTTGCTGGACCAATTATGGGATCCCATAGTGAGTACAGAGGCAGAGAATGTGCAAATGAGAACAAGACTTAAAGGGACAGAACACTGGAATTTAGGTCTCGATTTTTTTTCGCCGTAGTGGAAAGATTGATGTCTAAAATGTTCGATTCCATAATGGTTTTGTTAGAAACGCTGTAGAAAATGTTTACCGGGAATTTTACATCAATGAGTGCGCCCGTTTTTATGTAGTCCGATGCTGGAGATCATGAGCAGCGACCGTGATGACGACTGGCGGTCGACAAAAAAGACGTACCGAAAACAAATACAACTTTCACTCGCCAGACAGTAATCAGACATTTTTTGCGTAGAGTACCGTCCTTTTCAGTTTCACACTCAATGCTGTTATGGCACAATAACGCACGGCCTCATCGACGAAAGTTTTAGTAGGCAATGTCATTGCTTCATTCACAAAATTACAAACACTGTGGCGTCATCTAGTGACAAAATCTGAAAGCACACCTCTCGCAGTGCGAAAGCAGGAGTGGTTTTTATTTAAGGAAGCACTGGAGAGAGCGCAAAATATAATAAATTATGGCAGGCACTCCTAGAAGAAAAAAAAACTGTGCGCAGTTACGAAAATCAGCGATATTTTGCTGACATGTAGTCATGTGGGGGGCTACACTGAAAGTACTAGGGTTTCTCCGCTAGATAGCGCCTCGGCTGTTTTTATGCGATTTTAAATGGCAAATTAAAATTTTGTAAAGCCTCTTTTCTTTGATATTGTAGTGCTCAATCTGTACTATATGAGGCAAGATCTTTTCATCTCCACCATAATCTCATGACATATTTTGGCTAATGTTCTGTCCCTTTAAGCTACAGCTATAACAACAAGGTATGGTTTGGTTTATGTGGTTTAACATCCTAAAGCAGCTCTGGCTATGAGGGATGCCAAGGTGCTTCAGGGCAGTTTTTAGCATTTGGCTTCTCATACATTGTTCTACCTATATACTTTCAAGGCAATGACTATAGGAGTTATTACAGCAGCAAGACAGGTGCTGTTATGAACTCGCATGGGAGCAAAATCTAAATGCTGTTATGAACTTGCATGGGAGCAAAATCTAAAGTGCCACCATTACTGTACAAAGAAGCACATTAAGCATGGGAAAGCTAACACAGCAATAACCGGAGCTAGCTGGTGGTTATGAGTGGAGATACCGTGCCTGACATACTAACACAAGATGTGCTCAAAAATGGCAGACAAACGAATTGCATACTTTCAGCTAATTTCACTAATGGTATGACACTTTCTATGAAGAAACAGAATCACAGCTAAGTGGGAAACATGACAAATCAAATTTGCAAACAAAAGAGCCACCTATCTGCCTATCCACTGCCAACCTTGGGAATGAACCAACCATTCAATTTCACTGTCTTTGAGAGTTACTGATGCTATGCTGATATAGCTTTCTGTTATGGTGATCCTTATGATGAATGCTTCTTAACTATCACTCAGGTATGATATCTCCCCTTTGGAAAAACTGCCAGTTATTATTTAGTGACACCTAAATACCCTGCAACGAGCTTGTAGAATCTACATAACTATGTGTAAAGTGGATAACTTATTCCATGTTTTGTACACTGTGTAGGTTTCCTTGCATTGCTGAGTGTAAGCCGGTTCAGAAATGCATTGTGTCATGTTGTCGAGAAAAAAATCTGAAAATTTCTGGCTGCACATTTATGCTAAATTATTTTCTTCATTGTGCCCAGCTGTTTCCACAATGAAAAACCAGCTGCAGTAACTTCACTGCATGAAAGAAAAAAACAGTGACCACACAAAACAGCACTTCCTAGGTGTTGCATACAGTTCGGCAGCATCAGTCTCTCTTGATTTGAAAAAGTGACTCTTATCTCTGGACATGAAGGTGCTTTGCCATTCTGTCTAGCAGGTACCTCAAATATAGCCACCATCAATTATTGCCTGATTTCCTGAATACAGTGCTGCACTATTAGAGAAAAGTTTTGAACAGTTGGTGTCCACAAATGTAGACACTGTACCACAAGTGGATAAGCTGCATTCAGCTGCCATTAGTTGATACAACTCCCTAACCAGCAAAAAAGGATGCTCGCGAGATGGGAAACGAATAACAGATACTGCATAAGTTTTTTTTATTTTTTTTTTTGGGGGGGGGGGATATTTTATCTTGTTAGTTCTCACTTTCCTGATCACATTTTTGTATGAGCATTTAAACTACTGCAGCATTCAAATCATTTGCAGCCCCGTCGTGGTGGTACAGTGGTTAGGGCGCTCGACTACTGTGTCCAAGGATGCAGGATCGAATCCCGGCCGTGGCGGCCGCTTTGCGATGGAGGCGGAAAGCAAGGCGCCTGTGTACTGTGCGATGTCAGTATTAAAGAACACCAGGTGGTTGAAATTTCCGGAGCCCTGCACTACGGCGTCTCTCTGAGTCGATTTAGGGCGTTAAACCTCATAAACCAAACTAAATCATTTGCAGCTAGTTTTGTCTGAGAATATGCCCTACCCAGCATTAGAAAGCAGCCTGTTGTTGCTGAGGTGTGTATGAGGTGCCAACCATGTGCACTTTTTAACCTTGCAGGAAAAGAATGCACAGTACAAGGCTACTGGCTCCCTGGGAATCTTGATTCCAGGCTTAAAAGCATCGCAGCTGACTTCCCAACAAGCTAACACACTTCTGAAGAAATATCCCCTCAAAAACTTGTTAAAGAAGGTACGGTAACTTGTCATGACCTTGTATCGCTAGGAAGTAATAAAAGAAGATGTTTGATTTCACCACCATTTCCATTGTTCGCATGCTCTGTACGTGCACGGGCCGGCCTGGTTCGCGGGCCTGGGCTGGACCAGGCTGGATGCACTGATCCCGAGTACACACAACTTTTGCGAAAGCGCGAATATGGCCATGGTGTGGTAGGCGTCACGAATGCACAGCATTAAATGTGTTCTTGCGTTCTGCCCACGTGAGAGCGTGTGAGTTCTCTCCCGACGTCGATCCGCATTTCCACCAACGACCGAGCAAAAGTGCCGCTTCATGGCTCCCGCTTCAGTCACAGCGGAGCTGATGTTTCAGCAAGGTATTTTAGGTATCCGTTCCGAGATTCGCGCTAAGTTGTCGGCTTTCACGCGCGTCTGTTTTGGCTTGTTCCCGGTCTCCACCGGGACATGGCACCAAGTCAAAGCATCTGCGGTACTTGAGGTGATGTGGTTTTCGCCCCAGACAGTGCAGCTGCGGTGCCTTGCCGGCGCCGTGAAAGACACACGGTGAGCTCGTCTCGAGCTCACCGAGTACCTGGCCACAGAATCAGCCTCTTGCTCAGAACTTAAGCCAGTGTGCTTTTGGGGAGGCAAGGAAGCCGTGTACCGAAAACTTGCTCTTCTTGCTGAGAACGTATTAGCAGCTATGGGTCATTCCAGCCACAAGTTAGAGAAGCGAAAGAAACTTGAGCGCTGCCGGATTCTCGATCCCGGAGCGCCGCAAATGCCTCAAGCCTTCAGCAATGCAGAACTTGTGTTTGCATTAAAAACTCGGCATTTTAAGATCTTAAGTACGTCATTCGTAAAGTATTTCTGTATTGTCGCTTTCAACTCCAATTACAGCAGGTCAGGCCAGGCCCGGCCCTTTTGTCTGAAAACGGCCTGGCCGGTCTCGGGGCCATTTCAGTGTCAGGCCGGGCTCGGACCGAAAATTTAGGCACGCGAACACCTCTACTTTGTACCTTATGCATTGTTCGAGAAAACGACATGCCGCGCGTGATAAGGAGTAACACGGAAATTTGAGCTAGTCGGTTCATCACCAGCGCTGCAACAGGAGACAGGGAACATCTTGTTCCCTGTCTCCTGTCGCTGCGCTGATAAAAGTGATGTTGATAAAAGGGCTTCATGGTAAAATGCCACTTGTGCATTCTGCTGAAATTACCTAAACTATAGGGTTACAATGATAGATTACATGCATGTTAACAAAGCGGCGAGTGAGCAACCTCGTGTGTAGCTGAAACATTACTGCTTCGAGGTCTTGAAAGAATTCAATAAAATAACTATCGAATAGCGAGCTTTAGAATAGAGGGATCCTATCGATTGTTGGGATAAGGGAATAGCGGGCACGAATGCGCACGCACAGAATAAAAGCCTCACCCACTGCCCTTTCAGCGCAGCAATCTGCGCGTCTGCATTGTCGCGTCGCAGTTACCATATCCCCCTAACCGATAGGGTCCCCTATTTTCTAAAGCTCGCTAATAACTATAGAATTTAAAATTTTTTAGGGGTGCACTTAAGTCGGCTTAGGTACAATAATGCGAAAGCATTTCTCTTACTGGTGCCGATTACGTTGCTGTATGTTCGTTTCTCTATGCTTTTGCTGTTTCTGACACGTGTTTTGCGCAATAAATCGAGGGTAATTGAAGCTCGAGTGGCTCGAGGCTCATTTGCTGCTCCCTCCGCGTAAGTACAGTACTGTAGCGTAAGACCGCTGTGCTGTGGTGTTTTGTGTCAGCCTCGATAGATGACGCAACGCGTCTAGTGGGAGATCCATTGTAATTTTGTTTTGAATTTTGTATGCGCAGATTCCGAAACATTTCGTTGCCCGCCATAACCTACACTCTAGAACAGGTTTTTGCCATTTTGTTCATTTCTTTACCTTTTTTTTTTTTTTTTACTGTCACTGTTCTCATTTCCCTCAGCGCCTTCCGGAGTCCTTACGCTAGCCAAGGGGAAATACAAACGCGTTCTCTTGCAGTCAGCGTAGCGTAGTCTGCCAGAGAAACGCGTCTGACAGCCAGCCTATAAGCGTAGTCTAATAAGGAAAGTCCACGTAGCGTAGTCGTTTGCGTGCTCGGCTGAGGAGCAGTAGAATTGGGGTTTGACTCCTGGCGGTGAAACGTTTTTTGTTTTTTTCTTAAGTGTCAGTTCCTGCGGACACATTTGACGACAGGCTCTGTCCACACCACTCGTGAATCAATAAATGCCTTCGCATTAATAACTAGCGGTAGTACTATGTTAAATGCCTTTGTTATATATCTCACATACTCATTGACGTACATTCGTGAGCTACCCTAAAAGTCTTCCAGACAGATATGAAGATGGTTTAAGCAAGCCGCACCAAAGTGCCTGCGTGGTCTAAAGTAGCCTGTCTGACCCGGGATCCAAGAGTACCATCTCACCCATTCGTCTCAAAGGAACTGCTCGATTTGGCAGCTCCTACCTTCTCTGCCATGTCATGTGGTATCGTGACGTCACGCAACCCGACGACCAATCAGTGCTCAGCCGTGTCACCTGTCAGAGGCATGCTCGTGGTTTTCCGCTCCCAACTCCTTAATCAAATCTCCTCCAGAAGATCCGGCGTTGTCGGCATCGGAGTTAGCGAAAAATCCAGGAAATTCCTCTGTCAGGTGACCTTGCCGGGCATTGATTGGCCGTCGGGTTGTGTGACGTCACAAGTTCACATGACGTGGTCGAGTTGGCTGGAGCTGTCAAATCGGGCAGCTGTTCTGAGATGGGATCGAACCCTCCGGGTTCCCTTGGATCCCGACTCTGACACATCACCCGCAAGCCACGAAGGTCCGTTTGTACAGCGGCGCTTATATCTATACGTCCAGCAGTTTTACGCATAACGAGGTAGCTTACGATGATTGTATGCTAATGAGTATGTATGAGATAACGAAGGTACAAATTAAATTATGGGAACAGTGGTTAAGCGATCGAGAAGTAAGGTGCATTTACACGAACCAGGATCCGCAACATCTCCACTTGTAGCTTGCTTACGTAACAAGTAGGGCTAACCCTGCAGGTCGTTTTATTCCGCATCCGCAATTAGTTTCACACACACACACGCACTGACACATACACATGCTAGGTTTTGTGGATATAGTGCGGATCGTATCAACTTTATGGCATAGTGCATATCACACACATGTAAGTGGACGGGGATAATGTGCGAGTATATAGAGCGCGTTGCACTAATCCGCCAGGCAAATTGATATAGACGAAAGCGGTAAGTAGACTCAAGCGATGCATATAATGCTCCCAGGATGGTAGTGTCTGACCCTTCGCGTGCACGGCGGCTTCCCTTGCAGATGTGACAATACGCAACGCTACCGTTTCGCGAGTTGTTGGAATACTTGTAAACGGTGACGCATTGGTTCAACCAGGTACGTTAGGAAATGTGGTGCGTTGCTGACGCATTCACGTAAGCTCAAATTATGAGGGACGCTTCGAAGGGCTGGGAGCTTTCCGAGACACGATCGCCCAACCGCAGCCCCGCCGCCTCCCTTCCGGCGCTCTCACACACGAGGTGATCTCACCCCATTTCCAACGACAGTTTTTACTATAGTCACTATAGTCGATCGGATACAATAACTCAAGGACAAAACGCCCCTCCAAAGAGGCACTCTGGGCAATGGCGGCGACCGATTGCTATGAAATTGTGATTATACCATTATTCGACAGGTGCCTCCGTGAAATTCGATTAATCGCGACGTCACGACGAATTGGTCGAAGGCACCGGCTGGGGCATATTGAGGGGCATAGTGCGCTTTGTCCTTGGGCTGTATCCGACTAATGTTGAAGGTTTTAAATACTTAGTCTGCTCAGAAATCATTCTTGCCCACCTCTTGTCAAGTCCATCATCTCCATGCCTCCACTTTTGAAAATTTTCTTTTGAGGGACGTTAAGATTTTGACTCCACCCTCTCACCTCACCAGCCAACGAAACTATAGTATTCATGCAATGTCGCTACCGGAGGAAATTTCCTGTGCCGCGCCTTATCTGCCACGCCTTAGTACCCCGAGTCTGAGCCCATCACAGGAACCAATTTTCTGGTATCGTATCTTCGTGAAGCACCCGACTGTGTCTGTACTGCAAGTCCAACGTTCCGACCAACGCATGTAGCTTGATGGGCGTAAGGTGACAGAAAGGTGACGATTGTTTACTAGGACGGCATGGCCTTTCCACCGAACACGGCGGCTCTTGAGGTGAAGCAACGAGGGCTGTTTGCCAGTCAAGCCGCCTGTGCTTGGACGCCGGGTCCGCGTTGCCACACGGTGAGGCACTGGCAGAATGGGCGACGAGTTGACGTGTTCCGTGCTCGAGAGTGGTTCGATCCTCTCGAACCTGGAAGCAATCAGATTAGTGGCACGGAAGGGGAGACCACTGTTTTCCTTTGTTAAAAGTCAGCACATGTCCGCCGTCGGCTTCGTCCGACGCGCGTGGTGGCAACGGCGGCCCCATATCAGCACTCGAGCGTGAGGGCCAAGGCTCTCGCTAGCAGCGACATCCGATACACGGGCATCGTGAGGGCGCCCAGCTCGCACTCCCCAGCGCGCATATAGATAGGCGCAGGCAAGAGACAGCTTGAAAACGGACGAGATATATCCAGAGATCGCGCGCGACTCCCACCGGAGGACACAGTCGCGCCGGCATCATGTCGCCTTCAGCTGCGCTCGTCCTGCTGGTCTTCGCCTCTTCAGCCGTTCTGGTTGTGTCGGCGCGGGCGAATGATCAGGGTGAGTGTTGCAGGCTGAGCCGGCCGGTAAGCAGATATATTTCGGAGACGGAAAATCTGCACCAAGCTTCAAGTGCAAACAACGTATACGAGTTTGGCTGCATATACATGGACTCGGTGTCGCGCTGTTCGAGCTTTTTTTTTTTTTTTTTTTCTTGCGGCGTTGCAGATAATCCTCATATTTGATTGATTCTTCCGTGGTTGAAATTGCTGCAGTTTTGGTAACAATACATGCTGCCAAAAGGAAATCACTTAGCCGGGGTACTTCTTCAGCCTCGAGTGGGAGCAGTACTGCGCTTTTGTGTTTAGCTTTCACCTGCGCGGACGTACAAAGTTCTAGTCACTTGAACTCTGCCCGGAGACGTGCGTGACAGTGTTTGGTTTCCAACAAGAACGATAAGTCCACTTCCTGATCGCATTTTCAACGCACCTAATCTTGTACAGTGACATTGTAATCGTCCCCTGGTGAAGTCGAGAATGACAGCGGGGAAGTGGGGAGCCCGTTCTCCACTTCTTAAACGAGACATATTTAGAATGAAAACCGCAACGGCTCTTATTCCTTCGTCGCAGCTTAAAAAAAATTAGAGGGTATCTCTGGTGCCTCTTCAGAGGAGAATGGCGAAACCCTACCCTTCCTATCCTATCATTTACCTCTCATCGTTTGCCTCTTAATGGCGTTCGTTGCAGTGCTTCATATAATTATAATTGGTTTACAGGAAAGGAAAGGCGCAGTATCTATCAC